>NW_024505892.1:2260752-2786751 GCF_017590055.1 Onychostruthus taczanowskii
GGCGGGGCGGCGCGCGGGCGGCAGCGGTGGCGCGCGGACGGGCGCGCCCTGCGGAAGCTGCCGGTGCACGTGGGGCTGGTGGTGACCGAGGAGGAGCCGAGCTACGCGGACATGGCCAGCCTGGTCGTGTGGTGCATGGCCGTGGGCATCTCCTACGTCAGCGTCTACGACCATAACGGTGAGCGGCGGCCGGGGTGCCCCAAGTCCCAGTCCCGGGCGGTGCCCGCCCGCCCTGGGAGCGCCTCCTGGCGTGGAGCCGGAGGGCCGCGCTGTTCTGGGGTCTTCCCAAGCCCGTCCAGCCTCTGCTGGCAGCTCCTTTCCCATCCGCTGGAGCTGCTTGGTCGCTGCAGAGCTTCTGTCGCCGGGGAGCCTGGGGAATGGCCCGGTTGCCCTTCTGGCCCAGCTCCTGTGTCGGGATGACCCGGTCCTGCCTGCTTTCCAGAGCCTTGTCCACAGCCTCGGGCTGACAGGAACTGCTGACATCTGAAAGTGTAGGGCAGGACTGTTGGTAGGGCAGAGCTTTAGGTTACCTGCTCTTGTGAGTGCTGTTTGTGAGCTGGGGCTGGACCTCCAAAAGCTAATGAATGAAAATAGCCTTCTTACTTTCAAGTACTCCTGTGTGAAGAAACAGGATGGACAAGTAGTTAAATGTAAGCATGTATGTCCTGTGTGCTGTCTGTATTGTGAAGTTAAATTATGTGATATTTGGTCCTGCTTGGCATTTGAGTTAACTCTGAGCCAGTGCTTCTGGAAGCTCTGGTGTTTTTTCACATCTGCTGTGTGATTTTGTTACTGAGTCTCAGGTGTAAAGTCATTGAACTCTGGCTCTTGCAGGTATGTTGATTCCACGTCACTGACTATCATAAAGATAAGATCAGAGTTTGGATTTCACATACTGCGAGGAAATCATGGCACAAATCTGACTTCCTCATACCGATCCTTCCCTAGTGGGGAGCTCAAACCAGCCATATTCAAGATACTCTTAGTTGAAGCTTTCTGTCCAGCTATTGAGAGATGATCTCTAACCTGTACTGGACAAGCTGTCAACTCAGAAGGGATAACAATACATGAAATGGACTGTTTCCTGTTTCTGTCCTGCAGAGGAAAAAAACTTCATCCTGAAGATCTCTGTGCTCTTGCTGTCAGGGATGAGACTGTAGGAGACCAGGGTTTAACTTGTTTTGAGCCACTTCCAATGGCTGTTCAGAGGCGTCGTGCAGTTTAGGTGAACTGTAGATTTCTGCCAGGTTAGAGGCACACTTGTCTTCTAGTGCTCTTTCAGGAAGTGTCCAGCAGTGCATCCCACAAAATCTTTTGTTGTCAAGTGTGCAAAAGCTTCTAAGGTGTGCAGGCCTTTCCTTGAGCATAGACATTTGTGATTTTTAAAATTTTTTTGCTGTATTTTAAACCATCACCATTTATAGCTTTGTTTCATGGCTGATCCTTCCTATGTGATAAAAGACTCGTAAGACTTGACTTTCACTAAATTACTCTAAGATCATTATGAGAAACTGGGCTTAGTACTGGTCATTTAGCAGTTTAAACTGGCCATCTGTGCAGGGATGTTGTGGAACTTCGTTATGTTGTATTTAAGAGGAGGAGCGCTTCCTCATTTGGAAGTCAAAGAATTATATAAAATATTTGTGTAACATCTCAAGCACACAGAGAGCAGCACCTTCTCAAAAGTCATTTATATGTTGACAGTTTTTATTCCTAACTTGGAACACGTTCAACCAGGTGAAATGCTGCAGAGCAAGCAGTACCAAGGGAAGAGAGTTTCCCTCAAAGCTTGAAGAGAGATGTTTTTATTGTACAGGATCCTCCTAAACTTCAAACCTCGAATAAGCTATGGGCAGTATTGCCTAATATGTATGTGCTTAGCTCCTTTTTAGATTCCAGCACTGTGCTCCACAAATTATATGTATGAGAACTGACCTGAGGAACAGATCAAGCTGAGAATCATGTTTCTTGGTCGTCTTGGTTTTCATCTTGCTTACTGTGCAGCAGTGAGGAGGGAGAAGGCAGCAGACAATGCTTGGGTAGCCACTGTTGCTGAGCTCCTGCCTCACAGTAAGGAGCCAGAGCTGTGGCAGTGTCTGAAACATCATTTTTTTGAAAACCTACTGCTGCTTCACCAGCATGTGTTGAAATTCAGTCAGATCTAAGACTGACTGCTGGAAGACTGAATATGATGACCAGAAATTACAGTTTTGTCCACTGAAGAGCTGGCATAACCTTGCAGAACAATTGTTACTGCTGGCAGTTCAGAAAAATGAAAATCTTGAGTTATTTGCTGCTGTATCCATGTATTTTTTAATTCAATCTAAGATTATGTATGTTGTTTGCTTTTCTGTGTCATGTTATTTTTTTGTTTTGTTGTTGGGAATTTTTTCTTTAGTTTGGTTGTTTTTGTTGTTCTAAGTGCAGGTTATGTGATGAGTGTGGATTTTAGTTTTTCATTCTAAAGTTAGATGTTAACAGGTTTTGCTGTCACCTCTGAGATCTGAAAATATAGCTATTATCTCGTGATTTCAGTATCGAAACATTTTTCAGTAGCTTGTTCTTCTGTTGGTCCTCTGGTGCTAGAATGTGCTAGTTTAATTGCTAGTTTGCTTTCCAGTTTGTTACAGCAAAATCAAAGAAAGCAGAGCAACGAAATAGTTTTAAATCTGTGGCTTTTGCCAAACTTCTAGGGTCGATGAGAACAGCCTGCATTACACATCATGTTCCACACAGGTGTTCAGCGGGCTGTCCAGGAGAGCAGCTGCGACTGCTCTGTGCACAGCTGGGCTCTTTAGCCTGACTTCAGCTTCAGTCATTCCTACAGCTCTAGTGTATGCTTACTGCTGGTAATAGCACATATGCTGCCTTTCTTGTGGTGCTAAGCTCCTTAGGGTGCCTTGATTGAGCATACAGCATTTCCAGAAAGACTTGTCATTAAGTAGGATGTTGCAGCTGTTGCTAAGTGCGGTCCTCAGTGGTGGTGGAGTCTGGAACCCTCCGCGCTAACACTGATAATAGTGAAGGTGAATGAAGTCAGGTACAACGTGCTCTTATCAGTAGCAGAGGGTGACCCTTAATTGCAGGGTGCACTTGTTTCCATGCACTCAGATGGTGAGTGGTGCTTTTGGACTGCTGAGCTGCTTCTGGGGGTTTGTGTTCATACAAGTGTACCAACTATTGATTTGTCAAAGTCTCCACTGGTGCTGGCTGTGGTGCAAAAGGAGAATTCGCTGTGAGTGCTCTGGATCAGTGTTAGATGTGGTGAGGTATGTGTTAATTTGTTTCTTTTCCTTCACTGCATATCTGCAGTACTTTTGATTGCAAGAGGAAACCTTGTTCACAAACTTGGTCTTCCATGGTTGCCTTCTCCGCAAGAAATAGCGTGTCAGTTTCCTGCAGGAGGATTAAATTCAAAATACGTCCTTAACTGCCTCTTCCATAGGAGGAAAGGGAAGCATGAAGTTCTTTACAGAAGAAGTGCTACATAAGCGTTTTTTTTTGTTTATAGTAATGAATTTCTGTATTTTTTTCCAAAATTGCTAAACAGAAGGTTGTTCGTGTATTCTTCAATGTTAAAACAAGTAGCTGCATTCCAGCTCACACTGTTTTGTTACAGCAGCTGCACCAGTAACTGTAAAGGTAACTTGGCTGGAGTTGTGCAGGGCTCAGAACTGAGACATTTGCTGTTTCCTCAGCATGTTTGGAGGCCCAGGGTGGTCTGGCCTTACTGCCCCTGGCGTGTGGAAGCCCTTTCTCTCAATCTTCCTTACTGTGCAGCATGACAAAGCCGTAATAAATTTAATGCTACCATGCACACCTGAGTTAAATAATGCAAACTAAAGTTTCAGGCTTTTGATCAATAATTTTTCTCTTGACTTCTGTATTGCCAGTCATTTCTTGGTTGAAATCCAGCTATTCTTGTCGAGACCTTATCTGAGGAAATACTGCAGCTTTGTTGCAGTCAGAAGGCATTGATAATGCTTTCAGGTAATAGCACTTAAAATACCTTCTGTGGAGCAGAAGCCTTTTACTAGTGGTATGTACTTTAACTTTCTTTTGGTAGTTGTTTTGCCATTTGGGAGAGCTTGATGGAGTGTTACTTCTGTGAAGCTTTTCTGCTATGGTTTAAGACAAGTCTAGAGTGCTTTTTGGGAGCTTGCTGAATCTTGGTGTTTGGGTACTTTGGACTCCTAGCTAGATGCTTCACGCTGAAGGTTTCTTAAAGCCCGTAGCGTGACTGTATAGAGAATTTGGAGTTGTTCATCCTGGATTTAGCTTTCTAGTGAACTGCTTTGCTTCTGACCACTTTTCTCTTAAAAACTCTTAGGAAGGATAGAGTATGCAAAAGAAATTACTTAATTAGCCCCAAAGTAGGCTTCTAGTCTCTTCTAGGTTACTTGGTAGTTTAGCTACTTTGATCAATCCATGAAATCTTCTGGGTGTGCAGTATGTTCATTTCACTGGGCAAGATAAATATGTTGTCGTTTTATGTCTCTGGAACACTTGTGAGATACCAATATCACATGGCATTTGTTGTGGGCTTTCACCCATGTGAAATTTCTCATTCAGCAGTTGCGTGTTGGTGTCAAGTTGAGAGGAGTTCTCAGACCACATTTATTAAAAGGGGTAACACTAATCTGTAGAAGGTGATCTCCTTAAAGGAATGGAAAATATGAAAGAGGTATCTTTTCTCTGAATTTCTGATGAGCCCCTGTTCTCTTAGTGCAGAATGGTCCTCCAAGAAGAAATGTGGGAGGAGTGGTTCACCTATGAAGTTCTTAGTTCTAAGTCAAATTCTTTGTTTGGTTAGTGCTGTCTTAAATGGCCTTAATCTGACTGAAATTTAAGTGACTTTAGCTACATTCAAACTTGGATTACTTTTTTCCTCTTGGAAATAAGACTCTTGGAATAAAGGAGGTGTTTGTAGCTTTCCATATCCTCTGAGGTCCAGTGTAAAGGCCACGCTTTCCACGTTTCCTCCTGAGGCAACAGGACGTAGGCAAAAGTTGTTCATGTGTTAAAATGGTTTCTTGCATGTGCATTCTTTGAAGTGGTTTATTATTTGATTTGTTCTCAAAATGTTAATACCTGATAACAATTACTTTGTTATCAGGTTAATTTTGGTTAACAAAAATTGTTAATGAAGTGGTTTATTATTTGATTTGTTCTCAAAATGTTAATACCTGATAACAATTAGTTTGTTATCAGGTTAATTTTGGTTACTCTTTCCTTGTCAGCACTGGAAAGAAATTGAGAAAGCAAATAACTGAAATGTTGTGGAGATTTGTACTCCGCTTTGGTAAGGTGTTCCCTTGCAAGGCAGAGCTAACTATTATTCTGTGTTTTACCAGATTCTGCTGCTTTAAAAAGCAGGGAAATTAACAATGTTGAACTTTGAGATGCCATTAAGGCATTAACAGGTGGTGACTGTGGTAGTCTGGTCAGACAAACAAATGGTTGACATCACTTGGTGTTTCTCTGTGCCAGTTTTTCACTTCCAGTTCAAGATTCTTGTCACTTCTACACGTGATGAATTTTCAGCCTCTTAGTTACAAACTTCATTTGTCAGTAACTAACCCTAAAATATTGCAACACCATGGTTGCAAGCAAAGAGGCATGGCTTGTAGCTGCTGTAAATCTGAGCAAAAGGTGTGTGCCCTGGAAAAGACCTGTGTAATGGAGGATTACTGCAGGAAGCTAAAACACTTCTGCTTTGCCTCAGCTCTAATAGCAGCAGATGACTGACAGCATGCTTGCAGCTTGTGTTGTAAAAACAACAAGTAGTATCCCTGAAAACAGCTCACAAGTTCTCAGTAGTTAAAATAAACAAACCAACATGGAGTTTGATACTCTCTTGCACTGGGCATTTTAGTGCTTAAATACATATCATTCTTAGAACACTTCCTTTGCAGGAATATACACATTACGCCAGCTTACAAAGGTTCCGGAGTTCTGACCAAACAAATGTTTCTGCTTCTCAAAACCAGAAAATCTTCTGATGAAAAATAATAGTGACAATTTCATATTTGTGTTCCATATTAGAAACATGAGTAGTGCCACATTTTTTTTTCATTTAACAGCAAACAGCTGTTTTATTGCTAAAATTTATTAGACCTTTGTTAAACCATAATTTTTTATAATGTTAAAATTACATTATGGACTAGCTTTAACTTTTTGTGATCAAAACTGGAGGGTAGCAGTAAATCAAGAGTTAAATTTCACTGCCTAGGAACACGTAATTCTGTTACTGAGTTGGCCTACTCATGCACTTGTTTGCTATATTTGTTATGTTTAAATTAAGCAACAGCATCTCCCAGAACTAACTTGGGCACATTTACAAAGTTTTTAAAAAATGAGCCTTGTAGATAAATGGGCTTTTGAGATACTGTAAGGGTAAGGAGAATATAGCTGAGTCATGACCATGTAAAATTGTTGAAGTTGAATATGAATTTGGCCTTTGAATATTGCATTGGCAGGACTGCATTTGCAGTGACGTGCATTCATAAGTCTCTTGTGCACTGACTAAGAGACAAACGTTGAAGGAGTATTCCCAAATGCTGTTGTTTTTTAATTAAGATCTAAGTTAGTCTGAATTTTTACTACCTTCTGATGTGCTTCAGGATCTTCTCTTCAGGAAAACTGTGTATGTGTCAAGGTTGATGGTTCAGTGGGAATTCAGGTGTGGAGGCCTTTCCAAGGAAGGCATGCTGCAACTACATGGTACAACTACAGCAGCTTCCTGTTTGTTAAACTGCTATTCCAGGAGCCGTGCAGTCTCCAAGTTTGAACAACTGAGGGGGTGGGTGAGATAAACGGGCAGAACAGAAGGGTGGTACTCAGATAAAGCTTAAGAACACAGTTATTTAGCAAGTCTTCTGTATTTGTTGTGTGTGTGTTAAGGACCTTCACTTTGGAGCTGGACCAATTCCAGTATATGGTATCTCTTTTTACTGAGAAGCAAACACCTTGGTCAGTTCTTCTACTTGTCCTCAATGTCTTAATTTACTTTAGAGCTGGAGTGTGGAGTCTTGAATTAGTTCTTCCAGTCTTTGGCAGGAATAGACAAAAACCTTTCACCTATCGTTAATGTTGAGTGAGAAAGGGAAAGAAGAGCAGCAGCTTATTTCCCAGATTGGGAGCCTTTCCTAATTATGTCACATGTTTGTCTGGATATTGAACATACTTTTAGACATGAGAAATAAGACTATGTGGAAGTCAAGTGACTCCTGAAGGCGAGGCACATGCAGCCTTGTACAGATCTTCCTTGAAGAGGGTGCAGCATTAGCAATTGCATTGGCTGCACTGCTGCTGACCTTGTGAGTAAGGAAGACAATTTGTGCTAACCCCAGCATGAAACAGACCAAGCCAAGCGGAGTTGTATCAAGCAGTTTTATTTGAAGCAGCATTCTCAATTTCTGTTATGTATATGCTAGAAAGCGGGAGCACAAGAAGGCACAATTTAATGTTAGTTTAAACTTAGCAGAAGTATTCCAACACACTTTTTTTCTGTAGAGGTTTGTGCCTTACTACTACTTGCTTTTCAGTAAACATGTGAAATCAGTTATAAGCACCACTAACACTTCTGTAATGAAATAGTTGGTTTTTTTTTTACATGAAGTATCCATGATGAGAGGAAAAATAGATACTTTGCCACCTATTAAAACCTCTAATGAAACCTGTAGAAAAGTTCTAATTCATTAGGCCTAAAGGCTAGCATATTAAATAAATGCATTGTATCACTTCATATTGCAAACTAACTCCTAGTGTATTGTGGTCTTGATCCAGTGCTTAAATACAGTTTGGCCAATGTGGGAACACTTGTAGCAGTTCCAGATCCTGTAGTCAGGTTGTGGTGCTGAATCCTAAGCCTAATCATCAAATTGCATATCTTACATTCTTTTGCACTGTCTACATTGTAAGATTAGTGTGTGGGCATTTTTAGACTGGTCAATGGAAGTGTTTCACATAAGGTTTCTGAATGAAGTGCAGTAAAAACCTCTGAATATCCTGTGATAAAAGCATTATCCAGTTCCTGAGTGCATATGCCTAGCCATGCTTTTGGATTGTAAATATTTAAACTGTAACATTTAGTTTTTGCTGTGGCATTTAATCAGAAATAGAGTTATGTTTCTCAGAACATAGAATTTATTTTAGTACAGGAACCCATGTATGTTTGAAGCAGGCTTTTGTGGTTTCCTGTGTTCGAAATGTCTGCCTTAAATATGTAAGTATAAAAAGGCCTTGGGGACTGCATGAACTCCTTGAAACATACAGCTTGTGAAATTCTCTTATTAGAAAATCCATGCTATTGGATGGCTTAAGAGTGGATACTTACTGAGACCTGAAATGCTGATGTAGTGGAGACTTGCTTTGTTGGCCTGCAGCCTTAGGGATATGGCGATAAGTGGTAGCAGACTTAAGCAGCGTGGGCTTTAAAGAAATTTGGTGTTAATCTGACTTGGTTGTTCTTTGCTGATTATTGCTTTCTCTATTGCTAGCATACTAAGGACAATAAAATGAGTCATAAGCTATCCCTTACACAGTTGCAACTTGCTGCTTAAATCAGGCTGGGAGAAAGAAGAACAGAAGTACATGAGTTGTCTTTCCAAGGTCACTCAAATTAGTCACGTGCAGTAGCAGTCACTTTGAGTTCTTACCCACACTTGTGAACGCCGGTCTGAAACCAGTTCTGACTAACTTTCTCTTCTTGCCTAGTGTCAGATTTATTTTGTAACATCCTTTACAGGAGTTGGCTGATATGCAACTTTTTTTTTAAAAGGTATTTTCAAGAGGAATAATTCAAGATTGATGGATGAAATTTTAAAACAGCAGCAAGAACTCTTGGGACTAGATTGCTCCAAGTATTCCGTGGAATTTGCAAATCACGACAAAACTGGTCAAGGTAAGATCAACTACAAGAGGGGCTTGGTATGCCTCTAAATAGCTGTATATCAATCATAAATCTGCTTTTACTTAAACACATTTCTATGTAGAGTGACCTTTTCCTTCATGTATGTGCTTCCATCTTTCCAAATATACACCTCAAAGTGGAGAGGAGAAAGGGAAAGATCAAGACTGCTGGTTGTCATGGCAAGGTATAATGCCATCAGGAAGGTAAAGGGCACAAGTTAAAAAAATAAATGTGATAATAGCTTTTGCACGTAGTTAGACGTGGAAGGCAGGAGTAGGTAGCAGTATCTGCTATAAGAACTCATTTACTCATCTGCTCCCTAAGACAAATGCTAGAAGTCTGTTCAAATATAATAAATCACAGGCACGTACTTGAATCAGGCCTTTTTCTTAGAGAGATGGGCTGATACAGCTCTTCTAACTACAACTCATAATATTAAAGTAGGTCTTGTAAAAAAATCCCTAAACAGCCCTTATGCTTTTAGATCACCATAGTTCAAAGACTTATGAAAAGTCTGCACAAGTTGTGGTGCATTTAGCTGCGTTGAAAATGCTACTTGCAAGTTTTGCCTCCCCTATGAGAGCAGACCGAATACCAAAATCCTTTGTGCCAGTTTTCCAGTACAAAGTATAATATTGTAACATGAACTTGTCTTATGAACAGCTAAGCCTAAGATGCTTGTATTTATATGGAAGAACTCAGATTTCATGCTGTTTTTTTTTTCCTTCCTGTGAAGGTTGAAATAACCAGCAGAAGATGGGGTAGACAGCCTATGAATGTCTTAAACTCCAGCATACTTAGCTATGCTTACCTAAGTTGAGATATTTATGTTCACACCAAACAAACTACTGAAAGACTTCTCAGACTTGCTGATGGGAAGAGTGCATTTAAATCTCAGGAACCTTTTGTGCTGGAAACTGTGAAAAGCAGAGGTGTTTTCTGTTCTGTTTTTAAATTCTTCATTCTTTTTTCAGAGGCTTCACAGTCAGATCAGATGCTTCATGTTTTCAACTGAACAAACTGACATCTATGCAGTTTATTATTATCTGCAGTTTTTCACTTCTGAATAACAAAACTGCATGTGTTGCAATTTCAGGATACTGTTAAATATTTTTTAATGTAGGACATTTGATGCAAATTTGCAAATCCAGCAATATTAAGGAACAATCATTTTCATTGTGTTGGCTTTGGATAGATGAACTGAGGGGTTTTAGGTGTTCTTATGAATCATGACTGTGCTGTGTGGTCCTTTGCAGTCAGGTTCTGTTTTAAGAAACGTATTTTTAACTGTCTGGTTATAACTATCCTAAGTTTGGTATCAGCCTGAAATGTTGACACTTTGGTATTTAACCCACTTAACTTCAAGCCAGTATAGTGACCATCTCTGGCCTTCAGCTTCTTTGGCAAGTTTACCTCTTAGGTGCCTTACCAGTACTGACAATGGTGCAAGTCATGTAGTATGAGAAGACTCTTGCCTCTCAATAGTGTGGGTTTAAGATAATTACTGTTGTGAAATGTCCTCTTAAGTCATAGACATAATTGCAGGTGAATAGATGAATTCTGAACTATTATCTTGTTCCAAGTTTCAGTGTAGCAATCTTAGATCCTTACTGTAACTCTTGCATCAAGATGCTGTGATCAGATTGATGGAGGCCCCCAAGGTTAATAATTATGTCGCATGAATGTACACAGTAGCTGTCAAAAGCACCTTCCTGTTCTAGGATAGAAATTAGTTTGTAGGCCAAGCTTCAGTGTAGCAATCTTAGATCCTTACTGTAACTCTTGCATGAAGATGCTGTGATCAGATTGAGGGAGGCGCACCTTCCTCTTCTAGGATAGAAGTTAGCTTGTAGGTTGTTTGGGGTTTTTTTTTGGTTTTTGTTTTTTTGTTTTTTTGTTTTTTTTTTTTTTTTTTTTTTTTTTTTTTTTTTTTTTTTTAAATTTCCCTTAACCCCTTAAATTACTATCCAGGCACCTTTCTTCTCAGTGCTTTGCCTGACAGCATAAGCTCCAATCCAAATTTCCTGGAAAGCTACATTTGAAGACTGAATTAAGCCCCTTCTCAAAGTAGTTGCCTTAAGCTTGTGTTTTAGTAATACAGCAAATCCAGAAAACTCTTACCCACTTCTCTAAGAGATAGGTGAGGTGTATCTGTGACTAGTTATAATACAGGAATTAAACTACAAGTTACTTTCTGCTGTATCTGTGACTATCTAAAGCACATGCAAAACAATTATATTTCTGTTGCTTTTAAACTATGTTTTGTACTTTCAGTTTTAAATTGCCAATCTACATTGAAGGTGCTGTCTCCGGAAGATGGAAAAGCAGACATAGTCAAAGCTGCTCAGAACTTCTGTCAGTTGGTAGCACAGCAGCAAAGAACACATTCAGACCTGGATGTGAATATGTTAGACAACTTATTAAGTAGTAAGTATAATATGGAGGGGAAAGAGTACTCAATTCATAACAGTTTGGTTGCTAGTGTGTTCTTTGCTTGGATTGTATGCATCTTGATGCTTGGTTTATAAGAGTAAGTTATGATTATTGCTTTTAGGCTTCTGCTAAAAATTTCTATTTTTATTGCCTTTTGAGCAGTTTTTTTAAGCAGAAAAATTATTTAGCAGAAATATTAAGGTAAATTGCAGAGTTTTGGCTTATCAGAGTTTACAGTGCCTGTGGTATGTTCTGCAATGAGCTTTCTGAAAAAACTACTTTTGGGATTGCCTAAAACTAGACTATTGTAATTTAGGTTAACTTCCTGCAAGCTGCAAATATGGATGGGCAGAGTCTTTTCCAGATCTGGTTACACCGATTAAAGCTGTTCTTGCTGTCTGACTACTACCCTGAATGCCAATGATAGAGCTCTTGCTGCTCTATAACCCACAGTTGTCTTCATTACTAATTGATGCAGATTACTGACTCTGCACTGTGATGTGTGGCTACATGCAATAGCTATGGAAAGGGCAGGACTGCCCTACTATCACACCTGGGAGAAGAAGTTTAGAATTAGCATGCACTTTTCCAGTGGTGCTGTGGAGCGATTATGAGTTGCTCAGCTGGCTTAGGTGATCCATGCATGTTAATTGCAGCTGTACTTAGCTCGGTAGGGTTCTGGTTTCAGATTGCACACTTGAACTTGGATGCCTTTGGCCATATTATTGTAGTGTGGTCCCCATTAATGGGACTTTAAAGAGTGATTTCTTCTTTTTCATGTGGGTGATCAGCTGAATTGTTCTGCAGACAGACTTCAGTGGTGGTTTGGCCGCTTCAAACTGAATTCCATCCCTGTTGTCAGCATCCTCCTATAGTGGAACTATTAAATGTATTTAATAAGACACCTGAAAAAGAACTTAGGACATCTCTTCTGTTATACCCCAAGGCAATTAAAGGAAATTAATAATCACTCCTTCAGAACAATTACTAAATTAATGGAGAACCAGTGACAGTTGTTACCTGTTGTGTCTATTTTGGCCAGTGATACTTAACTGGAGCTTTTCAAACTTGTTGGTGATGTTCTGTCTGGATATATTAAAAGTATTAGGCCCAATCTTTTTATTTTTGATTTATTGCATGCTAGCTCAGCACAGAAAGAGAAATCTAATCTGTCAAAACTATAAACTTTGAAACACACCGCTTCATGTACGTGGCTAATAATTAAGGATAATACCTGTAACTGGTCCTTATTAATTTGTTTACTTAATGTTTGGGACATTGTTGGAAGTAAAGTATTCTTTCATTACTTATTTAGCAGTAGCTTTTTAAACTTTGTTTTACTTGTAGGCAAATTTAGTTTGCTTGCATTTTGAATGGAACAGTATTGAAAGTAAGCATTTGTGCATTACTGATTTGAGAGCATGTTCTGGAAAGCAATATTTGAATAGTTATATTATTAGAGTTTGCATTAATGGTGTCTTCTGTAAATCTTTGGGGGTTTACGTTTTGATTTAAATACCTGTTAATTTAGTTTTTAAACTTTTTGTTCATGTTTAGGGTGCAGTTATTGAAGCCTAGTCCTAAAATGGTATGATTCTAGCTTGTCATGTGGCTTTTCTTGTTCTTAATTCAGTCATGCACTTAATTCTTACAGCTTGAGTTTTCTGCAGTGTAAGAGTACTTTCTTCTGAGCAATGCCTCAGCTAACCAGCTTGTTTTCAGAAAAGTAGGTGCCAGCTGCCTTTTAATATTCTCTGCTTGCTGTCTGTTTGCCTTCCAGCAAAGAACACGACTATCAATTTAAGGCTACTCAAGCTGCCCTGTAAGATGTGTGGAGAAGGGTAGAGTTGTCAGCTCCAAAATTCCTTCATGTTCCCCTTGCAGAACCCCTGACCAGATTGCCATCCTTTGAGTGTGCAAGTCTTTTGGCCTCTTGTTTTTTAAAGTTTGCTCCCAAATCCTTGTATCTTGTGTGTGCTAAACTTGACTGCTGTATCTCCAGCAGCTCTCAGGGAGCTTCCACATGTAAATTATCTGTAGCACTGCTGTTTAGGTAGAGAATTGGATGCAGAGTGGAAAGCACATACTGTGTTTTTAGTAGGCTGTTGTGACAGTAATACTAGTGTGCATTTTCATTTTCCTTCAGATAAGAGCCAGAAGGAAATGTTAGCATTAAATGGGCTTTGGGAAGGTCTTGTCCTGTTTGAAAAGCCGTTGCAGTGTTGAAGATCCTGCTGCTGTACCAGCTGAGGAGTACTCAGCTACTGAATCAGCTGATGAGTAAAGTTGTCCACTTCCTCCAGAGTCCCCCCTTCTGAGTATTCACTGCTTCCCTGCAAAGCTCTTGAATACTAACGTGCTAGCTTCTGAACACCAAAGTGGCTTTTGCTTTGCAATCTTTTTTTTAACTTTGAGATGAGATTTGGACTGTGGCACAAGACACTCCTATCTAAAACTTTATCCCTCCTTAGAAATGCACATGCTTGGGGAGAACAGCTTCTTTACCTCTGGTAAAAGGTATCATCGCTATTGTGGTGATTCAATAGGGAGGGAGGATGTGAACTTTTAAAAAAAATCTCAGTTTCAAAACCTGGGTGGAGCAAAATCTGGCTTTAGTTTCCTTTTCTGTTACTCCCAAAGTTAAGTTCCTCTACAACTAATCTGAAAACTGTAAAAGGCTCTTGACTGCTTTTTTGAAGTGTTTTTTTGTTTAATTATTATTTTATTTAAGTAAACAAGGAAAGAATTGAGAAATAACATTGACATTTGGAGCAAGTAGGCTGTATTAAACTTTATCTGCTAAAGGTAGTCGTTACCTAGTATAAACATTCCTGCACTTAACCTGCAGAATTGGTGGATAGTGGAAGGGGTGACAACAAATTACCTGCAATAATCATGACTAATTGCAGCATTATAGCAAAATAGGGTTATGACTGCTGGAATGCTTTTCAGATGAGCTAGGTAGGTGCAAGAGGAGCAGTTCAGCTTCTTGGGTCCCCTTGGGGTGCTCTACTGGTGCTCTACGTGTTGCTCTAATCAACTTGCTAGAATTAGCAGGGAAAGCTGGACTCAGACTGCTCATTCTAAGCCTATTTCCTGTCTGTCAATTTTAGCCTGGAGTAGCTTAGGCACTGCAGAAGTATATGGAAGGGAGACAGAGGCAGTGGTGTTTGATCACTAATTGTCTTCAGCCTCAGAACATGGGCAGGATGTTCTCATGAGGGAAATGACTGGCTGGGGTTTTAAGGTATGGGTAGTAAGAGTGTGGGCACTTAGTGGAATTCATCAATATTATCTTGCTCTGCCCTAGAATGGGTCAGGTTGTCCACACAGTAACAGAAAAAGACACACTGCCCTGTTCTTCCTCACTCATCTAACCAGAAAGATGCCAGCTGCAGCAGTGTCTTTGAAATTTTATAGTAAGTTGGTTTTAAAATTTCTGTCGGGTCTCATGCTGAGAAAGAGACACGTCATCTAACAAGTTGGGTTTTTTTATTTTCCTTCATGGTCTGTGGTACCAAGTTGTTCTTCAGTGAAACTTCCTTAAGCTTTTTTATGTGTTCTTTCACTCTACTTGATTGCAGCTCTCCATAGTTAAGGACTATAGTAGTAGAGTCAGGGTACAGCATGTTCTGTGCTACTAAAATTGAGTTTGCCAAGACAAAACTAGAACAAGTCAGATGAAACAGCATTGTTAGGGTTTACTGTTACTCAAAACAATGTAACTGTTCCTGTAATTTCCATAGAAAGTCTTTGAAAACTACCTGACAAAATTAACAGTCCAGCTGGGCCTGCAGTGGCTGCATAAGCTTTTGCTCAGTTGGTCATTCAGGTGTTGCAAGACCAGTCTGTCCTCTTGGGCTTTTAATTGTTAACTTGGGACCTTCATTTAAAACAAAACAAAAAAAAGGCATTCAGTGAAAAACCAGATGCCTTAGGGTTTAGAACTAAAACAAATTCTATGATGAATTTAATAAAACCTACTGTAACTTGTTATTACAGGTTCAAATGGATTTCCTGATCCTGATTTAGTCTTGAAGTTTGGTCCTGTGGACAGCACATTAGGATTCCTTCCGTGGCACATCAGACTGACAGAAATCATGTGAGTTTCTTATAAATGTTATGAAACACACTAGAATGAAAAATATCTACCTAAACAAGTCTTTATGATGTAACTTAGGGAACTGGCCAAAAGAGGAGATCCAGCTAAACAAGTGTCTGGAGATAGATTTGAGGATATTTTAAAATTATTCAATGAAACTGTCAAGCATTCATTGTTGGTTTTTTAGTAATACTGACAAGGCAACAGCAGGCTTCATGCCTCAGGTTGAAGGAACAACTTCTGTCACCAGCTACTGTGTGGTCCAGTCCCATTTGACAGTATTCCTTACATCAGTGTTGATTTTCTGTGGCTTATAGGTTTCTCACAGGGAAACTAAGGATACAAGGGAAATGGAATAATACAAGAAGGTCACACCTATGGATTGCTTTTCAATTTTAGAAGGAGCTGAACTTCTTATCTCCGAGAGCATTTATAGCGCACTGAAACCTGTGGACACATTGTGCTGCTCCAGCTTTTCACTGATTTGAAGGGCCCTGTGTACTCTAATGGGAGGCTTTGGTTTATAGAGTGACTGGGTCTTTAGGGGTGTTTAGTTGTTAGAGCTGAGTGACAACAACCATGTTGAGAACAACTTCATAAGGTGACTCAGACAGTAGCTTGCTTTTAGTGATATTCCTGAGTGGCTGTATGAATAGTGTGGTGTTTATAAAAGCTTATTTTAATGATTCTAACTTGCTTTCTCAGTTCTTTGCCTTCCCACCTAAACATCAGCTATGAAGACTTTTTCTCTGCCCTCCATCACTATGCAGCCTGTGAGCAACGCTGGGGAAAGTGACTTCGGGCTGAGTGCATGGAGTCAAGCTTTCTCTGTGAAGGAACTGAAGTCTGTTTACAAGCACCTGCTACCCATAAGTCTGGTTCATAGTCCTTTCTTAATTTATCAAAAAAATTCAATAAAGTGTCTTACCTTTCTAGAGAGTCTGTGTGAATGTGTGAGAATCTATGGGGAGGGGAGTTCACAGATTTCCTGTTCGAAAAAGACAGTAACTAAAAACAAAGTTGAATTGCCCTCACTTTGACATTCAAGTGTCAAAATGAACATGCAAGAATTAAGTGTTGTGAATTCTACAGGACAATGTAAATAGGAGTCCATGCCCTGAAGGTCCTTAAAACCAAGAAAGAACTCCCATCTTTGTTTCTTAATTCTTCATGGTCAGGCATTTCAGAGCAATGGTTTATCTTCAGATATATTTACTATGTAATATGTGAATTCTAGAGAAGTTGGGTTTGTTAAATGAAAATAGAGACTGCAGCTTGGCTGGGATGACTAAGCCAGCTGTAGGTGTTAAGTTCTAGAAATACTGAGAAGATTCCATAAAAAGGGGTGGATGCTTCCATGGTAAGTGGATTAGGCAGTCTGTGTTGCAGCATCCAGCTTTTTTTTAAGTGGTGGAATGGAAGTATTCCTATAGCCCTGAGTGAATGCAACATCTCAGTCAGTTTTCCATTGGGAATAAACATAAACAGTACTATGTATTGTTTGTATACCTGTTCTCCCTATAACATGCTAACTCAAGGTAACAAGCAGGAAAAGCCTCTGGCATCATTTGCTGAAAGATTTGAAAAAGGTCTGAGTCATCTTCATGGCTAAATGTGATTTGCTGCTTGTACTTGTGTGCCCAGCCAGGGAGTCTGCTTAAGCCTTTTTTTATTTTTATTTGTTCTGAACTGAGCATTAGAAGTTTGAATGGAAGAAAGCGGACAAAGAAGGAAGATGAAGTGAAGCTGCCCTACAGTATTTCAGCACTGTGATAACTGAGAGATGCTAAATGGTCTTCATCGTGGAATGGCCTGTTGGAGTTACATTCCTGTTTTGCAAGTAGTTTAAAATTACAAGTTTATGGCTGCATTTGGGCAAAGCAATATCTTTAGATCTGTATTACTGGAGTCAAACATTGATACTGCAGCCTTCTGTCCTGCAGGCTGCAGAACTGTTGTATGCTTCATTCTGGAAGTGTTTCCTGTTTCCCTCTCCCCCCACTCTTCAAACTGAGCCTGGCTTTATCCCCTTTGGGATAGCCATGTCACTAGAAGGGAAGACAACTGTTTTTAAAAGGGAATTGCCAGATTTTAAGCGAATGTCTGCCTCATTGTGAAATGGTGTATTTTAACTTGTTGCTTGGTGTAATGTTATAAAGCAGATTGCATAAACTCTTAGCTGTGTGTTTTTCATCATCATAAGGTTAGATTGCAGTTACAGAAAGACTGTGGTCACTTTATCTCAGAAAAGAGCAAGAGATATTCAATAAATTAACTAAGGGTTTTGACATAAAATAGCTTTCCATAGGAGCTGGAATATTTTGAGTACACTTTGTCAACTGGTTGCTTGTGTGTGCCAGGTCCTGTATTGCAGAGAAGGTGAACAGTTGTGCAATGTTTCCTCGGCCCTCTCATGGACATGGGCAAATTTTCCCACTGAGTGTGAAGTTCAACATTTTTGTGGGAAGTGGGTAGCCTGTTGAAGGGTATCTGGAGTATTGATGTTCATCTGTAATATGAATTTTGTTTCATTAAAATGCAAGGTAGTGTTTATGTTACGGTATGTGTTGCTGTGTCACTGAAGCAGTTCTGGTGCTGGCAGTAATGGGAAAAGCTTAGTTTAGCCCTCAAAAATAATGTATTTTTTATATTTGTATCAAACTGCCAAAGAATACTTCTCATACCTGAGTTCCCTCAGTCCTCAAACTTCTGCATATCTCAGCTAAAAAGATGTGTTTAATATTGGAGACAGATCTCAAGGCCTAGAATTTGTCTACAGAGGATTGCTTAATAAAACTAAAATGATTAGTTCAGCTGCATTTGATTCAACTTAAATCTCTTCTGATGGCCAGTTTAATTGTGAATGAAGTGTTCCTCCTGGAATTAATGTAGTTGAACTAATCCATGTTATCACTTAGTTGGGATTATTTTACTGTCCCTGTGTGGGCAATCTTCAGTGAGGTGTGCCAAAAGCACTGTGCATATCCACGACTTGATCTCTGAATGTACGTCCTTGCCCTTAGCGCCTCTGCCCAGCTTGTTCTGTGTGAAGGTCTGTGCTATCGCTGTGACATGTTTGGGTACCTGTACATAATGTGTAAAATGAGTTTTTATGATTAGGGAATCGATTTATTGAACTTTATTATCGAAAGCTGAATCTGTAAAACAATAAATCAATAAAAGACTATAATCTTTCTACAGGCTATGGTGATACATGAATACTTTTGGAAGTTCACCTGGGGCGCTGTAGCCTGATTCGTGTTACTACATCATTCTGGGGAAGTAGAGAACTTCAAATGTTGTGTTCTTTTATGCTATTCTTTAATTGCTTTCTGTAGTGTAAGAACTGGGCAAATTTTTCATCTGCCACTTCCAACTTCTTAGATGCTTTTATTAAAGCTTTCATAGCAAAGCATTTACTGTAAAAATATTTCTTTGATAGTCCTGGGAACTTGCTAAGCTTGTTCCTGGCTACTAAAACGCTTGGTTCCTCTCCCTGCTGCTGAGTCAGTCCATGGGCTGTGCTGGGCCTCCTGCCAGCCCTGTTGTGGAGCAGGGTGAAGTGAGGGTGTGGTGTGGAAGAAGCCTCTGCAATCTGAGTGATTTCCATGCTGAGCAAGAATGGGGAAGCTTGTGTTAAGGTGAGTTTTAAAAATGTACTGGGAATCAAGGTGACCTTGAGCCAGCCTACAGCAAAGGCCAGCAGTCTCCCAGGCTGTGTTAGGAGCTGTGTTGCTGGCACATCAGGAGTTATCATTTCTGCAGATCTGGTGAGACATCTGGAGTGCTGCGTTCAGAGCTGGGCTTCCTTGGGACAAGAGAAACAGATTTAATGAACCTAGGCCACCAAAAGGCTGTGATGATAGGAAGTGGAGCATCCTCCATACATACAAGGAGAGGTTGAGAATTGGAACTGCTCAACTTGGAGGATGCTGAGGAATGACCTTACCAACACGTAAATGCATGATGGAAGAGGGAGTAAACTCAGCCAGGCTCTTCCTGGTGCTGCTTAGTGGCAAGCTGAGAGGCAATGGGCATAAATTGAAATACAGGAGGATGTTGAAACATCAGGAAAACCTTTTCCTATGAGTGTGGTAAGACAGTGGAGCAGGTTGCCCCTAGAGGCTGTGGTCTCCTTCAAAATCAGTATGTGTGTAGGACTAGATCACCTCCAGAGATGCCTTCCAGCCTCAGCTGGAGCTGGCTGTACAGCAGTGTTAGGTGTGGTGCTGCTGGGCTCTCCTACCTCAGCTGGTTTTTAATAGTCAGCAATGGAGGCTTGCTGCAGTTAATTTGCCATTTCAATAGCAAAGAATATTAGAACTTTCTGTGTGGTGGAAAATTCTTCAATTGCACCAGTGTGAGACCTCCCCTTCAGAATAACTGCTTCTCATCAACAAATTATTCATGTTTCTGTAGATTTCCTCTTTTTTTCCTCTTTCAGTGATGCCTGGTAGTTGATCTGGTAAAGGAGTTAGATAAGATTCTGAAATAGTTGCTTTACAGCAGGGAATTTGGGGACATGGACAATAATCCAGCTGTTACAGAAAATAGTCCTACAAAACAGTTCTTGAAATTATAGTGCTTTTTAGGACTTCTTGTATGAACATGCGCTAAGCAACTGTACAGCATAGCATGGCGCACTGAGCTGAAGACTGAAGTGAGTAAAAGGTAAAGGTCATTCTTTATAGAAGAGAGCATGCTCTTACACATTTGCACATCTGTAAGTGTTCCTAAAGTACTTCCCAAAAACGACAAGAAAATAGAACCTGCTGCTTTGATTTCCTGTGTATTTCATGAATTCAGCTTTTATGTGAAATCATAACTGCCCTGAATAGTTCCATATGTTTAAGACAATGACATCTTTTTGTCTTTACTGTTGAAATAACGTTTCACTATTATTTGCACTTATTCACTGGTTCTGAGTGATAGGTATACCTATAAAATCAGAGGGTAGGTGCAGGCAGTTTTGGTCTTTGCTGATCCCGAGGTACCAGCTGCCTTGCAGGTAGGCTTTGTCCTGCATTGCTGGACTGTGCTGCCCAGCCAGTGCTTGTGCAGGGAGCCCTGGGGGCACAGGGACAGGTGCTCTGCTTCATGCTGGTTTCCATGCTGTCATCTTCCCTGGGGAGCACAGGCCCCCTCAGTCATCTGCTTCTTGGAAAGATGTTCTCTTTGCTGCTGCCAAGCACTTAATGTGACAATGGCAGCTTCAGCTCAGGGGCGAGGAAGGGACTGGAGAGTAAGGCTGAGTTGTCACCCATCCTGTGCAAAACCGTCTAACCAGTCTTGCTGTGAAGGTTACTATTTGTCCATTTTTCAGCACACCGTGGGTGAGTGTAAACAACTGCTAACTGTCTTCTATGAGCTAAGCTACTTTGATAAGCTTGAAATGTTCAAGCAAATGAATCAAAGGCCATGCTTTAAAGCCCACAACTTTTTTTCCCTCAGATCTGCCAAATTAAAAGGGAGAGAGGCTTGCAAGCCCTTCCTCTGCTGTATGTTTGTCTCTGTTAAATGATGTGAGACCTCCTTGAATTCCATTGAATCACTGCTGAGAGCTGTAGGATTATTCCCTAATTGCATCCTAAACAACTTTTTTAGATGATAAATAATATCATGTATTATACAGAAGCATGCCTCAACCTAAACTTTGAAGTGCTTCAGAAATTAATGTTTAATGAAACTGTTCGCCTGGAGGTTTTTGCTGTACGATGTAACTGGCTGAATACACACAAGCCAGGGCTCTTTCATCTCCCTGACAAGCCTTACTGCTTTAATATAGCATATTTTCTCCAACTGTGTGCAGTCAGTCAGTTCTCAGTTTTCTACACATCTCCCTGGCCTGCAAAAACACTACCTTGTCCCCCCCAAAAAGCCCACTCATAGCAGGAGACCCTAATGGATGGATTATATACCAAACACACTTTTGGAGAAATGTTTAATGGAACAAAATACGACTCATAAATGGTTTTGTAATACAGTTCATTATGGTGAACTATGCTATGTTATTGTATAGTGGGGATGCTGGTTGACAGCTGGCTAAATGTGAACCAGCAGTGTGCACAGGTGGCCAAGAAGGTCAGTGCCTTCCTGGCTTGTGTCAAAAACAGTCTGACCAGCAAAACCAGGGGAGTGCTTGTCACCCTGTACTCAGCACCTCAAATCCTGTGTCCGGTTCTGGGCCCCTCACTACAAGAAGGACATTGAGGTGCTGGAGTGAGTCCAGAGAAGGGAAACAGAAATCTGGAGCACGAGTCCTGTGAGGAGCAGCTGACAGAGCTGGGGTGGTTTAGCCTGGAGAAAAGGAGGCTCCAGGGGCACGTTATGGCTCCCTTCCTGAAAGGTTGTGGCTAGGTGGGGGTTGGCCTCTTCTTCCAGGTCATTGTGATAGGACAAGAGAACATAGCCTCAGGCTGTGCCAGTGGAGATTCAGACCAGGCATGAGAAGAAATTTCCTCACAGAAATGGTGGTTAAGCATTGGAATGGGCTGCCCAGGGAGGTGATGGAGTCACCATCCCTGGAAGTGTTCAAGAAATGATTGAATGTTGCCCTTAAGGCTGTGGTCTAGTTGACAAGGTGGTGATCAGTCAAAGGTTGAACTTGATCTCAGAGGTCATTTCCAACTTCAATGATTCTGCGAACATTAGAAGCCCAGTAGCTACAAACTGAAACAAAACATTTGTCTTACAACTTGGCTGCAGGTGTTTGCTGTGATTTTAATGAAAAATTTCTCTCTGAGTCAGCTATCAAAGTTAAAAGCTTCCCATTAGGCTTTACATTCTATAATTCTGCAAAAGTTGCCGCTTTGTTGGTAGGGTGCCTAGTATGTTTTTGCAAGCATAAAGGTGTCTGCAAATGGAATTTCTGAGGGGCCCTCTCTCTAAATCTGTCGGTGCAAGGATGTTTTTGTTAAATTGAAATAATGAGTCATTTTGCAATTTGCAATGTTTTCAGTTGACATCCAAATAAAATCTCTTTTTAGAGTGACAGAGGAGTCACACAGTTGAAATTGGAACCTTAGGAGAAGACACTGGCATTATGAAAATAACAATGTCTTACAGAATTAAGCGCTGTGCTGGTCCTGATTCTTGCTAGTACAGTGATACTGAAAGAAAACAGTAAAATGGTGATGAGAATTACAGAATAGCAGGAGAATTTTGCTCAGAAGGAAGATGGCCGGGGATCATCTAGTCCAACTTGGGTTTTGGTTTTTCATGGTTCTTTTCCAGCACTTCATCCCTGCTAAGTCTCTTGCAGAACTGGGCTGCTGTAATTCAGTGCCCTGAACTGGCAGCTTTAAGGAAAACTTGGGAAGGTTTCAGAAAGGAGTCCAAGTGTTTTGCCTTAGACATTGTCAGATTACATACTTAAGGGTTGCAGAGGAAACATCAGGGAAACATTGGGAAGCTGCCCTGGAGAAGGCCCTGGCAGTCTCATTCCAACAGAAGCAGCTCCTGGTCCACTCTATCTTAAAGAGCAGAAGCTTGGATTTTCACAGACTCAACTTGCAAATTTTATGGGTGGCTTATATATTTTAAAGTACTTGGAACTGATCAAAACATCTGTAATCTCTTTCATGCAGCAACTGAGAGCCCTTGCAGCCTGTCCCAGAAGCTCCCTGGCAAACCCTGTGTCAGCTCTGGGGTGGACTTAGCTCACCCCATTGCTTCAACACCAGGGATGGTGGCACCAGACTTGCAGGACTGGCAATGTCCAGCAATGGCAAGACCATCTCCAAGCCCTTGGCTTCATTACTGAAGCCCTGCTCAGTCTGATGGGCCTCTCTGTGCAGGCATATTCAGGAGGCATAAACAGCATGTCTGATGATGATCACTACCTTGCAATTATCTCCGTGTAGCTGCTTCTGACCACATTTTATTTAGCTGGCTGCCTATAACAATCTCTGCTCTGCAAGCCTGAAGCCTCCTCCAGCTCCGAGCAATTCCTCTGAATGTTGTGTTGTCTCAGTGCTCTGACTGGCTTGTGCCCAGGAGGGAGCTGGGCAGAGCCTGCCTGTTATACCTCGGGGGGAAGGCAGAGGTGAGGGCAGTGCCTGCCAGAGCATCAGCAAGGAGCCCTCCATGGCAGTGCCTTGTGGCCCAGCCACAGCTCCCTTCCCCAAAGCCACCTGTCACCTTTTGCCCTCCTCTGCAAAACCACGCTTTTCCTGTGTGGGCAGAAAGCCTCCACTGGTCCCACATGTCCCTTCTGCTCCCACATGACTCAAACCTTGTCTCTGCTTGACAAGGCAACTTGTTGAAGACCAGCCTCTTTCCTTGGAGGCCCCCTGATCCTTCAGGATCCCCTCGTGCAGGCACAGACACGGGAGGAAGCTCCTCTCCAGGCAACAGGTTCCCTCTCAGTAGCAGCCTCTCATACTGCAGCTGCAGCTCTTGCAAGTAAGCCTTTCAAGTTCTCCCAATTAAGAAGTCTACCCTCATTAAGAAGCTTTTTTTTTTTCATTTTTTCAAAATAAATTAAAAGCTGACTTACTTTGAATGTGTGTGTTTTTATTCATAGTGAATCTTTAAAATATGTGAAATGTGTGGGAGGTGACAGCAATGCTGGAAGATGAGTTTTTGGTGGATGTCTTTCTTTTCAATTGAAAGAGAAAAGAAAATTAAATTTCAATTTATGCATCATCTCCTGTATGAATTTAGAAGTGCATAGGAATGGGAGTAAAAAGATAAAACTTATTATACTGACACCAGCTCAGCTGCATTGCACACATTGTCTATGTGCAAAATGAGCTCATTAATACCACAACAGTTGTGCAACATAATGAGTTTAATACTGCTGAGTTTTATGACTTCCTGCTCTCCCTCATTTTACTGGTAGTAGCATTTAAATCCTGATGCACTGAGATTGTGTTTACCCAATTTATCCTGTGTTTTTATTGTGACCAGGTTAAATTAATCCATTTTTCTTGCAGTAGAAGCAAGACCTGTGATTGTTACTGTGGCTGAGACTGCTTACAGGGTGTTTTGCCTTCACAAGGCATGTACAGAGATGGGAACAATGGTTGCAGCTGTTTGCATTGCACACAGGCTAGGGCAGCAGGTGAGGAAGGCTGTGGAGACCTGCAGGCACAAGAGACAGCAGCTCTCTGCACGAGAGTTTGGCATGTACATTTGGGAACCTCTGCCACAACTCTGCTGGCAGTGCACTACTGACCACAAACCTGAAATAAGCTTGCTCCTAATTTCTGCTCTTTTTCAGGTTTGTAAAATGCTGGGGACCAGGAAGGTGGAAGTGGCTTTGAACACCAAGCTCCTCAGAGCTGTTAGGTTGTCCTGTGCATGGACTAAAAAATAAATTGGATTAGAAACATAAAATCACATAGTCATTAAGGTTGGAAAAGAACTTCAAGATCATCAAGTGCAGCCTTTGACCAAACACCACCATGCCTACTAAACCATAGCACTAAGTGCTGTGTCCAGTCATTTCTTTAATGTTTCCAGGGATTGTGATTCCGCTAATTCCCTGGGCAGCCTGTTCCAACTCTTGACATTTTCTGTGAAAAAATTCCTCCTGATGTTGGACGTGAACCTCCCTGCTGCCATTTCCTCAGTTAGTTCTGTCACTAATTGTCTGGTAGAAGAGGCCGAACCATGCCTTGCTACAGCCTCCTTTCAGGGAGTTTCAGAGAGCTATGAAGCCTCTTCTGAGCCTCCTTTACTCCAGGCTAAACCCCAGCCAGCTTCCTCAAATGCTCCTCATGATTTATACTCTAGACTGTTCACCAGCTTCACTGTCCCACTTTGGACACTCCAGAACCAAAAGTGCTTCCTTTCTTCTTGAAGTGACCGGCTAGATAATCAGCAAAACACCTCCTAGAGCCTTACTTACTGCTGAAAGTAATTGCAGAAATCTGTGGACAGCTGAGCTGCAATCCCAGTCATAAAGCAGAAGCGAGGCTTTCAGCTCTTAAGGCACTCTACCCCACTTCCCAGCCCTTGCTATTTGCCCTGCTGTGCTGTAAACCTGCAAGGTCAGAGCTGTATGTGAGGATAGCAACAGAAGAAAGGAACTATCAGCACTGAAAAATAACTGTAAGCTTTTAGAAAGCTCCTTGTACATGATGTTTGTAGCCCTTGGCAAGCCACCAATACATTACTGTGATAGGTGTGTTAAACTGCAGAAAGATAACTATAAGAAAAAAGAGAGCATATAAATCTCAGGGTCACTTGCATTTTATTAGTAAAATTAACTCTTTCTCATAGTGTTCAGATCTGAGCATGTGCCATATTTCAAAATGTTCAGAGTTCCCAAACCCCAGACAGGCTGCTTTAAGGCATTGATTTATCTCAGGCCTTTCTTTACATAATATCATTATTTTGTTATATAGCATAAAGCCCTGGAAATGCCTTTATGTTTTGGAGATTTCAGGAGATTTTTTTCTTCCCTCTGCAATATGCAGCTAAAACAGGTTTTGGGAAGGTGTAAATGCTATTTAGGCAAAGCTCTCCCGCTTCAAACACTCTGCCAAAATCTGTCTGAGCCATCACAGTCCTTATGGCTCACTCTGGTATTGTGTTTGGTGTGTGGGTCAGGTTTACCCATCTTTTCCAGTTTTTAATGAGTTTGCCAATGTAGCTATGCCCATTCTAATCACAATTCCAAATCACTGTGTTGTAGGTTCCTGTTGCTTTCAACAACAGCCTCCTGCACCTTTAGGCACCTAAACTTGTTGCACATCTGATCCCAGACCTTGGGAGCATGAGTAGGAATGTGTCTGCTTGTGACAAAACTCAATAATTGATTGTATTTTTTGCCATCTGAAGAACTGGTATCAGTGCCTGTAAGGGTATTATATCTATTTTTATTGGAGAAATGTGAAGAAGAGCTGGAATCCCATTTCCTCACGCTACATCCACAGTATGACCAGGGCAACATAAACTGCTTCACGGCCTCTGGCTGCCACCTTTCCCCCTGGAGTCTCTCAAAGCACACCGTGTGCCTGGGGAGTAACCAGCCCTGGATTCCTGGAAGTATGAGTGCTGTCACCTGTCACTTTGTGTTCAGGGTGTCTGCACTGAGCAGAAGTGCAACCCTGGCTGCAAGCCCAAGGTTTAATGCAGACACAGGCACAGCAAATCTTTGTGGTTCCATGTGTCCATGGGAGCATCAAACCTGTTTCTGTCACCTAGGGACAGCACCGAATTACAATGCAGTAGCTCTAGGGTGAAGGTCAGTGGTCCAGAAAGACTAGGCAGATGGTAGATGTGCCCAAATTCTACTGGGACAAAGTAGCCAGAAGATAAAATAAGGTCATATTTGAAAAATTTGCATGGGTAGACCCAGTATTACTGTATCCCAAAGGATCAGCTCTTGCTTTGACCCAAGGAGAACATCTCCTCTTCAAGTCCTCAGCATTTTTCTGTCCAATGTGGAAGAATCAATTTCACCTTCAATTATTGTTTTGTAAGCAACTAACAACTAGAAAATACAGGTCACCAGGACTTTTAGAGTAAGACATCCACCAGCAGATAGCATCAGCTTTGACATTAAATCAGTGAATGGGAGACATAACCTACTCTTACTCATTTTTATTATGGTTGTAAAAGAGATGGCTCAGGTAACTCAAATCTCCATGGCCAGAAAATATTATCTGACAACAGGGCCACAAGCGACCGATCATAACATTATTTTGACCTTAAATTGTTCACAGTCTTATCCTTCAGGGCATTGTGTCAGCTTATCTTGATCATTACACGTCTTCAATTGGGAATCAATTAAATGTCATCTGATCTCTCCAATCTGTAGTGCACAGTTTATTTTTATGCAGGAAATGAATACTGCAGCATGATCATCCTGCACCTTCAATTTTCACTGTATACAAATACACTGTATACTGAATAAATACTGCTGTTTTGGCATGTTTAGAACAATGCTTCCCAAAAATATATGTCTATTTTCAGCCTAGTTCTTGAGGTGAAAAAAAGGTTGTACTTTCATTGAAGCAGAACTACAATATTCCTAAACAGTGTGATTACATATTCTTATTAATAGAGTTGATTATCTATCTAAGAAGATAATGTCTGAAGAGTCAACAAGTAAATTGCGCAATTGGGTTTTTTTAGAAAATTACTTTGAATTGTTTTGGTACGTTAGAATACATTATATGTTAAGCAAAACTCCAGCTTTTTAAGAAAAAGACATTTGTGTAGAAATAAGTGCTAATGTTGAAGTGTTAATGTGAGCATAGAGGGCACCAGCACTGCTCTAAAAAGAGGAAATTCTAGGAAGGCTGTTGAATGCTGAGAAAATTAAATTCTTTGGTTTAAATCTGTACCATTTTAAGGTACAAAATTCTGCAGATTTCAGAAAAAAAAAAAAAAAAAAAAAAAAAAAAAAAAAAAAAAAAAAAAAAAAAAAAAGGAAGCATAAACCAGAAGGTACAAATGTTCAGATACGAAACTTTTCTTATCTGATTTTGGGGAAGAAGCAACTGGCTGCAGAGCATCCACTGCTGCTCCAGAGGGAGCAGGATCTCTGCAGAGGTGACTGTGAAGGTTATGGTATTGTCAGACTGAAAGCAGCAAAGTGGAAAGCAGGAAAAGGAAAGAATAATATCATATTGATTCCAGATCATGTTTGGGGACTTTTTCATATATCTTTTTAGCAAAAGGCCCGTGATGAAAGTCCACCTGGGGCTGTCCTGTGGGAACATAACATTACATATGTGGGTTTAATTCAATCATCTCCAGGCTTTTGCAGTCAAGCTCCACCGTTCTAGGGGATAGTGTCCAGTCCCCAGACTATTAAAAAGTGAATCTGGCTTCCTCTTCCTTTCATCCTTAAAGCCTCTTTTGTTGTTTGCAGGCTGATAGAAGAAAGTCACTTGCAAAGGAATGGAGCAAATTTCTTAACATCAGAAAGAAGGGCAACAGGAGGGCATCCTATGCTGCAGAATCTGCAAAGATGCAAAAAATGAAAGTTAGTGATACTTAAAAGGGAAAAAAGAAGGAGCAGGTTCAAAGCAAATTGCTCACTAACACTTTTTTTTTTTTTACCAACAAACAATTGTGAGTGGGAATGGGTATAGCAAGGTGTTAAGTTTAGAGATAAGACAGAAATTTAAATTACAAAAGAATAAAAATTTTCTGGCTGGCTGAGAGGAGCTGCAGATCTAATACATCCCATCCCCACTCCCATAAATAAATAAAATGAGAAAAAAAAAACCCTTAAAGGTAAGTTTTTTCCATGACAAGAACATAATACTGTTTTTTATGTTTTGCACAATGCTGAGTTGGCATCCAAATAATCCCTTGCTTGCAAAAAATGAACTGCCAAGACCCATTAATGATGTCAGGGACCCAGCCTGAAATAAATATAAGTTTTTAAGAAGCACTGAGCTTCTTCTTCCAGAAACTCAGGTCTTTTGGGAGAGTAAACATTACTGACCATTTTTGAAAAATTTGTGTGGAGCCTTGGCTGTCCTTAGCTCAGTGCCTTCCTTTGCACTGCCCAAAGCAACAGCAAACCTGAAACCACAAGCATCAGGGCAATTTTCCTCATCCAAGGAACTGCCAGCTTTGGGTCCTGCTGCTACAGGTCCTGTGGTTTAGTACTCATGCAAGATCCCCCTGTTATGCAGTTTTGGTCAACAAAGGGTTGCAATAGTAAGATATAGGGGGAAAAAATGTTGCCCAGTGTAGCAGGTTTCAAAGTTATGGAGAATGTGCTGGGTCTGTAGGAAGTCTTGGGAAATGTCTGACATTCCTGGGTTCAGCACTAGAATTTCTAACATTATAAATCAACATTGATAAAATCAAAGGGCTGCTGTGGGTATAAAGGAGGATGGGGATTGTTGTCTGGTGTATCCCTATTGTATACAGTGTTAGAAAGTCTCAGAAAGGAAGCTGTGAAAACTGGCCATGTGCTCCCACTTCATACTGGAAAAAAACCCCTAGTCCAAAGTGGCATTCAGCTCTCAAGAACATGCTTTTGGAAAATAACCCTACTGGCACTCAGATGCCAGTAGAGGATGCCCTTTCTTTTTGCAGTCGTGTCTTGTCCTCTAGCTGGGCATGCATACTGTGTGTGGCCAGAGCACAGCAGTTTCCTGGTCCCATTTTTGCCTTGAGTCACACTGAGTTTTGAGAGAGGCAATTCCATTGACCTTGCTGTGCCTCAGCTCGGCCATTCAGGGACTTGGTCTTCCTTACCTGTGGAATTTAAAACCTGCTTTCAACTTCTGAACAAAATTTCAAAGAAATGCAAAGAAAGCACCTCTGGCTCAGGTGATGAGTACAAGCAGAGGCTGGAGGGTACCGTATTCTGTCACACAGAACTTCCCATGTCACCTGCTGCAGGCCATGGCCTGTCAGCATATTGAGTGACTTGGCGTTTGACCCAGCAGTGCCACTCTCAGGTTCTTATTGGAGCAAACCTAGAAATCTCCTTAAGCATATTAAACATTTGGCTGACATGCTCTTCCCCTCAAGGGCCAGAAAAGCATCTCAAGTTGTAGCCTGGAGAGTAGGTGACATCCTGAAGGCCTTTTGGGTATTTTGTTCAATTAGGACAAGGTGTTCTCAGTGACTAAACATCTGGGTAATGCCTTCTTTTCAAGATGTTTGTTGAGAGCACACTGCATTTACAACACGAGCTGGAAACTCTTCAGTCATTTGTTATTTTAACCATAGGCACTGGAGTTGAAGTTTGCACCACAAGAGACGGGCGTCAGCGGGATAACAGCTGGGTCATTTGGAGTGAGCTGATACACACCAGCTCCTTCAACAACTGCTTCCCCAGGTGTGCAGATATGTTCTTGAATTTTTGTGGAATTTTTCTGTGATATTTTTCATATAATAAGTAATATTTAGTCTGGCTGGTATCTGGGTTCCACTGGAAAAAAAAAATCCATTTTATTTTTATTTGAAACGATGTTCAGAAATTTATCAGCATCTCTTGAGCTGAGGCAACAGAGGAAGGAAGCTTAAAAAAACAAAACCAAATGCACAACAGAGGAAACCTTGAACATTATTTATGAAAGAGCAGAGACAAAATTAATATCTATATACTTTAGACACTTGATTACATCGTGTTTCTTACGCTGTGTAATTTTGCCTCTAAGCTCCCTCTGTCACCTTTCCTTCCATCTGCATTAAGAAAGAACTTACTATAAATGTTTCCAGGATGTACAGCTCTGACAGATGTTCAAGTGATAAATATTTGCAGGCAGGGTAATTTTCAAAACTGGTGTCATTTTGTTGATTTAGGATTTTTCTGTACTTTGTATTTTTGTACAAACACATAACTCTGGGAAATAAATTTGTCTTAATCAAAGAAAAAGTAATTAAAAGGATTGTAGCTGAAACTGCTGATGTTGCTTCTGAATGTCACCAAAAATTGGGATTTCAAGTGAAGCATGATGCTTTTCAAATAGATTTAGCATATACAAAATTGGAAATTTTCTCTGTTTGAAATTGTATATGTACTGGAAAGCATGGACACTAATTTACTGCAAAAACTAGTAAAGCAGAAAGGAGAAAAATACAGATAAAGCAAACAAAGATAGAGATTGAAAGAGATGACTAGTCAAAAGACAAACTGCCTTTGAGAAACAGCGCTCTGAAGTCAGGAAGACAACTTGTACACAGCTGAAAGAAACACGTGTTAGGGGATGGCATCACTGCTGCACTGCACTTCCCAGGGCACTTCCAGGCCAGCAAGGCCACAAACAAATGGAATGCAAAAGGGAATTTTCTTTTATGTTGCAGTTTTTAACTTTTTTCTTAAATTTATTTTAAAAAAATTGCGAGAGATATATTTGTGTTCTTCTAAAATAATTAATTCCTGTCTAAATGTTTTATTTTTATTGTTCCTGACCCTCCAGATTTCTGAGTCAGGGTTAAGCAAGAGTGTTTTCAACAGCTAAGATCTGGTTGAAGAAATTCTACCTAAGACACTGGCTCAAACTTCACATGGACTTTATTATCAGACAAACTTCATTTTCCCTGTCTTGTAAGGGCCTAAAACTTTCAATAAATTCCTGACAAAATTTGCTGTCAAATTATGACAGCATTTGTAAAGACCCACACCCTTTTTCTCTTTTCCTTCCCTTCTTTGAGAGGAACATCTTGTGGCTTTTGCAGTGCAGAGATTATTCATCAGAGAGGGTTAATTCTTTTGCAGGCATCCAGCACTTGTTCAGTACAAGATTTTTGTATCCATGCAGTCAATGAACTCCTCACAAAAGCCTCTCCTCATTTTAGTTTTCAAACATAACTCCAGATATTTCTCTTCTAGAACAGAATATTGCTTCTTTCTAGGCAATACTAGAGCATTTTCTAGTGTCAGCACTCTGTATCAGAAGAGCTTTGGTTGCCCCAGGCTGGTGAGTGGAGTTATCTTCCACATAATATTGTAATGGTGTTGTTGAGAGTAAAAATTACTGAATTAATCTGAGGCTGATGGTAAACTGAAATTTTATTCTTGTGGACATTCGGGCAGTGAAAGCACTGCTTTGTTTTGTTTTGGTTCCTTTTTAAAATTTTTTTCTCCCCAGAATTAGATGAAGGAAACAGAATATTTGAAGATGACACTGCAGTTGCTATTCAGCTGCTGACACTTCTCCACTCCTTTCCACTGAATGAAGAGTGGTCTCTGAAATTTAAGTTACAGATTAGAAGTGGGCCACGGAGGAAACACAGACAGAGTGAGATGTACGTGATAGCACCAGAGGTAACAGTCACAAGATGCAGAAAGGGACTTTCCACCCACATATCAGGGAAATGGGAAAACAGAAGTCTCAATGAGTGGGTCACATGCTGGAAACAGGGCCCAGGGTGCAGCCTCTGCAACCCTGAAGAATTGCTACACTTCACTAAACAATGCCCCAGGCAGCCTGGGGATGGGATCCCTACCTAACTTTGGAGCTGACTCTGGTTTGAGTAATAATTTGGATTACATGACACCCACAATAACCTAAATTTTTATTGGATTTAGTGGAATTTTGGATACATATTTCTTTTAATGGCATTGTTTCCCTGCTGATTCTACTCATCTCCTATGAAAATCAAGTATTTAAAATAAAAATTTTTCCTCTCCTAAATGGCCTTAACCAGCCCTGTTTATCCTTTTAAGGACATAACCTCTCTCCACTTAAGGATGCCCATATCATATTCAGTTTTCATCTTGTTCTTCTGGGCAATAACCATCTCTTTTTGATGCGCCTTTTTCAAGTTCTGGTGCCTCTGGGTGCTACTACAGCAGTGAAAATGCATTTCTCCAGGCATGCCCCAAGGGGAGGACTGAGTTTGTTGCTGAAGGACTCAAGGAAGCCGAAACCCAGAAAGCATCCAGGAGGCTGGGAAGCACTACCAAAGGTATTTATGTGCGCTCACACTTGGCTTGGTGAAACCTGCCCGTGCCGATGTTCGCACCGAGCTTAATGTGTGTGCGAGGCCACTTCCACCCAGCCACGACACAGCTGTTAATGCCAAAATAATCGCAATGGCACTTTGACAGCTGTTGGATGCTAACGGCATCAGAACTGTACTCTTATTTCCCAAATGTCCTGCAAAAGCTTTGGTGCTCCTTCGAGGCAGCAGGAAAAGGAGGTGCAAGGAGGGTGTTTGCCTTGGCTGGGAGCCTGGGCACATCTGCCCCAAACCCGCCCAGCTTTCGCGGGAACCAGCTCGGAAAAACAAGTTTGTCCCACATTTTCCAGAAGATGGAGCTCAAGAGTCTCCCATGTGAAATGGTGAAATGTTGTCTGCGTCTGGGGAATACGGGAAGATAGACATTGCTCCTGGGGAACTACCTGAATAATAATTTTGTAGCAAAAGGCTTAAAATATCTTCTTGTGAGAAAAGGAAGTATACTCCCTCCTCCTGCTCTCCAAGAGTGAGCCTAGAAACGATACAGAAACAGTGAATTTTAGCCTATGGTAAAAAGACAAATGAAAAAGCATAGTTTATTTGTGAAAGAAATGAAGTAGGAACTAGACATTTTCTGAAGTAATTTTGTGCCTTACACCATCTCCCCCCACAATCTTTAGTATTCTTACTGGTCAGAAACTGCATTCTCTGGGAAAAAAACCCAAAAAACAAAAAAACAACAAACAAACAAACAAAAAACCAAAAACAAAACAAAAAAAACCCAAAAAACCAAACAACCAAAAACCCAAAAACAAAACAAAACAACAACAAAAAAAACCCAAAAAACCAAACAACCAAAAACCCAAAAACAAACCAACCAACCAAACAAACAAAAAACCAAAAACAAAAAAAAACCACAAGAAAACAAGGGGGAGATTTGTATTTTTTTGTGATTGAACCCACCGCTAACAGTAGATTTCCAGAATGGATTAAAACATTTTCCAAGTGCTGCAAGAGGAATGACAGACAAGGTAGATTGAACCACCTCCTCAGGAGAGAACCATGCACATACAAGAGGTCAGCAGGAATTTGCAGAGATTAACAACTAAGCCCATCTGCACTCTGGAAAAATTCAAACCCGTACCATATATTGTGTGGGAAATCCATGAAGTAACCCCAAAATCCCTGGGGGCCCTATTAGTCAGACCACAAGATAGCCATGAGGAAACAGTTGAAATGAAAATTATTAGCAGCTTGCTCTCTTCAGGTCCACCTTAGAGCAGACTAGTATAGCTTTTGAAATAAAAATATGAGGTAATTCTCTCTTAAGCTCTTTAGGCACTGATAACAACTTCCTCCAAATCCAGATGGATTTTTATATCCGGTCTCAGCTGCCCAGTTCCATGCTTAGGCATACACACTCCAAATCTAACTGAGATGATGTTGATGTAAAATAGTAAATGTTTATTTTTGTGCTACTGTTATGGTATCCATATTCTATTCTATAACATATAAAGAAACATTTCTAGAACTTAACTTTCAAATAGTATTGATTTAAATAGTATTTAAATATACCTGAGTAAAGCTGAACTAGTAAAACTTGGAGTGAATTCTGCTCCTATAGAATATCTGAAGGCCAGATACTGAGAAGTCTGAAATCTCACAATTTCTATTTTGCAACTGTGAAAAAAGCTATCTGTGTATCTATAAATCCATAATGCCAAATAGGCTGCCTTTCCTGCCTGGGGTTAGGAAATTCCCAGACTTATTAAGCCCTGTTTCCTTCCCACTGCTAGACAGAGAGAATGTAGAAGTCTCTGACAGGTCAGGTCTCAGGGGTTTCTTTCCTCCAATTCCTTCCTCCTTTGGGTTTTCCCATTACAAAAGACCCAGTGCACCTGCCTGTTTCCCTCTTGGAGGAAATGTGAGTGCACATTGCCAGGTCATGTCCAGCCTTCCATCCACCAGTATCCCCAGGGTTAAACAAGAGCATAACTCAGGCACAGCTCAATCCCACTGCATCATGGGCCTCTCTTTTCAGCAATATCACCTCTATAAATTTGATCAGAATTCCTCCCAGGTGAGCTTTGTGAGAATATCTTTGGGCTCTTAATACACAGCTTTGCACAGAAGGAGCTAATGCCATGAATGAAACAGACATCAGCCATTTCTATCCAAGCAGGAGTGCAGACACTGCTGCGACAGAAAAGCAATATCCAGGACTAGGGCAGTGAATTGTCCTCTGGAAGTGCTCTTTGCTCGAGGCTGCACACAAGGAAAGTCCCAAGTACTGACTGAGACAACTAGCCTTTAGGTACTCAGTGTTGGTGAGCAGAGGCCCTTTTTTTTTTTTTTTGTCAGAAGTGTCCTTTTCCATGTTTCAAGAACAATTTTTATGATGCACATTTATTATTGGATCTTTTATAGGCATGTATTTGATGCAAAGTCAGCTAAAGACAAATCAGTTTACTTAGTAACAAATGGTTATTACTTGACTTTGCTACTAACCTTTTTATTTCAAAATTGGTGTTGAAATTCAAGATTTTCAACCAACTTCTTAAATTTGCTGCTGGAGGCCAATTACTGTGAGTTTATGCAGAGATCAGTGCAGAAGTAGTCTATTCCTGAGGTATTGAATAAGGAGTGCACTTTCAGGAACACTGAGTAAAGATGATAAACAAGGCTGAAAGCCAAGAAACATCTGAGCATGATTTTGCCTGCTGAAAAGGGATGAGGAAGGGGAAAAAAGTAAAACAAAAGTACAATAAAATAAGATTTAATGAATTCCTCTTTTGCAACTTAATGATAAAATGGACAAGACATATACATCAATTATCAAAGAAAAAATTAAGCATCAGACTACACTGAATCAGACACTGACAACTTGGAAAGCAAATTAGGTGAAGAAAACTTTGCTTTTGTCTGGGTGGAAAGATCTATGTCAAATATTTATTAAAGCACAGACTCAGCATTCTGCCCTATTGTGTGGAACTGAACCTCCCTCCATTCCCTAAACCTGCAGAGATAAATGTATTCCTGAGATTTGAAAACAAAGGTAAAAGCAGATTCTGCCAGAGACTTGGCCATCTTCTCTTAGTGCTAGTAGAGAGGTGCAAATTAAATAAATTCTTCCCTGTAATCCACAATTTTTTTGGAGACCAGCCACTGAAGTGTTAATTACATGCCCAAAAAAGTGGCAGATTAGACCTATGGGGACAACTGTGTTTAAGTGGGTAAATATAAAACATGATTTACTGCTCTGTGATAGTTTGTGCCTTGCAGAAACTTGCAGCTGACCATGCCTTTCACGCAGCTAAGGACAGTCACTCCTGCCCTTTCAGCATGTTTCTTTTCTTTTTTTTTCTTTTTCCCTCCTTTTCTTGCCTTTTTGTTTTTACAGTAAAACTGATGTGGTTTGCTCTATGGCACCCAGATTGAAAATCTGTGATACAGACACACAGATAGATTGATTCTTAACACCAGATATAAGAAGCCTTGAGATGGTCGCATGCAGTAACTCTGCCTGCATGGTGAAGACCACAAACTCTTCACTTATATGATGTGCTGGGGGACATGGGGGTCACAAGAGCAATATCTTGGGCTAACTGTCTCTGAAACTACTTCAAATTTCCTGTTACTGTGTTCAACATGACAGATTGATTCTCTCCTTTTCAAAATGATGACCTATTTTTCTACTGTCACTGCAGAATACATTATCATAAACTACAGTTTTCAAATGTATTGCTCTGGACCCTAGAATGATTATTTATAAGAATTATAAGGTTCTCTATGTGTTTTATTTTTGGCATTAAACATGACTGAAGCTTAGAATGAGCTATTTTCCATTCTTACCTTATTTTGTAGGTCAGAAGTGCTGTGTGTGGGTGCAAAATACAAAAGGTTTCACAGTTTTCAAAATTATAGCACTTTCCAAACTATTTCCAATGTTAGGCTTTGAAATAAAGTAGAACACCACTTCACATGCATTTATTTTCTTTCCTAAAATACAAAATTAAAATAATATCTGCTTGCAGGGTGAAATAGCTGTAGACTAGGTCTTTAGGTTGGAAAAGACCTGAACACTACAGCAAACCAATGATTCCATACTGTGCAAAAATGTTTTCAAAACAGTCTTTGAAAGAAGTGCGGCATTATAGCTACGCATCTTCATATTCTTGAAGCATCCAAGCAGCCTCACCTCTGTCTTTTTTGCAAGGTCAGGCTCTTTTTCCCTCCTTCAGGTATGTTTGCCTGTCAGTTGGATACATGTTCTTCCCTTGCAGAGAAAGAGTTCTCCCACTGAATGACCTCTAGACTAGGGAAAACTTGGCTTGGAATTTGTCCTCATTTGCTGGCAACTAATACAAAAAGAAATCCTGGAGGATGAGCCTCTTCCTTTTCTTGGGAGAAAGTGGAGAAGGAAGTATCTAACTCCAATATCTAACTTTGTTTATCCAAGGGGTGTTAGAAAAAAAATCCTCTCCTCTAGTTCAGCCTTTTTGTACTGTTTACTCAAAGCTGGCTGGCAGGCTTCCTCTGCAGCCAAAGAGAGTTTTACACTGATGGGATGTGGCATCTTTTGGAAGTGCCCAAATCTCCATGCACACGATGACTGGAGAAGGAGCCCACTAACTACAGGGAGCTAAGACAATGTTTTCCTCTGCCCTCAAGGTAAGTACAGCTTGTCTGTAAAGGAACAGCAATAAACAGATACTGTTTCTGTGAGTGAATAAACGAAAGAAGTGTTTTGAGATCAATTCTCTGGAGATAGAATTAGAGAAAGTTCAAACCAAGTGCTTCATGGTCACTGGCAGGTACTTTTGTTCTTGATTGCTGATGAATATCGTGACCAGGTCAGACAAGGGCAACATGTCACTGATAGTCTTGGGCTATTGCTCACTTCACTTTTTCATTGAGCACTCCCACAAATCTGTTTTCTGTATGTTTTATCAGAAATCTGGGGTTACAGAGACATCCCAGATTTACTCTGGATTTGTGAACCATGCCCCTCTTAAGTGTCTACATTTTGACACAGAGGCCATGAAAGCTTTTCATATGACATTTAACAAAGTTCCTCCTCGAGGAACTGTAAAATTTAAAAAAGTGTTCCCAAAAACTATGCTTTTATAAACCAAACAGTCCTTCAAATGGAACCTGTACACTGCAACATATTAATTGTATCTTTATCCTTGTTCACACTCCTGTCCTACCATGCAAAATTGCATTTCTAATTGTTCTTCTGTGTGCCACACTTTGACAGTATGTTTTGCTGATAGCAGACTTCTTTAGCTTAAGTTAAGAGTTGAAGAGTAGTAAAATATCTGGAACCCACAGACATTCTGCGTTTATGAAATTTTAGAAACATTTCACATTTGTCTCTATTGTACAAATGCTTGAGTAAACACAATATATCTGTGCTAAGAAGAGTTCATATACTCCAGAACACAATCTGACATTTACTCCCATTTATTTTGAAATGCAAATGAATCTAGTTTATTCAGGATTCTTTTGCAGCTTACCGTCTTATTAGTGATCATGCTGATAACTTGAATTTCTGAAATGTTGTTGCTAAGCAATGCAACTTCAGGCATGTAATGAGGCTTTCCAGTGGCTACTTGAAGATGAAGAAAATTATCTCAGCTTCACAGGTTGTTTGATCATCAACCACATTATAATGGTTGGATGATAAATAGGTTTTCAGCTTACCTTCATTCTCCTGCAAATACTTTATTTTTGTATGGTAACTGAAGATCATACAGTATCAAGAAGAAAGTTGTATATTTTGGGATGCAAAGGCAGAACCAAAGAACTTGTGTAATTCCTTTGTATAACTTTCTATAAAAAGAAAATTCCTTCCTGCAGCTCATTACTTCAGGGAACAGTAGAGGAAAATTAGGATGCAAAGTTGTCCCAGCAGGATCCCTCCCCGCACAAGGTGATGCTGCCCCTTTGCCCCTTGCAGGGCAGATCTCCTGTTGGTGGAACCTGACTGAGGAGACCCTCCAGCTGTGACAGGAGCAGGCAGCTGTGCTGGGATGTGTGCTGGGGCAAGTCTTCTTGCATGGATTTTGCTCTTGGGAAGCTAAAACCATACACGGAATCGGGACAGGTGGAATTCCTCTGACGTGGCCCAGTCTGGAGCTCCCCGGTACATCCAGGCAGAGCTCCTGCTCCAGGCACCCCGTAATGCAGCAGTACCAGCTGCAGTCTGGCTGTTCTTCAATCATCTTTCCATTATTTTCCTTCATCGCTGCAAAGCCCAGTCACTTAAGCCTATTGTCAAGAATCTGATATTCCCTTTTTTCTATGCGATTATCCTGGAGCTCTTCCCTTTCTTTTCCCCTCCATTGTAGACATTATAACACCTGCAGCTGAACTACACAGGAACCCTGTCCTGAACAGCTAACCTACTCTTGTGGGTGCTGCTTGGGGGAAAGAATGTCCACCCTGACCTTCATCTCCCAGTGTCTCAACCCTTCACCCACCAAAAGAGGCAGCACCTACAAGTGCAACCAAACCAGCATTTGAAATATTCAGAAGTAGTAATAAGGCTAAAGAAAAGGCCAGGGGAAAATAGACAAATCTTTATTCAGAACTGGTTTGAAAAGTCTGCCATAGACAAGGCCTGGGGCTAAAACTGGAGAAAAAAAATGAAATTAAATAAAATATTGACCTCCTGTAAAAAGTGCCTTACCTTCTCCCATGCACTTCAAACTGCAGAAGACCAAGTGAGAAAGGTTGTGTAAGATTGTGCCACAAGAGTCAAGCAAGTGGATTGAATTCAAGTTGTACAAATAACCATCACTTTGTCTCTTCAGAGCCTCATTTTTGCAGATTAATATTTTTGAAGTAGATGGGTGTTTTGTAGATGTCCGTGGTATTGGTGTACAGGGCTTTTCTTGAGGAATCTTGCTAGAATAAAGGTGGCTTCTATCACTGAAAGCTGATTTTGCAAAATTACAGAGCAGTCTTACACTGAAAAATTAAAAGTGTAATGTAAGATGATGTAATTTCCTGCCCTGAAGGATTTATTTTTATGTACTTTTTCCCCTGAACATGTCAATGTTCACAGTGAGGCAGTAGTTTTAGAGTAGTCACCCACCCAGCCAAGACACATTTTTCTGTGGATGAAGGAGTGACATTTTTCTGTCCTCATCATGACAAATTTTTGGCTGTTTAACAATTAAAACCTTAAGGATTTAATCCTGGAAAAGAGAACATTTTAAAGGTTATGGAGTTTCAGCATCTTTGATTTCATTTCTGGCCAAAAAAACACTAAATCCGTACTTACAGTGTGTAGACACGAACCTAATCTGAACATCAGATTAATTTCCTTACCTGTGGGCAAGCAAGCCTTAAAACTCATGCAGCCAAACATTTGTGTCATATTCAGTGCACTGTTTTTGTCACTGCTAAACGTTTGTGCTCCAGGAGAGATTTCTGTTCATTTTGCTCCTGCATGTTCTATAGATGCCACTGACAGTCAGGAGGTGCACTGTTGGCTGCATCTCATTATAGTCACAGCCAGCTACTCTGAATCATATAAGGAAGGAAAAGCATGTGGGGAAAGGTGAGATGATGGGAAGATTTTTTACTTTTAAGGAAGGAGGAGAAATTGGAAATTTAAAAAGCCAGACACCTAAGGCTTAATTCAGAGCTGGTCGTGCAGCAGCACAGGATATTCTCATGCACATAAACCTGACATGAAAGCACATATCCCGCCTTTCCTGAGCTGAGAAAGCCAAGTGAAGGCACAGGCTCTGAGCTTCTGTGGGGAATGTCACCCCAGGTAGGCAGCACACCTCGTATTTCAGCCCTGCAGCGCCAGCGCTGGGCAAGGAGCTCAGCGACTTTGATCCTCATAATGATTTTTGTCTTATCGCTGCTGTTTGCTGGTGCAGCAGCAGTCAGGTTTTATTGGTTTGTGCACTTCCCTTCCTCAGTGGCACACACGGTCTGTGGCTATCTGAGAAGGGGATTTATTTTCTGTATCTGTGATAAAATGTTTTCAGTTAAGTCATTAATCTTCTAGACTGACATTTAACCCTGTACAGGCCAAGGATTCCCGCAGCTGGAATCCTCTGCATGAAAAGCCTGGCTAATTAATATCCTCCATTTCCAGTCAATTAGGAGCAATATATTTCCTAACACAGAAATAACGCTGTCAAAAAAAAAAAAAAAATACAACAACTACATTCAATGAGAATAATCTCATAATGTAATCAAAGATTCTCTCTAGCGTGGCAGTTAAAATTAAACATTGTGAACAGTGCATAATGTTCCCATCTCTTAACAAGTTCATAAATACTTTAACCCTTAGCAGGCTGGATAATTCCAGCATGTTAAGCTTGTTGGACATGGCTGAGCCACACAAACGAATATGTATATACACGCACACAGACAGGAAAAAACAATGCATTTTAAAAATAAAAATCTCCTTTTATACTGTTTAGCACTTTTACATTTCTTTACATTTTTACATTGCTTTCTATCCTGTTTTACTGTTGGTTTTTACTTTCACTACCAGCACCTCTGCGCGCTGCTCTGCTCAGGCAGCCCAGCCCGTGCTTAGGGAGCTCTGGCAGGCAGCAGTGAAGGGATGGGCCAGGGAAGGCAATCGGGTGGTAGGAGGATGTTGGTCCCCAAGCTGGAGGCTACCCTGGGGCCAGCTACAGGGTTAATGGGGAGTGGAATATGCAGAGAAATGTAGGAGAGGAGCCTGAGGAAAGAAAAGGATCCATAGGAGCCCCAGGGACTGAGCTTAGTGATCTGTGTCCTGATCCTCCCGGGCCACACAAATGATTCCTCTGCGCCATATGGGAGGGAGAGACTTAAGTGGTTCAGGCAGGTCTTGCTGGGGGCTCCTCATTCATGAGGAAGCTGATCAAAGGAGTCAGGCAAACAGCTTCTAAACTTGGGGTGAACAAGAGGATTTGTATTGCCTCTGCCACCTTCAAGGTCACTGATTTCATTACGAGGTCAAGCTCATGACAATGATCAGTCCTCGCTGTGTGAATGACAAAGGCTGGATGGGAGAAAGTTTAGCTTCTGGTCCTCTTGTGAATGGACAGAAATGCTTTTTAGCCATTGTAATTCAAGAATCCTCAGTCAAGAAGGAGACGGTGCCTCTAGAAATAAGATTAACAGCTAGTGAGCTTCACAAGAGGGCTTGAGGATTGATTAATACACTGGCACTGCTCGATAGCATAGAAGTGCTACATATCAACTTACCCAGGGAACAGCCAATGCTGCATAAGATTAGAGCATGAGCATGAGCCCTTGATCCACAGATATACAGTCTCTCTTGAAGTGTTACATGCTAGACCTTGTAATAGAGTGATTGCAGGTGAAGATATATGGAGGGCTGGTGACCCAAGTGAGGAAAGCAAAGCCCCCAACATTTAAACACAGAAAACCTTCAGCTAAGGAGTAGTATTATATGTGTTTGTATGTGTGTATTTCCTTTTGCATAAGTAATTGATAGCTCATTAACAACCCATTAGAGTGAAAACTCCTGGGATAAAAAGCATGCTTGCTGTTTGTATTTGAAAACCTTATACAAATAGAAAGAAAGAAATTTTAGAGTCTGAAAGAGTTGACTGCTGTGTAGCAGGGTCTTTCTCTGGCTTCCAGCTGCTGTGATCAGCTGACCTTGGGAGACAAGGAGTTTCCATCCTGACCAGAGGAGCTCTACTGTGCCTGTAACTTTTTTGCAGTAGGATTTTTAACAGTTTGCAGTATAAAGTCCTTCCCGCAGTCCAAGGGTTCTGATCTTCACAGTGGTATAAAATGGCCAAATGGTTTTCTTCTGGCTAAAAACCTAAGAGCTGGTGGAAGGAAAAGAAATTCCCAGCCAGAGACATTCAATATTTCAAGTACAAACATGAAGGGGAACCACCAGCCCTGTTGTACAAGGCTTGGAGAGCGTTAGGGGCTAGGGAAACAGCAGCCTGGGCCCGGAGCACCTAGTGATAATCTTGTCAGCAGGAGGGTGCTCAAGGCTGACAGAAAGAAAATGCTGCTCAGAGAGCAACCTCTCCTTGGCAGGTGGCTCTATCCACAGGTCAGTGCTACGTATAGAATTCTTTACCAACACTTGTCCCAAGGGCTGAGCAAGGTTGCTGCCTGTCAATGGAATGGCTACTCCCCTCTTGCCAAGGATTAGGCACAGTCACCAAGGAAGTGAAAGATTTAGGTCCAAGTTACGCCACACACCAAGCATTCCATCCAGTAACTGCAACAGGAGCTTTGAAACAAGGCAGGGTGAAGGAAACAAACTCAGCTTCCCCCTCTCCACCCTTCCAATGCCCAAATGATGGACTGTCACTGTCCCCACTCTTCTCCTCTTGACCCAGCTCTAGGCATCTTGTCCATGAACGAGTGCAGAAAATGTGAGTGCCTTCAAAAATGCAGCTCTCAAAAGACACTGGGATAAATATGATACATTTTCCAAAAGAATTAATTCTATGCAGTTATACATCTGACCAACCAAGGTATCTCATTTGAAAAACATTGATAAATGAACTAGAAAACAATGCTGATCCAGGGTCAAAAGCGATTTCTTGCTCTTATGTTTATTTCACAGCAGATCAGGGAATCAGGGGAAAACCAATGGAAGAAAAAACAGAAGTGTGTACCTTGAAATATGTTAGACACAAGTTTTGTTTTTAGTGTCTATCAATAAAAAAAGATCACCATGTCTTCCACTTTTCTAGCATGTAAATACTTTCCAGATTTTAGCATAAATAAGTTTTGCATAAATAGAATCTTTTATTTGGCACTGAATATGTAAGACAGACAAGACATTTAAAAATTATGGGGAAATTATTCGTTTCCTTTGACAATTTCTAAAATCAAAGGCATGTATTTTGGAATAATACATACCAAGCAGGAAAATAATTTTTAAAAAGTCTTTTACAAATGTTACCAAATTAAATATAACCTTCAATGCTGTTTCTGAGACATATTTTCTTATCAGACGCTCCCCGTGTTCAATTTATTCTGTTGTGCTCCTTTTACATCATAGCAATGACAATGAAATAGTCAATGACTGGAAAATACACATCTATGCAGGAGAAATAGGTGCATCAACACTTTCTTCTGAGTCTTTAAATGCTCTTTATCAATGTATTTAGCAGACAAAAGCAACATTCATTCATAACACAGGAAACTTAACAAAAGGCAAGCAGATATCTTTGCTAGTTGATCCTGTAAAATATTCAAACGGAAACAACGAGTTGCAGGTGAGGTAAGGAAAATAATCTTCATCTTAAAAAGAAAGAGAACGCTATTTTTGACAAGTGGGCCGAATTTTGCGAGGAACTGTGACAGGGCAGGATGGAAAAGGTCAGTGTGGGGACTGCCTGCAATCACTGAACAGCAGCATTGTCTGGGAAGGACTGAGCTCAGTGGAGCACGACAGGCGAGGCCACAGAGCCCAGCCAGCCACGGGCAGCCCCGGGCTCCGGAGCCTGAGCGGGGCTCCGGGCTCAGCCTGCACCATCCTGCAGCTGTGCTACAGGCTCAAGGGCAGGAGGGGCCCCTCTCCCCCGAACACAGATATTTCTTTTGGCACTGTGGAAGATAAATACAGAATTACTAATGATAAAGCCTGCAGACTGTGGGGAAAGTGTTAGAGCATCTACCCTGGTAGACTAACTAGCTCTCGAGACTTCTAGCAAAACAGATGTGGCTGCTTTGCAGCTGTGTGCTGGTTCTGAAGAGGCAAGGAACACATATTTTAAATCTCACCCCTTTCCAGGATAAGAGCTATTTTTTTTCCCTTGAAGCTGTCTTTCTGTTATACTGAGCACTTTTCTCAGTTCAAAGTTTCAGTACAGATTTCATATTAAGCTTCATCTAAGATCATCACCAGCAAAAGCATTTGCTGAGTGCCTGGTATTAGTCAGAAATTCCCCTTTCATCGTGAGCGATTCCACATCCATCCATTATTCAACCATCTTCTCAGATCAGTTTTAACCCCAGAGAGAAGCCAGATGAGACAGACCACCACTCTGATCAAGCCTGAAAATTCTGGTAGTCTTTCTAGCAGTGTTAATACTCTACAAATCACACAGACTGGGTTTTTTTTTAAGGTGTTTAGGCACCTAACTTACGCTGCGATAAATTTAAAGGTCTTTGAACAAATTCTTATGCAAGAAACTCATATTAGAGAAAGAATGCTTGTCCTTCTCACTTAAAATGAAATAAAAGATCTAAAGTCTGCTAATGAGCAGTGATATTCTTGAGTGCCAATTTAAATGGAAAAAATTGCTTTCATTATGCAGATTTTGATGCTGGCCGTGTCATGACACTACTTTCTCCAGAGGATTAATTTAAGTCCAGTAAAGCAGAAAAGAATCCCCTTGAAAATGATGAAGTGAACAAGAAGTGAAATTGATTTATGCAAAGTAAGAAAGTCCTGAAAGACTTGTAGATTATGCAAATGATTAAAAAAATAAAAGACCAGGAATAAAGTAATTTGAAATTTGGAGGGGAAAAAAATCAAATTACATTATACAAGAAATAGTAGCTCTTCAGTTAAAGGTCTTTTTATTTGATTTTGTAAATGGAATAAGTTAATAATAACTTTAAAAGAAATTAAGAATGCAATGCATATTAAAATGAGCCCCAGTCTTGCCTGGGACTAGACCTTTGCCAACTCCTGCGACAGAAATATTGAATAAGAACACCCATGTGCGGTTATTTTTAAATAGCATCAGTGGCTGCTGGCAGCTCGGATTGCAGTGCTTTGGAGAGTACAGCAAGAGGAATCTGATTAGCGTCTAGTACAAGGTGCAAGTTCAGGCTCATTAGCCAGCGGTGATGAAAGCATTCACGCCCTTCAAGGAGTGCGTTTACTCTGAACACATTCGCTCATTAGGAGGACGAAGGTCTCTTTTTTCACAATGCGTCTGAGCTGTGAAAGAGTTTAAGGAAACTCTTTGCTTTATCAGGAGCTTTGCCTCCTCATGCTGAAAACCAAAGGGAAGTCCCAGGGCAGCATCACCAGGGGTGGGACTGAATTCTCTTGGCAGTGCCTCTCGTAGGGCAGCTGCCTGCATCCAAGGTGTCAGCGGGGTTTTCACTAAGAAACAGAGAGAGGAGCTGGAACTTCCAGTTACTTGAGATGAACTCAGTAAAAATGCCCCATGTAGAAAGAGAAGACTCATTGCTATGAGCCAAAGAGTGGTTTAGATGACCAGTTTGCAGAGAATTGTCCACATTAGCCCTGGGCACATGAGTTGCAGACCTTCTGCCTGGCACAGAGTCATTGCCACTTTAATCCAGTCACAGGTACAGTAGAACTTATCTTCCTGTGGATCAAGCCAACATTTAAAGCCAACAGGAATGGCAACCTCCTATTGCATCCTGAATGGCAGCCTTCTACTGCATCCAGTCACAGAGCTAGAAGAAATGAGGGAACTAATTTGAATGTGGACCCTTCAAATACTGTCAGAGACAATCAGGAGTTTCTGATCTGTAACAACAGAAATGCCACCAGTAATTGCCCACATTTGAAAAACTTTTGCCCCAAGAGTCTTGCCATCTTTGACATAGGATCAAGGCTGGACAGCAAAAGAGACAATTAATTGCTCTTAGGACATGTTCCTGTCCTCATTCTCCTTCAAATAAGGGGATTTGCTTCCAGACCCACTTGAGCTGACTACCCTTTTCCTCCTTGTCTTCCAGAAAAGAATTCGAAAGTTATCAGAAGTGTGGCCGTAGAAAAGGCTCTTCCTTAATTATTAGTCTCACCAAATTTAGCTGAACTATTGTGTTAGTTTTCTGCACATGGCAGAGTAGTTATACACAGGGAAGACACGCAAAACAAAGGAATTGTTCCATGTCCTTTCAAAGCTGCTTAAAATTTCTTCCCACTCTGCAGCCTATTATTGTTCTGAGAAATGCAACACACTGACACCCCTTACATGAATACTTGTGCACAGCTTTGTTAGCCTGGTACAAGTATTTCTACAAAAACACTGACCTGTAAAGAGAGTCAAAATACAGATACATTTGCCCAGTTAAAGTTTAGAGAAAAACAGAGATTGCAGTCCATGCTCCAAAAAAAGAAATGCTCTCTTTTTTTTTTTTTTTTTTTTTTTTTAATTAACCCTCTCTTTCACAAGCTTCCAATGTCTTTGATTACAAAATCTTCTCTTCAGACATGATGAACTGCCAAGCCATTGTGTTATTGTTGGGAAAGATGCTGTCTTCATCAGCTTTGTCAGCATTTCATGTTGTGAATTCCATTATACATGGAAAAAAAAAATACACTGTGCAGGGAAAGATGCATATATATGCAACACAAAATCCCTCTACTGTGCCACACTAAAAAAGGGGAATTCTGATATTCAAGAAAATGATCCTATCTGTATCTTTCATCCCTCTGATCGCCTATTAACTATGCATGGAATATGTTAAGGCATTATTATTTTGGGGAATATTAGTTTACTACAAAGTTACGTATTATTTAATCATCTCAGGCTGCGTCTCTACAAAGATGGTGACTTTGTGGGAATTGTCACAACAAGTGGTTACTCCAATAAGAGATTTCTAATGAAAGGGAATTATACTGATTATTAATGAGTTCCAAATGAATTCACGTCCCATGGTAAGCTTAAAATAACACAGGCAAAAAATAGTGCAATGAAAAATGCTTGATCTGATCAGAGGTGTATGGAAATGTAGCTTCAAAAGAGTAATCAGACAGAACTGAGCCAATTTTACTTGCAAAAATAATTATTTTGCTTATGTCATACTCACCTCTCAAAACTGTTCAAAAAAGAACCAATCCATGGGCTCACAGGATTGCTTCACCAATCCATGGATTTTTGTACCTCCTCAAGAGACAAATGCAAAATAAAAAAAAAAAAAAAAAAGCAAAAGAAAAAAAGGAAGAAAAGAGGGTTACATACTCAGAAGAGGAGAAAAAAGAGTGAGAGAGGAGTAACAGACACTGAAGAAATACCAGTTTTCTATCCTGGAAGGCAACTTCTGTCATTGTAAGATTTGCATGGCTGGCAGCCCCAGGGGCTGATGTTACAGTGCATCCTATGGTATGGAGGTGAGCCACCAAAAATGCAAGAACAATTTTGGCCAAAGTAAAGCTGAAATTTCTGGTACCCAGAATTTCTTCTTCAGGTTGAAATGACTTTCTGCTGCCTCTGTTTTCTATGCTGGGCTGTGTGAGGTGTGCTCCCTCCAGCATCAATCCCTCCCCTAGGCAGGATGCACCATCCCAGTTCGAGTGCCAGGAGCCCCCCATCCCCTGACCTCCACAAAAAGCTGCCAAGGAAGATTTAACAACTTACAAGTGAATTTACGTAGAGGGAAGGAAAATTAAATTTTCCAGGATGCAAACAGAACAAAAGTGCCTCCATAATACCTTTCCACCTGTGGCCATGTTCCACTGGCCTTCAATGAGATGGGCGAGGAGTGAGATGTATCTCTGCCCATGGATCTCTGGATTTTATTTGTTTTTTCTTTGTGAGGTTCTTCCAGAGACAGTGGATTGTGCTGTTTCTCTGACATTGGATGCTGCAGTCCCCCTCTGTGGAAAAAGGCTGTTTGAAATAAACAACAGACTAAACCAAGGGTGGCGAACTCAAAAGGGCAAGAGTCCTCTTCTGACTTACTTGGGCTCCATGTGCCACCTGGACTTGAACTGAGAAAAGGCACAATGGGGACAAGACAGATTACTGTGGAATTTGGCATGATGAATAAATTCATTACTGAGCAGATCCCTTGAAAATTCCCTTTCTCCTCTTTTTTCTTTCCACTCTGGAGTTACTCATCCAGCAAGCAGACCCATGAGGCAGGCAAACCTTTGGACATACAGCCACTGTGCAGATTACAGTCAAAACTGGCAGCTTGTAAGTTAGGTTGCTAAAGACAGCATTAATCTGTTGGTGATGTAAGTATTCCCAGCTAAGAGTGTTGTGTCAGTAAACTTAATCTGTAATTAGCAGAGTGCACAACCTTTATTTCTCTTGGCATTCACAGTCTGGATTCTAATGGCTTATGAAATATAGGTATGTCCCTTCCTTTTATAGCAAAGAATATTTCCAGTTTGTCATTCCTACTCAGTCTCCTTGAAGTTGTGGGTTTCCAAAATCAAGCAGATACGTGTTTGGCAAGAAAGCCCCATCCCTGTGATTTCTTAATATGTGCTAACGTTATATTTCATTTCCTTATGGTAGCTCATCCTCTCAATATTACATGAAATGCTGAGGAGGAATACTTATGCTCAATAGCATTGCAAATCCAGATATCCCATGGGGGATCAGATAGTTTTAAATGTTAGGAATTTGGGAAATTTCCCAATTTGGGAATTGGGAAAAGCACACACAATGTATGTCAGGACATGCAGCTAACCAATAATGATGGATGGATACAATAAACTCCCCAGAGAGCAGTGGAGTACTAAAGCACATTTTAATTTGAAACCAACAGTAGCATCTTTTCTCACTCTCTGGAAGATAAACAAGATATTTTGGTTGCATTTCTTGTTGTGTTGACCTGCCTCTCTGAAATTCTGCGTAGAGCTTAACAGGCTGGCATGGCTTTGCTACTGCAGGAACAGTGTGGGTTTCCTCTTCTTCAGAGGGGCACTGGGCTGAGGTTAGGACCTGTTCTTGGCTGTGCACAGTTGCTGGGACTGCCTTTCACATGCTCATCCCTAAAGCATCCAACTCCTTTTGCACTTCATGACACTACTGAAGTAATTTGCTGATACAGAAAGTAAGCTGAGAGATACAAGCCTGCAAGTTTCTTGGTCTTTATCAATCCTTTTTGACACAGGGAGTGTGTGTGGCTGTCAATGATACTTTTGCAATTCTAGTGCCTGAGCAGAGGAAACTCATGCCATTTCAGGCACACAAAACATCTGCACATAGCTGGGAGCCATGGCCCAAAACTTGCCACACAGCTTGGAGCAGCACCTGGGGACTGGTGTGATGCTTTACAGCAACTGAGACAGCCCTGCGTGCCTACAGTTAAGTCATGAGAATCTCATCCTTGGAGTAAAACTTGGAAAATACAAGACTTTGCAAATATAAAACACAAGTCCTAATATTTCATTCATAATTGCTCTCTTTGCTTTCCCACATTCCAATGCAAGTCTCAATTTATTCCCCTGGATATTCCCTGATTCAGTATCAGTGGGGAAAACTTCGGGCAATCAAAGACAAATTGAATATCTGCTTTGTGCTTGATAATTACTTTTTGAAGAAAAAATTATCTCACATAAGGACAAAGAAGAACTGGAGTAAGAATCTGATACTCCTGATGTCTGTTTCCCAGTTAGAGTTAGTAGATATTTTGCAGTTACTTGTTCTTTTATCTATACATACATATGTGTGTGTGTATTTTATATTTTTCTTAAGCCACACTTCTATTAGTAACATTTAAAAAGTTAACTTCTTTTTGTCATTTGTCTGTCTTTTACTACTGAATACGAAATACTAGTAGTAGCATTCTTAGAAGTGATTTATTTTCTGATGTCAGCATTTTATTTTTTCTTTGGGAAAATAAGCTTTTTCATAGCTATTTGAGAAGCTTAAATTAACCAGGAGAAGGACCAGTGATTTTGAGAAATATAAGAAAGAGTCAGAAGGAAATTACTATGATGAAAAGAAGAGAATAAGAAATAGGAAGGAGGCTGAAAGAAAGGAGAGGAAGTTAGGGGTGCAGTTTAGGCAATATTTTTAAAAATCCTGTTCTGTCACAGTCTTGCTTCTATCAAATGCTATTTTGACAAAGTAATAAATGTAAGAAGGGTATGGAGGTCTGGCTTCAGCTCCCCTGTTCTTAAGGTATACAACTTTTTTTTTAAAGAAAAGATAGAAATGTCAGGGTTTCTGTATTTGGGAAAAATGAGAAGCAACAAGGTGACTTGTCACAAGATCTGTCATCACCATAGCTATCTTGTTTGTATTCTGCAAACTGGTTTTGAGCTTTGTGTCCATTTTGTGATCAGCTCACAGAGATGCATGTCTGCTCCACAGGTGGGCATTGCTGTTATTTTTGAGCATCCTCAGGAAAGATGGGATCAGCTGGAGACAGTTCAGAGGAGCGGATGTGAATGGGCACAGAAAACAGGAACATCTCATTTGGCCTCGCTGATACATATGTGTTGGCAGCTGGGCTGGGCTGGGCTGTACAGAGGGAAACCACAGGCTGAGGGCAGCAGCATCTCCTCCTGGCTGTGAAATTGCAAGGCCAAGGCTGGAGCACTGTGTCCCCCAGTACGAGAGAGATGGACAAACAGGGGAGGATTGTCTGGGATGGTCAGGGAAGCCTTTACCAAGTGAGGAAAGGATTGAGAGGACTTTTATTTGCTAAGAACCAGGCATTGCCACATAATAACTGGTAAGGTATGGAACTAAAATTACAGGTGGTTAAATGGGTGCTTTAAAGACTTTTAGATGGCTCTAAAGCAGGAAGACCTTGGAGTCTGAGCGCCATCCCTTCCCCCTTGCTCCCGTGCAAAGCCACCACAACGCACATGACCTGGGCTGCAGATGTGTTCCGTCCGTGTAGCACAGAGTCAGTAACGTCCCTTACTGCCTAACACAGAAATACTGCAAGATGAAGGTGCTTCATTGCCATCACTTTTCCTCACTTGTATTGTCAGAGCTGCTTTCCTCAGTGAGGAACAGCTCTTCCCAAAGGGCACGAGCTGGTGCCTGTGGGTGACTCTGGCACAGGCCACGTCCTCTCCAGAGGATGCTGCCCCACAGGCTCTGGCTGTGGTGGGCAGAGACAATGGCTGTAACAAAATCCACCAATGGCCCCCGACACGGGAAGTGATGAGGGCCAGGGACCATCCAGGAGCTCCCATCAGGAGCTGAAGGAGAGGACACAGGAGGCAGGATAGAGACAAGGCTGTGATGTACAACCCAGGGATCCCAACACAGAAATCAGACTAAAATGGGGCTTTTGGCCCCACGTGGATCCAGCAAAGGCTGGGCAGGAGCAGCAGGGCCTCTGGTGCCCTCAGGGCCCTGACATTTGTGTAGCCATTTCCTTGTGAAGACAAGAAAGCAAGAAAGCTATCCAGTAGTTGCTCAGTGTGACATTGCTTCAGGCACAACTGGCAGGGGAAAAAAAAAAAAAAAAAGAAAGAAAACTAGGTCTTTTCTCTCTCTGCAAGTTTCTGGTGGATGAAATATGCAGGAATCTATTTTTGGAGGTGATCAAATAATGAGTGTGAGGAACTCTGTTGTGCTCACTGCATGGGGAACATGGAGAGTAAAAAGCACCCTTTCCTCACCAGCTAGTTAACCAAAAACATCCATACACACACACCACTTTGTTCATATTTCACCTCAACAAAACTGAAATATCAAACAGGTTTTATAGACACATTCCTAATGATTGAGATTAATTTTTGTGGGGAAAAAAAAAAAAAAATCATGTTGTTTCCTGAAATGTAATGCCTTTGTGTTCTTGTTTGCTGTGTGTGGCTGAGGTGTTGGGCAGATTCAGAGATGCCCACCATGGACCAGACAGTCTGGAGCCCTACTAGCCCTGAGCCACAGCCTGATTTTTCTGCCATGGGAACACAGCAGACCTACCTGAGCTGGGCTGCACAAGACAGTCCTCCCCTGGCAGTCTGCCTCTTTCTAGGGGATCAGCACAGTTACTCCAAACCACAGCTGCTTTTAACCTGAAGCACACCCAGAAAAGGAAGAGCAGAAGGCAGTGAGAATAGATAGCTGGGTCTCCCTGAACCTCATCCTTTCCCTTCAGATTTTAGGTGGGTTGGATTCAGCTCTACTTTCACACCAGTGGATGCAGAAGCAGTGGATGCTCTCAGCAGCTGCCAAAACTTCACCCTGAGCAAAACCTCACCTCCCTCCCTCCCTCTGTCCCTTCCAGCAGTGCAGTGTGTGTCTGGGTCTGACATCTGGGTCTGGGGTATGCCTCTGGGAAAAATAAACCTGTTGGCTTGGCTGGTAGGTAGGCAGTACTTTGCAGTGAATTACAAAACCCCTGAAGACAGAAGCCTTCTCCAAGCTATGTCCACAGCTTCAGGCACAGTTTAGGGGCAGCAGGGGCTGGGACTGGCACTGGGACTCAGCCCAGCCTTGCCCAAGCAGCAGGAAGTGGGTGGCATGGCCAAGCCTGCTCCCCTCCCGCCTTTCCGCTCTGCTGCATGCCAGACAGAAATTATCCCTTTGTTAATTTAAATAAACAGAAGCACAGTGATGACAGGTTGTTTATTATAGGCTCTAGGCAAGAATCCATGTTTTCAGGATCACATGGAGTTCTGTGGTAACAAAGTGAGGCAAACTGGGAAAATGCCAGCACAACCCCCCTTTGATTAATGCTATATTTCTCCTCCTGCCCCCTCCTCACATTTCCTACTGCTTTGTTTGAATTCACAGGGTTAATTGAAAGCAGGTAATAGCAGGATTTTTACAGATCTGAGCAAGGAAAAGTAATATAATGACCTGGTTAAGCCAGGCTCAGGTACTCAACTTCAAAGGAGTGAGGATAACAATGTCTTGTCTCCACTCAGACAGGCAGGGAGACTTCTCCAGTAGCCAAGTCCGCTTTCAGAGGAGCCCCTAACACCTCCAAGGTTCCAAAAGAGGGCAGGGGATTATGTGAAACAGAAAAATCTGACAGGCTAAAGATATGTTTAAAAAAAAATCTCAGGAAACAGGCTGAAAGTCTGATAGCCAGCTTCCAGTTCTCCATGTTGCGGAAAAATACCATGTCTGCCTATGTTCCATCATGGAAAAGCAAGGATGAGTACAAATATAATGTGTAAGGCACCTCTCTTAAATCTGTTCTACTAAGAGCTGTGCATCTTTTTCACAAAATAAAAAATAATTTTTATTTCAGTTAAGCTGTTGTTGCAGGCTACCAGCAAATTAGTGCTGGTAACCCCACATCCCAAATTATGGTGTGAGAAATGCAGAATTTTATGCAGGATGTATCTCCTGCCTTCTTGGGGACAGAGAAAGGGAGAGCAGATCTTAGAGATGCCCACAGCAGGGATGGTAGCACAGCTAACCCAAAAGCACTGGTGCAAAGGATTTAGGGCATCCTGGGTGACATTGTACATGTTCTGTCTAGGTCCTTCCTGGACACTGCAAGACCTCTCCTTATAATCCTACATTGTTGCCCAAATGATAATTTTTTTTTCCTTATAAACCAGCCTGTAATTCCTCATAAATTCATCTGGCTGTCTCACAGAGATTGCATTGACTTTTCATTTTTCACTCCCTGTGGCATTCTGTGGTTAGAGAAAACACTGTGGTGAGCTGGTCACGCTTCAATAGCTCTCTCACAAATGGACTTGTCAATAATTAAATTAATATATTTTCAGACAATGAAGAAAATATTTTCAGCAGAGCTGTGAGCTAGTAGTGCTCTGCTTTCAGAATATTTTGAGACCACAAAGGCCACTGCAGAATCTGAACCTAGCACACTAAAAAAAGAAACAAAAGCAACTGAGTTTCCACAGTCTTCATTAATTTAATTTAGCTTGAATAATTCATGTAGCACAGCTTCTCTGTAGTATATTTTATCTGGAGATGCAAAGGTTCTTTAGAAAGTTGGGGAGTATAATTATCTTTTTACAGGTGAGGAAGCAGAGATAATCTCCTTACTCAAACCTCAGGCAGCAGGCAGGATTTTCCTGAGGCAGGCACAAAGGCCCTTTCTGCCAGGTGTCCTTCTGCCAGAAGGCAAGCCTGGCCTCATGTATTGGGAAAGTAACTCCAGAAATTTGGCTTCTAACCCTGAATGTGACACACGTGGGAGCTACACTCCTGCAAATGAGGTCACTTAATTGACCTTAAGTATTTAATTTAGTGCCTCTCTGTGTCAACTGAATGAGCAGACATCTGAAAACCACGAGTGATGGGGGCTCTCTTGGCAGCCTGGTGGCACCCAGCCCTTTGGCAATGCTCTCCTCAGCTGTGGTTTCATGACACAAAGTCCCCACTGCAGCAGGGTCAGCGGTGCTAAGGGGCTGCTGCCCGCCTGCTGCTGCTTGCCCAGCTCTCCTCACTCATCAGACCTTCATGAAAACCTAGCTCAGAACTGGCCCAGCCCAAAAATGACCAAGTGAAAACACTGATGGAGCAGCTCTGTGGATTCCTTCATTCACAGCGCTGTGGAACGACAGTGCCTCAGGCAGAAATCTGTTTGAGCGGAACAGTAGGAAGAGATGGGGTGGTGAGGAAGAGGAAAGGGAGGCCACCAACTCTTCAGGCTGGTACTGCCACCTGCCACCAACTTTTAGTAGCCCCTCCCTCATTTGAAAACAAAATTTTCCATGCAATTGAGCTTACTGGTCCAGGATACCCAGATTTGGTGTTGCATTCAGCAGTCTAAATTTTTAGAGCCCAGCTGAACAGCACTCTAGATGCATTCTCTTAGCTATTGCCAAGAGTCCTAATATCTGAGCCTGTGCTGTAGCTATCCAGACTGGTACCAGAGATGGAGCTTTTTTTAAGATTGTTTCTCGATAATGGAAAACACTCAGTGTGAAACTTTCATTTTTTGCCAATCAAGGCAAAAGCTTGGTGAACTTTTAAAATGCATTCCACACAAAACTCAAACTGGCAGCAGTCACATGTGACATTGCTATGATAGACAAAATAATTTTATCCTCAGCTGCATGTTGCCAAGGAGGGTAAGAGAAGCAAGTAGGACACAAGAAAAACGTTTCCTAGAAGAGGATGGACAAATGCATCACACTACTATTGCAATAGTAGTGGTCAGTCATTAAGGAGTCTAACACTAACAAAATGTACTTATTTGTGGCATACAAATAAGCAAAAAAGATAGCAAGCAGACCTGAGGGGGCACTGTGATGATCAATTCTGTTACTACGAGAAAAAAATTATAAACATGGTAGGAGGGACTTGAGTGCAACACTGATGGTTTCCTAGTCTTGTCTTTTCCCTTTTGTGCCTGTTTTACCAAGCATTTCACTTTATTTTTGCTCAAATTCCCATCTTATTCCTTTTGCTGTTGCTCATAGAGTGTCAGTGTAGCAATTAGCTGGACAAGACAGGAGCCATTTGCTGTGATTTGTTCCTTAGACATCAGACAGACTCTGGAGAAAAAAAAACTAAGTCAGAAACCAGACAGGAAGAAGTCGACCAAATAAAATCAGCCATCAGGAAAACAGAAGTAGTTGTATGAGAACATTTGTCAGCTAAAGTGGAATCTTACATGTGCCCAAAGACAAAACCCTGATTTTGATTCTTGGGGTTTTTTTTTTTAGTTTAGAGTTTAGAATAGTTTGGGGTTTTTTCCTGGGAAATTAATTTAGTCTCACCTGTTGAAATTAATTTAGCCTCACCCAGAATGAGAGACTGCATGTAAACAATCTTCAATGGTTTGTCTTAAAAGAAACATCAGTCATCAAGGCACTCAAATTCTCCTCATGGTTTTGGGTCAAGGAAGGAAGGGCAGAAAAGCAACAGAAAGCCACATCTGTGTAACACATTCCACCAGGTTCATACAAATTACCTGTGCTTTCACAGAGGATTGTGCACTAGACAAGAAGGAGATGTTATTCTGGGAGCTGGGGAATAATAAAGCAAGTAGGTTTGTATCATTATGGTCTGTACACAAAATTCCCAACCTTCTACATGGGAAAATTTTAAGTTGATAACGTCACCTCTGTGTCTGATGTGAGCCTCTGAGTGGCCACAGTGCAGGCAGAGGAACTGCCAGCAACAATGACATGACAATAAGTCAACTTCACTGTAATGGAGGGGCTTGAAAATGATGTTGGCTTGGAGGTCATCTGTCAGCTGGAAAGGAAGGATGATGAAGAGCTCTCACATAAAGTCATTGCTTGTCTTATTGCAGCTGATGAGCTCTACAAAACTGGGTCTGGTAAAATTGGCCCCAGCCATAAACAAAATGTTCTCCATGGAAAGGGCAGGGCTTCATAACCTCCCATGCCTGTGAGCATTTCAACCAGAGACCTCTGGTGTTGCGTCCCAAAATATCCTATGATACAGTAATTGTACATGACAGTCTGCTTGAAAGTATTGGAGAGAGGCAGCAAAGTCTAGGCTGGCCTAGAGACTCAAACTACTATTTAGGAAGTTCTCTCTAACAATCTGAGCTGAACTAAATCTCCAGGTGCCCAAACTGACATAAATTTTAAAGTAAAACTCGTAGCTGTATTATTCCACCTTTGCCAGGGGTGAGATTTACCCTAGAAACAAGTGGTTTTAAGGGGAAAGTGATTTAAACCAGGAACCATTTTACTTTGTAAAGTGGCCAGCTATTAATATGCAATGATCAGCTACGCTGTCTCTGTCAGCATGCAAGGCTTTTTACTCTGCTAAGAAGTGGTTGTCCACCAGAGGCAAGGGTTACAAGGATATTGATAATGCACAGGGTTAACAATTCAGGCTTTGTTTACTACACAACACTGCACTCTAAGAGAAATTTCTTCATTCTGATTAATCTTCCTCTCTTAAAATCACATCCAGGCACCTTTGTATGGCTCCTTCTCTGTGACACTACCAGTCACTCATCATTTTGAACCTGAAAGTTTCCAGCTACCCCTTTTTTATTATTTTAATTCAGTCAATGGATTAAAGTTGGCGCACTGTAAAGCCTTGTCTCTAGCAGAAAAGTGAGTCAGTTTAATTAAATTGATTTAAACTTAGGTAAATTACTATGATAGATGTACTGAAGCTGGTTTATCCCATGTTGCTATTGATTTATCTTGCATCAGTTCTGTTCCTATCATGAATGCCAATCATGATTTTTTTTTAACCAGTGTACTCAGACTGGCAAAGTCACAAGGCAAAGGAAAAAAGTAAAAGCTTAAGTTTTCTTCCTTTGCAGGAGAAAAATGGATCTCGTTGAAACCACCTTGTGTGTTGCAAAAAGCAGTGAAATGGTGGAAGAAGGGAAAGAAGATAGCACAGAGGCATAGAAATGGGCAAAACATACACAGTTTGGGCAGGATTTGGGGAGTAGGAAAATTTCAGGACAGCAGTGATGGTTGTGAACCTCCATTTTCCATCCCATTCAGCTGCCATTTCTCGTCATTAATTTTTGCTGTACATAGGCAATACCCTGTGCTGAAAAAAAACCTTTTCACCTGCTGCAAAATCATCCCAAAACACCACCAGAGACTCCTGAAGAGCTCTCTGTGTCAGAAACAGCAGTGCTGACCTTCAGGCGCATGGTAGGGATTGTAAAAAAAAAAAAGGTTTGGCTTCCAGAGTATGCTCAGGGTGTCTCCAAGCTTTACGCTGAAAGCCTACAAAATTGCCACACTGACATTTTCTGGGTATGCTTTGTTGCTATTCTGTAGCTGTTAAACCCTCCAGACCTTTCAGAAAGCTACTGCAGCTGCTTGCACTGCTTACTGTGACATAACCTCACAGCTTGTAAGGGGCCTACCAAGATTTCTATCTCGCTCAGTGCACAGATTACTGCTGCATTATCATTGAACACAGCTCCAGAGCTCATGTACAGCTACTCATTGCAAACACTTCCTCTGGGTACTGCAGCCCTGAAATAGTCTACAAAGCAAGAAGACAATGTCTCGCTCTGTCTGAAATCCAGCCCCTTGGGAAGGACAGGCACACAGCTTTTATTTTACTCGTAAAATTCTTTTATTTTAAGTAAAATGACTGGAGTATGGCTCCTGTCAAGGACTCTTGTACTCATCCCCTTATATGGGGATGTCAGTCAGCCACAGGGACACCCAACCCAGCAGCTGGTCCAGCAGGTGGAAATACCATAATCAATTATGGTATTATTCATAGAATCATAGAATGGTCTGGGTTGGAAAGGGCCTTAAAGATGACCTAGTTCCAGCACTACTGACACAGGCAGGGATACCTTCATCTAGACCAAGTTGCTCAGGGTCCCATCCGACCTGAATGCTTCCAGGGATGGGGACACACAACTTCTCTGGCAGCTTGTTCCACTGCCTCATCACCCTCACAAGAAAAACCCTCCTAATATCTAACCTGAATCTCTCTTCCAATTTGAATCCATTCTCCCTTTTCCTGTCACTACATGCTCTTGTCAGAAGTCTCCTCCATCCTCCTTGCAGGGTCCTTCCAGGTACTGAAAGGCTGCAGTTAGGTCACCCAAGCTGTCTTTTTTCCAGGGTGAACAAACCCAATTCTTTCCGCCTTTCCTTGTATGAGAGGTGCTCCATCCCTCTAAACATCTTGGTGTCTCTCCTCTGGAAATGTTCCAACAGATCCATGTCCTTCCTGTGCTGGGACCCCAGAGCTGGATGCAGCGCTGCAGATAGGGTCTCACCAGAGCAGGGCAGAGCAGAGCAGAGGCACAGAATCACCGCCATGGCCCTTCTGGCCACACTGCCATTAACTCAGCCCAGGACACAGTTGGCATTCTGGGCTGCAAGTGCACATTGTCCACTCATGTCCAGCCTCTCATCCACCAAATTCTTTGAACTGCTTTCAGTACAGGTTTTGTACACTTTCGTACACTCTCGAGTCAATGTGAATGAACAAGTTGCTGTCTTGTCATGACATGTGGCTTGGACACAAGGCAGATTTTTATCATACAGGAGAGTCTCATTTGGAGTACATAAATATGCCATGTGCAGGTATTGTACTGACCACTTACAGTATTTTGAAGAACAGAAGGATCTCTCTTTTAATCTACAAAGCATTGAATTGCTGACACTCACTGAATGGCAGATGCTGTGCTGCATGGGGCTTGTGGTTTCTTTGCTCCTGGACCACAGTACTGAGGTTGCATCTTGCATCAACCCATCTGCTCTTCCTTGTAATTTCAAACGGACTCAGATTCAAATCCAGAGGGATTCAAGCACAAGGTGGGTTATGTTTATTGCATCACAGATTTCTACTCTTCACTAGAAGTCTTGGATGTAAAATTTGAAATGTCTTTGTGCATTTCATTGATTTTGAAAGGACACTTCCCCTTCAGTAACATTAACTTTGCTGCCCATTTTTCTTTCTGGTAAATTCTTTGGAAAGATTGAGGTGGAGGGAGTTGAATCTCAGACTGCAAAAGAAGTCTGTGCTCATCCAAGGAAGGGGAGTGGGCAGAAAGGCTGGCATTATCTGGCAGGCTTTTTTTCTGGGGCAGTAAGCAGTAGTTTACAGGATTAGTTGTCAGACAATACATTTAATGGGTTCAAGTCAGTCTTCAAGTGATGCTGTGAATATTTTGCATGTATACTATCCTTCTGGTACTTTCTCTCCAGTTCTGTGCTGGGTTACTGAGTCAGAGAAAGCTGAAAAGCAGTCCCAGACATCTCAGCTGGATTTAAACTCTGTTACCCAGGCTGTGCTTCCTTAAGAAGGATTTCACAGTATGTACAGGAACACATTATGAAGGGATTTACTTGCTTTTACTTCAACACGGGCATTATATCTGTCTGCTAAGTAGTTCTTATCACTGAGAGTAGCTCTTGCTTCTTCGGCATGACAGTCAAATACTTTTCAGAATATGATAGACATGTTCATTAATCCCAGTGTAGGAAGAAGCAAATCCTGGCTGCTTGTACACCAGGACAAGCACATTATTCATCCTGTTTCCTTACTCTCCATCCTAAGTGCAGAGAAGGGCGAGGCTCCAGCTCTGTAATTTGGTACAAATGTGTATAGAAATCAGATCTGTGTTTGTGAGAGCAGTTCATGCACCTGTAGCAAAAGTCTTAAACCAAGTAAAATTTCCACCCAAGTTCTGCATCAGTAGTTCAGCATGGGAGCTAGTTGAGCATGCTCTGAGAATAAGTTAAAAAAACCAAGTCAAGAGAAGTTAACAACCCAGTCAGCAAAAAGAGCTGAATTTTGTCCAACACTTTTGCCCATAGACTCTGGCTTCCATATCTCTTTTCAAAATTCAGTGCTCGTTCAGATAATCCTTTATTAACCACTAGCATGTTCTCAGACTCTGTGTGGGACGTGACTCTCTAATCATCAAATCTAACTTCTGGAATGGATCAGGGTTAGCCATGGAAATAATTCCACTCTCCATGCATCCTTCTTCATCTTGAACACTGCTGATGACGTTGACATAATGACCCATTAGGTGATACCATCCTAAGCACAAGTAATCCTGTTAATCATGTCTCCTTCTTCTGTTTCAGTAATTCAGAACTAATATAATAAAAAATAATTTAATAAAGCCTTGAACCTGTCAGTAATTTTCATTAGTCACCCAAAGAGTTCACCTATTTGCTAAGTATGACTAGCAAGTGTGGTTTTCTTGCCCCAAAATGCTATGTATTTAATCTTTAATTCCTTCAGCACACTAGTTTATGGACTTGGCTTAACAACAATCCTTTCTCTCGTTCACTCACAGAACTGCATTTATGCCTTGCCAAGAAGGCCTGCAAAACAAATGGACACATGAAAAAAAGATAACATGGAAAGGCACTTTACACTTTGAAAGGAGAACTTGTTAATACCTGGAGATCAATCTTTATTTTTGAAAGATTAAGGCATTTCACAAAAATGTACCAGATATAAAGAATCACCAGAACTGCAACCAATAATAAATATAACCAGAAACCAATAATAAATATCCCTAAAGAGTGCTGCTTCCAAAGGAAGTATTCTGATCTTTATCTGGTTTTTTTTAGTTGTTACCCCTGCTGATGGATGCACTAAAACAGCCAGTCAGTCACATACATACTGAATCTTACTGAGGTAATAATTCTAGAAGTGTTCCTCTCTCCAGCCTATCAAGGAATATGGCAAGAGAGCTGAATCTCTGCTATTCTTTCCAATAAATTTGAGTAATTAAGAATTTGCATTTGTCAGGCGCTTTGTTGTTGCTGTATTTGCATACATTTTATCTTTGTTCTTGAAGAATGTGGGAGTAAGTCACTTTATAGCTCTTCATCCTTTCATGTTTTTCTGTAACTTTATCCTAATAAAATGAGAAGTAGTGAAAAGGTTATTCTTCCCTTCTCTTTTCCCTTGTGGATTTTTCTGACCCCACAGTTACGTGTACATATACACATACTGCTGAAACATAGCTTGGCACAAATAAAATCCTAATTCACTGGACTGTAGGATAACTTTCCTTGGAAGGGAACACAGAAAGACTCTGGTCCACCTCCTGTGAAATCAGATGTCTTGTGATTTCACTAGCTGGATCTTGAAAACCTTCAAGGATGGAGATTTTCCATCCTGGGCAATCTGTGCCATTACTTGATGGAGATAATAAAGCATCTGGCTGGTTGTAATCTCTGTGCTAAAGATGCTATGATTTGGTGTCTTTAGAGCATTGTCATGCTAGAAAGAGAGCAAATTTGTCCTTGTATTTCCCACATTCTAAGGCAGCCTCAAGGTGTAACCAGAATTCTGACAGTCCTGGGAAGTCTTGGGAAGATAGAAGTCACAGCAAGGAGGAAAGGCAGAGCAAAGGTCAGTCATTCTCCTCCCCTGTAGCATTAACTAAAGTGTTGCGGTGTTGTCTGTCACAGATCTTTGGATCAGCTCCAAAGATCTGAGAGGGTGGGACTGTGCAGGGAGGTGAGGCAGGTGGGACTAGATGTACACAAGGCCAGAGAGAGAAGACATGAGAAGTTTGAATAGATGGTGAAGGGCAGGCGCTGCCAGCAAAGACACAGCCGTGGTCACAGCTGCACCATTTCAAATGGCCAGTGTGTGCAGGTGAAATGAAGAGGGAAAAGCTACCACTGTCATAACCACTGCTTGAAAGCACAACCCTTCTGCTCCCTGTCTTCTGCAGCCTGTCCTCAGCTGGACTCCTCTCCCATGGCCCTGGGGGAGGAGGGAGAACCACCCTGCACCTGCACTCGGTCAGGGCTGGGGCTGCACTCCCTGGGACCTTGCGTGCATCTACAGTGGGTTTAATTTTGGTTTCATCCCTACCATTTTGTTTCCCCTGGGAGATATGACAGCAATAATTAGAAACCTGGAGGCCTCTGGTGTTATTAACTAGGACAAAAGTCTGTCAATGAAATATATTACAATACTGCTAAGGCATACAATGTGTATGGTTGGTTTTCTCTAGAGGTTAACACATTTACTGTTTGGGAAGCCCCTTTAATTTCTCCACAGTCCATCTAATGTCTTTTCTCCTTTACAAAATGAACTCTCATTTTTCTCCTGAGGTGATTTTCTTTAAATGTTGAAATCCTTTTTCCAGATGGAATTCTTGTCCAACAAAACTGCTGTGTCACTTTGCTCTGGAATCTGGCAGTCCTGGCCTGTATCAGAAGCAGTGTGGGCAGCAGAATCAGTGATTGTCCCCCTGTACCTGGCACAGGTGAGGCCAAACCTTGAATCCTGTGCTCAATTCTGGGCCCCTCAGTAACAGACACCTTGAGGTGCTGGGGCACGGCCAGAGAAGGGCAGTGGAGCTGGTGAAGGGTCTGGAGAACAAGTCTCACAAGCAACAACCAAGGGAGCTGGGTTTGTTTAGCCTTGGACAACAAGGAGGGACCCTGTTGCTGTGTATAGCTGCCTGAAAGGAGGGTGCAGCAAGGTGAGGGTTGGTCTCTTCTCACACATAATAGCACCAGGCTGACAGGACAAGTTGCACTGAAAGGGTTGTTCAGCACTGAAAGAGGTTGCCTAGGGAAGTGGTTGAGTTACTAGCCCTGCAGGCATTTAAAAAACATATACATGTGGTGCTTGAAGCCATGTTTTAGTGGTGGCCTTGGCCGTACGGAGTTAATGGTTGGACTTGGTGATCTTCAAGGTCCTTTCCAACTGAAGTGATTCCATCATTCTGCATCTCTCACCTCTCACCTTGAGTTTTTGTTTGGATATTGCTTACCCAGAGAGGGCATGGCCAGGAGGACCTCAAGATCACCTTAAATGATCTCATGTACATCAAAGACCTCTACATTCCACTGAGCTACTGCTCAGTATGGAGATGGTGTGCTGAAACACGGGCAGTGAAATACCTCTCAGTCCAAGGGCAACTTCATTCTTGGAAACCCACGCCTCTCCTTGACAAATTGATAATTATCTGGCTTGCAAATGGACTAATAAACCACCTCTGTGTGAGGTGTATAATTTCCAAAAATATTTCCCAAGTTGTGTGTCGAAGCACGCCTCCAACCTGCTCACTGAATCTACCAGGCAGAGAAGATCCTGCAGGACTGGGGAGTTTTCTATAAAGTACAGATAAATGAGGAAATAAAGCAATATCAAATTGTCATATTTCTCCTGAAATGGACTTTTCAAGACTTTCTTCCTCAAAATCAAAAGGAATTGGTTTGATTTTTTTCATCTGTGTATCATATTTTCCGATTGCTGAACAGTAACATTGAAAAGAGTTATTGGTTTTTTTATAGAAGAGCAGGATTATTTAAAAAACTTGTTATTTCTGGACAAGTAGGGACACTTAAGTCAGGGCATGCTGTAGGCTAACATTTAATAATGCAATGAGGAAGGACAGGAATCACACAATCAAAGAAATTAATCTTAATGTGTTTTTGTGAAAAGAACAAGTAGATTGAAAATGCTGCTGAGCTGCACAAAACCAGAAATACATGGTTTATTATAAGTTCATTTCTCCTTTGGTACCAGGCTGGGGACTTCTTCCCTCTTGCTTTCTCAGTACAGAATATCAGCAAGGGAAATAGCAGTCTGCCTCCCCGCAGCTTCCTGAGCTGATGAGCTGATGAGCTGCTGCTTTCGAGATTCAGCTCTCTTTCCAGTCTGAGGTTTTCAGTCTGTGAGTGACCTATGCTACAAGCAAAGCAGGAAAGTTAATACTGTTCTTAATTAATCTCTGCAGGATTCATTTATGTTTATGCAAATTAGGAAGAGGACAAGTAGGTAAACGTCTGCAACTGTCAAAAAGCTGCCGGTGATTGCACGGCTGTGACAAAGTGCTGAAATGATTGCTGCAGCAAAGCAGTGAAGCAAGGAAATCTCAAAGAAGAGGCAATCACATGTGAGGCAGGAGCTCTCCCCATTCTCCTCCTTAGAGAAACAGAGCTATTCCAGATGTTCTGCTTCTGAACTGCTTGTGAACCTTGTACTATTGCAAGCTCAGGCATTCGCAGATTATTTATTGTACTTTTTATTGTGCCTTTGCTGCTCACCGAAGGTGATGGAATTGAATAAATTCTATTTAATTTTACCTTTTCTGTATTGTATAATCTATCTTCTTTATATGGATGCAGCTGCTTGGTCTCAGGCTCCAAAGGCATTGCAATGCAATTCTCCCTGTCTCTGCGCGTGTGTGTGAATATTCCCCCTACAAGAAAGAAAATTATTAGTCAGTTGTTATATTCTCTTCTGCAGCTAATGAAAAATATAAAGTATTTTTATGATGGATGTGAATAATAGATATCACCACCCACAACCTTCCTCTGCCATGCATGTGGGGTGTCTCACATCACATGCAAGGCAAGGAAGAGAGAACCAGTGGGGAGAGCAGCTCTGTCTGTGCCTCCATGCTCCTCTCACCTCATGAGATGCAGAGTTCTTGGCTGGGTACTGTGTGTGAGTTGTGTGCTGATATTCTCCACAGCTACATTGCCTTTCCATCGATGATCTAACATGTCCATAGATCCACTAATGTGTATGGATAGACACACCACGCTCATGATTTGTGACTGATGACTTCTCATCTTGTAACCCCTTGTCTTGTGAGGCCATGATTACCTGTAACAATGGTGCCAAAGTGGGACAGTGGAGCATGGAGGCTGAGGAATAACATGATGGTTGTGCTGCTGTGCTCTATCCTTCCTTTTTTCTGTCATAGTATACCTCCCATGTTGGAAATTTGTCACTTCTGTGAACCTTTCTCATGCTGGGAGGTGGTTGGAGTAGTTGGACCATCCTAATAAACTCTGCCCAAGAAGAGGCTGGGAAGGATTTTCAGCCAAGGACTTTTGTTGACATGAACACTTTGCCTCCATGGCTGTTGCTTTCCCCCCAAAAGCACCGTAAAAAAGGCTGTCAGCATTTCCCAATGCAGCTCTGACTTTAGAGACACCTGGATTTCTTTCAAATAAGCTAGACAGAAGCACTACAACTTCAGGATAGTGCTCAACCCAAACTCACCAGAAATATGACTAAACCCTCTCTGGAGCGCCATGCAGGAATAAGTGGGATGAGCTAATGCTCATCCATCTGGTGTTGCAGCAGAGTGTTAATGAAAGATCTCATTCTCTCCAGCTGCAACTATTTCATTCCAGGGATAAAGAAAAAAAGTAACATTTTATTTCTTAGTCATAATCAAGCAATGTTTTAATAAAATAAAAAGGCTTAATATAAACAAAGTGTTATATAAAATATTAAAAATTACATATCAACATAAAATTTATATATTCTATAGAAATCAAACAGGAAATATATGAGTCATTCAGAGGGATGAAAAAGAGATCATGGCTCTTCCTCTTGGCATCCTTGGTGGTTGATTGAGAAATGACAGTGCATGCCCTGTCTTGGCTAGAGCTGCTTCAGTACTTCAGTTTTCCCATCCTTGAAAAAATGTGATGGAGGAGTCTAGTTTGTCTGGCTGAATCTTCACAGCAAGACAAAGAGTCTTGAGCATACAACACCCAGAGCTTTTCCACAGAACTGCAACCATTGAAATTTGGGGTTCTTTTCTTAGACCTGTGAACCAAAGGGTGCCAACAGAAAAAGCAACTTCAGAAATTCTAGGAGACTCAGCTGGAAAAGGAAAAATTGAGTTTAAGATCTCTAAAATTTGGCTAATCAGCGGTGAGAGCCCAAGTCCTCGCATCCAGGGAAACTGTTCAACCTACTTGGAGGTATAGGGGCATGCCTGTATAAAAATTTCTTCTTTGTTAGTACAGCTGCCCTACTTACAAGTTCTATGGGTACTGTGTTGCCCCTGTAGTTACTGGTTAGCATCTGGTCCTGCCACAAGTCCTTCCAGGTCTCAACTGGGATCAGAGGACAGCTGCAAGATTGGAGCCCCAGGAGAGGACTTCCCCATATAGTTTAAGGATTGTGCTTCAGGCACAAGGATTTAGGTTTAGGCCAGACCCCTGGGCAGTGTGTTAGGCAGTCGCTGAGTTTCCTGTTCTAACAGCTTTGTACACCTTTATTGACAGAAACTCAAAGGTTAAAAGGACTTGATCCCCTGTGAACTCTCGTGTCCATGGAGCATTTTCTCCTTTTATTCATGGAGACTGTTGGAGAACAAAAAGGCTGAGGCAGTTCAGTGCCTTTGAGAGCCTGGGTTTAAGCTCATGTGACAATATTGGAAAACCTACACTTGAAATCAGATTCAATGCTGGAAGGTGAATTGCTTCTTCAGGTTAAATGACAAGAAAGAGTCATTGGACTAACCTCTAGTATGTTCCCCTGGGGGGTGAAACGCTTAACAAAAAATAAATTTTCACAATGATACAGATTCTATGCTTATATTCTGGTAAAACTACTCCAGTTGGGTGTTACATAAATGAAAATGTCAGATGTGCCATAGTTGAACGTCAGCATGGGAAGTAAGGGAGCAGAGCATGCTTAGCGCTTTGTTTGAAATCAGGCCAGGAATGCTGGGACTGAGGGATACTGAGCCACAGGAACAGCATGTAGAGCAATTGCTAAAATGTTAAAAAATGCTGCTCTCAATCAGTGCCTACTGACTGTATGATGCAGTCCACTGCTGATATTACTAAACAGAATGCATCCTGTATAATCGCTCCTCCCAGTGCTTTTGTCTAACCATGGAAAAAAACCCTGCATGGCTAAACTGCAATATTAACAGCATGAAGCCAGTGGCTGGTGTAATGCTCTGTGTGTGGTATGGTGTGGTGGTGAGAAAAAGTAAAAAGTAATTGGAAACAATTTCATTGGACACAGCAAAAGTTTGGCATCGTATTTATGATGGACCTGCATGTGCAAGAAATCCATTTGTCACAATGGCAGCAGGGCTGTCTGCACAGACCTACAGTTTTCCTCTGCATTGCCAAAAAGGGGGCTGCCAAATAAAGGGGCTGCTCTGAGGACAGCATCTCCCTACAGCCCCCCCCGTTTATGGGCAGATCCCAAATTGGACTTCAGGTATGCATTCATTTGGTTCAATCAGCGGGAATAAAGTTACACCAACACTGTTGTTCTGATCTGCTCAGCTGTCAGATTAGTCTGAAATGGCCACTGAGCACCCAGAAGCAAACACATCTCTGACCTAAACCCTCTCCCACCGTCACAGAGTGCTTCCAGAGTACCCACCCAGCCGCAGTGTGGAGCCTGTTTAACAAAGGGCACGGGAACATTAGCAAACAGGTGCGAGAGGTGCGTGGGACATAGATCCTGTGCGAACTGGGAGATGCCACAGCTGGACCCAGGCGGTGCCGGCTCTCAGCACGGACTGCAGCAGCCAGCTTTGCACCGCCCCACTGCAGGGCACTGCATTGCCTCTGCCCCTTCCACTTCCAAGAGCTGCCAGGGAGAATGAACCTCATCTTCTCTCCACTTATGGAAGCATGTGGTTGCCATGGGGGGAATAGGAGAGAGGAGAATCTCTCAGTAGCATAATCCGATTCAACTGAGATTCGGCTCGCGCTGAAAACAGCTGGCTGCTTGCCCAGAACAGAGAATGAACTTTACAGGATTTTGAGTGAGCGAGCCCCATCTTCAAAAGCATTCCTCTGGTAAAGCAACATGCTCCACCGGATCTCATCCGAAGACCTGTTAGACGGAGGCTGCTCAGGTACTCAGAGTAAACCGACATATTAAACATTGATATTGGCAAAAGGAAGAGTTCCTATAAAACAGAAATTACCGACCTGAAGCCTAAAAATTAAAAAAAAATTTTTTTGAGTATCACATCTATCTGATTTCCCTGGGAAACACTGCATGGCTTTACAACCACATTTCCCTGCTTACCATGAATGTTCATCTCATTTTCACAGCTTTGTGTAAGGTTCACACAAACAGAAATATAAACAAAAATAAGTAGAGGGGAACAATAGAATGAAAAAGGTGAAATTTCAAATGTATGTCACTTAAAGGACTTAGCAAAATTATCATGTAATATGTTTCAGAGAGACATGATCGATTAAAAAGACACCTCCTCTGAGCCTAATTCAATTTTTGAAGTGAAATATCTTTATCTTTAGAGTAAGAAATATTGAACCCACGTTCATTCCATTTCTCTTTGGGGAGTCTCCCAGTATTTGAAAGCGACAAACACAACACTTTAACAAGCCTCGCCCAGGCATGAACTTCAAGTGCACTGTCTCTATGAAAAATGTATGGAGCTCTGAACTTTACAGCGACTGCCATGCCTCCCTCAGTCCCTTACGTGCCTCTGGCAGTGTAAGAGCCAGGGCGCTGTTCAGAGGCGATTTTTTCTTTACACTTTTCCCAGTTGGCTGAAGACGACACCGGCCGCGCCGAGTTTCAGAAGACAAGTGTGCGGCAACTCCCGGGTGTTCACAGAGCACCGGCCAGCGGAGGAAGTGCCGTGCCGCCCAGCCCTGAGCATCTCCAACCCAAACAAACAACTCCCCCAAAAAGACAACTAAACACCCCGAAGAAAACCGAGGAGCATTTAATGGGGCAAAGTTCGCATCCCCGCCGACGCGGCTCCCCCTCTCCCCCCAGCGCGGAGCTCAGCTGGACGCCGGCAGAGCCCTCGGGACCCCCGCGGGACCGGCCCCACCGCGCTGCCCCGGGCTCCCCGCGGGGCGCGGGGGCGCGAGGGGCTCCGGGGGCTCCGCGCCGTGCCGGGCCGGGCCGTGCCGCGGCAGCAGCCGCGCGTCAGGGGAGCGCGGGGCGGTGGCGAGCGGGAACAAAGGGGATCGAGGCGGCGCAGCGGCGGCGGCTCCGCCGGGGGGAGGCACCGGCTGGGCGCGGGGGGTGTGGGAGGAGGAGGAGGAGGGTCGCCAAACTGCTGCCACTTCGTCGGCCGTGAGCGGCACTCGCTGGCGGCGGCGGCAGCATCCCGCCCCTCGCTGCATGGCAGCCCAGTGAGGGAGGAGCGGGCGAGGGTCTGGAGCTGCCCGGAAGCCGAGGGAGCCAGCGCCGGCGGCAGCAGCGCCCGCCGCCCTCCCGCCGGGATGCGCCCCGCTCTCCGCTGAGGCGCAGCCCCGCAGCGATGCTCTCCCCCGAGCGCCACCGCCACCACCGCCACCCCCCGCCGCCGCAGCCGCCGCCGCCGCCGCACCACCCGCCGCAGCCCAGCCATGTCGTGGCCACCATCGAGAACCTGCCGGCGGAGGGCGGCAGTGGCGGCGGCAGGAGCGGCATCTCCGCGCCCTCCTCCAGCGTGCGCCAGAGGATCAGGAAAGTGCTGAACAGGTGAGGCCAGGGGATGGAGCGGGGCTCTGGCTACACGGCACGGCGCCGCTCGCCTGGGGCGCGCAGGTCCCGAGGGCCGCCGTCGGAGGGGCCCCGACCCGGCCCGGTCTGGCTCGGCTCGTCTTGGCCGGGCTGGGCTGGGCTGGGCTGGCATCGCCTTTCCCCACAGAAGCCCCGGGCGGGCAGGGAGAGACTGCGCGGAGCCTCCCCCGGTCCATTGTTGCCTCCGAGGCGGCGTGAGCTGCCAGCCCGCGCCCTCCCCGCCGGTGCCGGTGCCGATCGCACCTGCCGTGTCCACAGGCACAGCTCCGCGGCGGAGCCCCCGCGCCTCCCGCCGGCTCCGGCTTGCCTGGCCCGTCACGGACAGGCGCGGGGCGGCGGGAGGAGGCAGCAGGCATCCCCGCTGCCGCAGCCCGGCCGGTGCCGGAGGCGCCGCCGGGGAAGTTGGAGCGCGGGCGGCGGGAGAGGGGGCGGCGGGCAAGGGGAAGGGGCGGCCCCCGGGGCTCCCGGCCGGGGTCCGCCAGCAGCGGCCGGGCGCGGCCTGATGCCCCGGGGTGGCGTCGTGTGGGATCTCTGCCCGGTCCCGAGCAGCTCGCGTGCCCCCGGAGCAGCACGCTGGGGCTGCCGGCGAGAGGCGAGCCGCTGGGCTCGCCCCTGCGTGTGGCTCAGAGCGGCCAGTGCAAAGATGGGAAAACTGCAGGGTACTCGGAGTAAATTATTTCACCGAAGGCACAAGAAAACGCTGGAACCATCTTAGTTAATCCTTTACGCTCCCGTCTCTGCCGGTTGTTTCTTTTGCATTGCGTTTGATTAGGGCAGAGGGTTTTAATGCAAAAGAGTCCATCCAGTGCCTAACTGGTTGCTCTTCTCCAGAAGGAGCTCCTGTCTGAAAAGGCAGCTGGAGCCATCACTTCTGCCTAATGACTCTTACGTGCTAAACAGAGCGGTTGCAGCAATGGGATGGTTGGTACCAGTCTTGGCCTCATTGTCCCGGCTTCAGTTTCAGATTCATGTAACATGGACGAGCTACTGAGCCCAGCTGCTCTAAATGAGTGTATTAGATTTGAAGATGAAGCTTTTAAATATTAAAAAAATTACAATTCCTACAAGAGTTACACTGTTAAAAATACGTGAAGCTATTTGCTCTCAGAACATCCCTATTACACGGAATTAATTAACTGTTACCATTCCAGGAGAATTCCCCAAAGGTTCAGTGATACAGGAAATACTTATTTTTATTATTTGAACATGACAAGGGTTGAAAAGAAGTTGAACCAAGTAAGAGCTGCTTCAACTCAGTTACACATTTCCTTGTACCACATGCATTTTGCAAGTCTCCCTATTGAAAGATTGGTTCAATTCCTCAACCCGACAGTCCGTGTCATCTTAGGCATCCTGTGCTTGCAAAATCCCACCCTCCTTCTGCTTGGTCATCTTGAGGTGTGTGTCAGTCCTGAAACAAGACACTAGAGAAAAGATGTTTTCCCAGGGCCACCAAGAGAAACATGAAGACGTCGTGAAGAGATCAGATACAAAAGCAATAGGCTCTCCTGTGCAAGGATGGTAATAATGACCTCTGGGGAGTCATCAGATTGACCACAGTCTTCATGGAGGTGTTGGATTAATAAATACAGGTTAAACAGTTACCATGCTTATGCATGTATATGACTGAGCTATAGATAAAATGTCAAATCCAAGTTTTTTTTTTTTTTTGTTTTTGTTTTTGTTTTTGTTTTTGTTTTTGTTTTTTTTTTTTAAGGGGGGGAAGAGTAGAAATTTGCTCTGGTGACCGAAGTCCAAATCTCTTCTGATTTGTAAACTTGAACCTAGAAATGAGATCTCCCATAGCCCAGAAGAGCAGCCTAAGGAACAGGAGTCAGTCACTTTTTCGTGATTGTGTTCTTACCTCCTCCTCAAACATGAAATAACCCTAAATTTTTTCCAAATTTATGTGGTTTATGGAGAAGGAGAAGACATGTTACTGAGGTGTTTTAGTTCTTAGCCAGTTCCACATTCTGTATCAACAGAAATTTTTCAAAAGTTAGATTTCCTTAAGTTTCTTTCAATTTTGCATGGGAACTGATGTCTCCACGTAACATCACAGCTTTCATCAGTATTTCTGTTGATACAGTGAAATGGATTCTGATGCAATGTTTATATTTTCATTCTCTATGGAAACAATAGTCTGAAAATACATGTGGGAAATAAAGAAATATGTATACCATATCCTGAAAGAAGTAGAGACCCCAACAAACCAAACATTGGCTTTTCCAATTTTTTTTCCCCTGGAAGAGGTAACACTTTCTCTGTGCTATCTATATTTTGTGTGCACCATTTCCTTGACACCCATTAGTGGAAGGCTCCTGACTGATTCGTTGTGCTTCTGTTTTCTGCTACATAAAGTAAGGGATCTTCAGGCAGGCATCAAAATAAAAAGGTTGACAGCAACTGGGGCTGCCAGAAACCTGCTTTTGGCTGATGCAATTGCAGAATGGTTTGGGTTGGAAGGGACCTTTAAAGGCCACCTAATCCAACCCCTGCTGCCATCAGCAGGAACATCTTCAACTACATTAAATTGTTCAGAGCCACATCCAACCTAACCCCGATTGTTTCCAGGGATGAGGCATCTACCACATTTCTGGGCAGCCTCTTTCAGAGTTTCACCAACCTCATAATAAAACATTTCTTCCTTATATCTAACCTTTTAATTTAAAACCCTTGTCCTGTCACAAGAGGCCCTGCTAAGAATTCTGTGCCCAGGGAGGAGACAGACTCTGGTGTGGTCAAGGAGGAAACAAGACATCAGGAGAAAGGACATAGATACTGGCAGAAACTGATCATTGTTTCTTTCTCACTTTCTTTGTAGCACTTCGGTTACCCAGGCACTTGCTGATTCCCGAATCGCCTTCCATGGCAATTCAGGAATTAAAATGAAACAATTAAATTAAAATTGTTTTACAAGCTATGGAAGCTTATTTTAACTTCACCTTCCAACCTCTCCTCTCTGTTCACTCAGTAGAACGCCAAGGTAAGAGAGGAACACTGGAACAACCCCTGCAGGGTGTTTGGGAGAGAACACACTGAAAGCAGAGCTGGTTGCCTGTAAAAGTCTATTTCAGTGATCACAGCAAACACTGCACTCTGAAAAGAGTTGTCCATAGCAGAAAAAGCAGAAAGTAATTAAAACACAAAAGTGAATGGTTGGAATTATGAAGGACTGGAGATGCTCAGCACAATTATGGGATTTACTGGAATAGTTTGTGTATAAGTTCTGGGCTGCTAGTGATGGTGAACAGGACCTGATGCAACAGGATTAAACTTGCTGTTATTCTTGAAGTAGTTGTGGTGCTTAGAGATGTGGTTTAATGGTGGACCTGCTAGTGCTGGGTTAATGGTTGGACTCCAGGATCTTGGAGGTCTTTTCCAACCTTAATGATTCTACAGTTCTGAGCTGGGTGAGGATGGCTTTGAGTTGCTGTAGCAACTCAGAGGGGAAATGTTGTGCTGCAGATATGTTCCTGGACCCATGACTCACATCCATGGTCCATAAATCCCATCTGCAGGGCCCTGCCTGGTACCTTCCGAGTGACATTTGCTGAGCAGGTGTCCCTGACTTACTGTGCCCTGCTATGCTGCAGGGAAGAGCAAGAATAATGATGGCTGCTTGATTACTTGATTACTTGCTTCCCCAAATTTCTGTGAAGCCAAAATTGGACTCCACAAACTCTGTCTGTTTGTAGAGGACCACTTAATAAGCAGTGACTTAATTACTCCTCATCGACTCCCACCTCTAGTGGGGAGATAGAAAACAAATGATGTGGCTTGGAGTTCTGTGGTTCTCCGTGCCTCCGCCCCAGCAAGCACCTGTGTATTTCAGATACCTGTTGGTGGGTCCCAGCTTGCTCCATCTGGCTGTATTCTAGCACAAGAGGCAGCTTGTCTCCCTTTCTTGCATCCCTGGGTGATCTGAAGGGCAGAGACTCACCTGGCAGATTCTCCTGTGGCCCCTGAAACCTTTTGAACTAATTTACACGTTGATCTCATGTTGGGAACTGTGGTTGTCACCTCTTGAGAGGAACTGGACAGACAACAAACATTGCTGAAACACAGGGGGAGCAGGTTGCCGACTAATCTCTTTGGGGGATTATTGCAAATAGTCTCTAAATGAAAGCCAACAAGCAAGATACCTGCTTATACATGGGCATTATCTCTGCAGCCTTGAGCAGCAGGACAGGGAGGGAAAATGAAGTTTCTGCAAGCAAAATGAATTAATATCTTTAGGTACTATGGCAAAGTTATTTCAGCTAAGTAAATGAGATTGTTCCTGGAAACAAAATACCCCATAGCTGTGTCGATGAACTCAGGTCTCCAGAGAAATGTCTAAGGCACTGCTATTGTATTGCTTTCCTTGACAAGGACTTTTTTAGACAGCTGGATGGCACATGCATTTTTCTGGGTTTACCCACTTCTATCTTTTAGAGCTTCCTTAAGGAATACGAGTTAGAAAGTCCGTCTGTGCCTTATCTTGCTGTTTCAAGGTTGTCTTCATGGGCTTTTTCTTGCTGGCAGCTGCTGAATGGCACTCTGTATTTTTCAGAATTTTCCTAAAAATCATATCAGAATATTAGAGACATTCTCAACTTGAATCAGAAAATGGAATAAGAGTTATTTCAGCCATTCAGTCCCATCTCACTTTTTAAATAGCTTTATAGTTGTGTTCTCTGCACTAGTGAATTGCAAAAGTTATCTATGGAGCAGTGTGACTCTCTCTGCTTCTTTGCTCACTTATTTACTTTGCCAAGTAAATTTCAGCCTTATGAAAAAAGCCCTGTCTTAGGAAAAGGAGGATAAAAATGTTTCTAATAGGTATAATTCATTAAATTAGGTAGTGATGTATTGAACAAAATTACCTGAAGAAAAGCAATTTAGGTTCTATTTGAAAGAAAGCTTGTATGTTTGAGTTCAGTCTGAGTAAAACTTTTGATTTTTTAGTGTGTTACAGGCCCAATTCCTCCCTGATACTGGAGTTGAGGAACAGTTTGGCCCACTAGCTGACTAACTTTGAACTTGACCTGTGTGTCAAAGCTACTAATTCTTCAGGGATGGGAGCTGTTTAAATGGCCCTGCAAGCATCAAAAGCTATAACCCAATATGTTTTTTTTTTCCTAATAACATGCACCTGCATAATAAATCAGACATAGGGATTTTATGTACTAAAAAGAACTTGGAGCTGAATAATAACAAAATTGCCCCAAAGCAAAAATGTCTTTCAGTTGACTGATCAGAGAGGCAAACAAACCAAATAATTTATGGCATTTTTCCTTAATGAAAAGCAAGTCAAGGATCAAACATATAATTTATGAATCCAAAAAAAGAGTGAGTATTCATGACCTTCAGTTGCTTTGCTTTCTTCTTCAAAACAAAAGAACTTGCTTCTTTGGGATTTTTATTTTTAAAAAGTACAAATAGCTCCTCAAAGTCCATCCAGAATAACAGTGATTGTAGAAAAATGAGCCTGAGCTCAATTCAGATAGCCACAGTTCTCCTTTCAGGTAAAAATATTTATACCATTCTGAAGTAAGTCAAAGAAAATGAGATCAGAGCATAAATAAAGCAACTAGGTTGGCTTTCTTGTGCCTGTTAGTACTATTCTTTTTGATTGAGGAAGTGGGAAGGTCATGTCTGCCTGTAGGAAAGCATCCTGGCAGAGGATAAAGAAATGAAGTGATGAAAAATTGTCCATTCTTTCCTTTTCTCATTAGTTAACTTGTAATCACCATTTTGTAAGCAAACAACTTCTGCAAACTAGCTGTGTTCCCAATGATTAGGGTGCATAAGGGAAATAACGGGAGTAAAAGATGCTCTTCCTCTTCTCCAAACAACTTATTTTAGTGAATGCATACTTACTTATTGGCATGCCATAGCACACCCAAAATGCTTTGATTTAGGAGCAAAGATCAGCTAAAGTACAAAAAGTTTCCACGTTTTTGATGTAGCATGCACTGGAAATCTGTCCAAGTTTGGTTTCAAAGTGTCTGAGTGTCATTTCCTAACAGGTTTAGAAGCCAGGATTGGGAAGCTTTGTCCCTCTTGCCTTGTTTTTGCTCCTGAGAATGCGCACTTCAGGAGATACAAGCCTTGCTGGTCCCGTTCTGCAGTAGGGACTGTTTGAAGTGATGTGATATCCTAAGTGCACTGTAATCCAAACCCGACAGCCCCCGTACTGAGTGGGAAAAGATTTCCCTAGGAGGGGCAATTCAGCAGGGTAGAATATGTGGGTGTCTTTTGTCTACCTAAGACATTCAAAGTGCTGCTACTTACTGGGTGCCTGTCTGTAAGTGGGAATTTTTGACACTGGCTGTGCTGTGGGCTTTGGGAAGGGGTTACTGCCTCTTGAACTAGGGGGGTTTCAAAGGAGCAGCACCATAAATGGCTCCATAGAGAAAGCGGGAGGAATGGACAGAGTGGCTCTTATGGGATGGACAGAGCAGCTTTAATGTGCTAATGAGGGGAAGGCCAGATGCCAACAGCGATCAGAAGGGCTCTTTGTGGCTCTGTCTCTTTGGAGATGGCTGGAGTCTCTGTCCTTATCGGGGTTGTTTCTGCAGGCAGAGGGAAACACTGGGGCTATTAGTGAGGTGTTCCCTTCCTTTAAGTCAGCAGATAGCCTTACAGATTAGCACTTGAATACTGATTAGGGCTAATTACCAGGAAAGCTTAGGAAAAAGAAGTTGCTGAAGAAGCTTCACAATAAAAACTACGAAAAAAATTAATCCCAAAGCCCAACAACAACAGAAGTCTCATGCTCAAAGGCTTGTGAGCAGAGCTCAAACTCAGCTGAAATCACTTGTTGCAAGAACAGCTGTATGGGGACTCATAAATTACTATGACTGTAAAGTGTGTAAGTACTGCTAGTTCTGAGATTCATGTTGTGAGCTGCCTACTCTACCTGTCTGTGCTTATTTATGTCTGTCATCCATCTAACTGAGATTTTTACTGAAAACCCCTCAAGTTTTGAAGTTTGTTTTTCAGCTTTCTCTGACTTGATTTCTCTCATGATTTAAGAAAACATTTCTTCAATACATATTCACTCTCAGTCATTTTTCTTGGAGACACCAAACGATTGAGGTAGCAGATTTGACTCCCATGAACCACCTTTTCCTCAGTGCAGGAGGGAGCATCCCCACAGCCTGGCCGTGCTGGATGAGCACACCCATACAGCAACACCATGCCCTACATCTGCAGGGAGTGTGCTGGCTTTTTGGGAAGTGCCATGGCACACGGGGATGACCAAGTAATTTCCTAGAGGAGGTGGGTGATCCTTGATCTCACCAGAAAGGTCTGTCCACAAATGATGCCGTGCAGGCTCCATAGTAAAAAATAGGGATGCTTATTAAGCCAGTCTTCTGTTTATAGCTGATACAGTAGCTTCAGTCCATAATTTCAGATTCCCTTTAGTGTAGTGGTCACCTTTGCTTCTTTACACTGCCTGTTCCCCACGTAATATGAGTGGTCACACTCCACCTTCAGATAGGTCTGACCTGTGGCAGGAAACCTGTAGGAACTTTGGAGCTGGATAATGAATTTTCTCTTTTGCTATAACTTTTTTTTTCCTAAGAGAAAATGTAGATGAGTCAAAACCTTCTCAAGAAGGGTTGGTCTTTCTTGAAACTGTGTGTTTAGTAAGGTTTTTTATGTCCAGGCTAGATTTTTTGGGTTGAAGAGCAAGTAAGACTTCATGGTAATCTGATGATGAGAGTGGTTATGTAGGAGACCATGATTAACTCTGCTTTGCTGCATCCCTGAAGGCGGCTGTGAGGACAGGTACTGTGAGGTTCCCTTGGGATGAAGAACCTCAAAAGGGCATGGTTTTGTCTTGATGCAAAACATGAGAAATTTTGAAAATTAAAAGTTTACAACTGGAAGATGCTTCCCCCTCATCCCAGCTCATCTTCCAAGGCATTTCAGGCTTCAAGGCCTCATTTACAAAAGCACTCTATGCTTGAAACAGATAAATGAAGTAATTTATGTCCAGTAACAAGACCATACCTCTAGTGTTAATTTCAACCTGCAAGGCAGTATTAGTTGATAATGGAATGAAAACAAAATTTGAAACACTTTTAGTGATGTCCATTAGTTTACTTAGTCCTCTTTGGCGTTCATTTGTCAAAGGAACTATTGTATGTGTGTATGTCCAGAAGTATGTAATTCGGCTGCACTGATTTTAAAATGGTGATGTCTTCTGGGCCACATTTAGTCTCATTAGTTTTCTCATCTGGCAAGTGTTTCTTGATAGGAGTTGGCTTTTTCTGCTTTCCATTTGGTAGAAATGGAATATGAGTTGAGGGGTGTCAATCTTTCCCCTTCTTTAGTGAAATAGAGGAGAAGCCGTTGACATTATGGGAGGGAGATGCCAGAATTTGTTCCTGCTCTGATATCTCTTTATCAACCTTTCATGTAAGAAGAGAGCTCTGCAGCTCCACTCTTGGATCTCTCCTGCCTAATAACTAAAATTCTGGTCCTTAATGTAGCCTTGAGGTGGCTATCTCAGAGCTTTTCAGGGGAAGGGGGAGTTTGAGGGAGCTGGGCTGGACTGAATTAGAGTGGTGCAAGGTAGAAGTGGGGGGAATTCTCTCTCCTTTTTGTTGATGAGAGGAGGTAACTCTTCAAGAGGAAGTGAGTCACTGAAAGATAGGGGCCAAATGCTCCAAGGGTGGATAAGGCATAAGCTGTACCCTGTACGATGCTTTCTGTTTTTTACCAAGATTTCAGTCTTTGTCTACCCAGGTGCCTTTGTGGCTTTCCCAGGGTGCAGTATTATTCTGTATGGGTCTTTTGGTTTTTTTTTGCCCGATGATGACGAGACAAATGCTAGAAAATACTTACTAAATTAAATTAATTACCTTGTGATTATTTTAAATCCTGGTACTTTATGGAGTATAAACAGCTCAGTATTTCTGGGTCTGATCTGGGCCATTTGCCTTCTGAAATCTCTTCTTACTTGAAGCTGAGTGCTATAATGAAACTAAGGGTTTCTTTCCTGTTGCTGCTTTCCTTTTCTCTCTCTGCTGCTGCTACATACATGAAATGCTTTTGAATGTTTTTTTTAACTCCCTCCTGCCAGTATATTGAGGTCTGTAGGGAATGTCTGGGGTAGGTTGAAAGTGAGAAAGGACAGAAAATAGCAAGTAGGATAGATAGAGTTGAGCAGTGAGTTGGAAAATATTTTAATGGGTATGGGATTTGATGCTTGAAGGAAGTAAAACTTTAATGTTGTAGATATAATTTTCATCAGGCTGGGTATGAGGATTAAGTATCCTTAGGCAGAAAAAGTTTACAAGCTTCATCCCATATAGTGGGGAAAAAGCCATCACAGAGATATAAGTAATGATCAACTGAAGTGCCTCCTTGTCCAGGTTTGGGACAAATTTGGAAGGGAACTTCCAAAGGGAAGATTCCCTAAAGGGCAAAATTCAGCAGCCCTTCCCCCACTTGTCCTGGAGAAAAGTTGAAAAAACTGTTCATTTAACAAGCAAAGTATTCACAAGCATTAAAAAATTTAATAATATTAAACAATAAAACCTCTTGCTGTTCTGAAGAGATGGCAAATTCAGAAAGTCTTTCTATAGTTCAGAGAGAGTCCTTTGTGGGTGTTTCTCAGCTCACTGAGTCCCTCAGGTGCTGGAATGCAATGCCCTGGGCCCTGGACACTGGTGTGATCTCCCAGTGTGTTTTCTGGGTTTTTGGTCCAGAGCAGGTTTGAACAGTTCCAGGAAAAGAAAAAGCCACAGCCCAGGGAACTTTTCTGCCTCAGCTAGCTAAAAAAACCTAACTAAAAAACAAAGGAGAGCTCTCTCTTGCTGTCTGTCCATGCTGCAGACAACACAGTCTATGAAAAGGAAAGCCAAAGCTCTTATCTCTGTATTTTTGAAAACACCATGAAAAATCTCCACTGCTTTTCCTTTTCACCCTCTTCACTCTTCGATCTAGCTTTAAAAGCACACAACTTATTTCTGGGCTAAACAGATGAATGGGGATACAATTCAGCATCAAAAAAGTCACCCCAGGACACTCCTTTTCCTGCGTAACCTACCAGACATGCACAGGTAACTTCCAGTCAGATTTTGATACCTGACCTCTGCTGTCAGGTGCCTGATTTGCTGAGTGGGACACTGTAGTAAAAGGACTTTCTTTCAGCATTTGCAGAGGTGCTGTCCAGCTTGTCCCAGAGCAGACAGCACCTGTGGGTAGCCCTGGAGACCTTGTTCCATTGCTGCCTCCTCACATTCTTCTGCCAAAGCTGCTTTTTGCTCGTGCTCACCAGCAATTTTTGACAGTATACTTAAAGGGTTTCTTTTTGGGTCCGTTCTGTGGTGGGAGAATCATGTCTTCAATGACATTCAGTAGATTCCAGAACATTTGGAGGATTTAATCTAGAAGCACAGGGGCTTCTAGGTGGTGTGATGGTTATCATACATGTATGAAGGCACCTCTTACTAGCACTGAAAAGGCAAATTCCATGTTTCCTGCCATTTAAACATAATGGTGACAGCAGATCAACTGTGCAGTAGCAGAAATGCCCTCAAGGACTGAGGCAGAGTGTTCAAGGTAAGATGCAGTGCCATGATGGTGCTGGAAGGGTTGCCAGAAATGAAATAGTTACACTGGATTTGTGTTAACCAAGCAAAATCTCGGGTTCTGAGTTGGTCCTGCTATAGAGAGGTTACTTGAGTTTGTGACACTAAGTAATTCCCTAGTTATTCACTTGAAAAATTCTGTCTGTGACTGTGTGTAAGGATGTGATAACTTTTAGTTACGTAAAATCAACTTCCCATTATAAATAAATAAATTCTAGCTCATTCTAACTTGTAGAAGAATTTCTGTTAAATTTGATGTCTGAAATTGTCCATAAATATTGATTTGGTATGCATTACTGTGTTAATGGAACTTATTATTACTCAGCTAGATTAATTTATTAGATTTATCCCTACATTACAACCTATAGATGTATTGAGACATGAACCCACAGAATCAATACCAATTTCTTTCCTCATTTATGAATGTTCTTACTAACATCCAGAGCACTGTTACACTCAAGAGTATTTAGCTGCCATTTATTGTGAAGCATTGCACTCCAACAATTTTAAATTTGTCTTTTTTCTTTGTCCTTTAATGATTATTTCTTCCATTTATCTGGGCACTTGTTTGGACAAAATGCCAAGTATCAAGCTTCAAATGAGTCATGATCCAATCACTGGGTCTAACAGTAACTTAGGTGTGCAAAACTAGGGCTCTGAGACCAGACCTAATCTTTGAGATGCATTTTGGCTGCTGTTCTGTGTGGCAGGCCCAAAGTGGGAGAGGGAACAAAGGTACAAATGTAACTTCTCCTAAGTTGCCTGCCAAATGTGCTGTATTTGCATGTTTTCCTTTGAGCAGCGGCCATGCGTGCATTTATCTTTCAGAAGCAGCAGTGTTTGGCTGAGGAGCAGTTGCAAATACCGGCTGAAATGGACAACTGATGTGCAGCTCATTCACTTGCTTCCAGAGCTTGAGCTGTTGGAAGCTCATGGTGAGAAGTAAAAGAAGTGGGGTCCAGAAGAAATATGGGGTTAGAAAGCTGTTTGATCACTTTTGCCTCTGCTGCAATTCAAGACTGGTAGGCAGCACTGATGACAGGGAGAGAGACAAGTCTTCAGACAGTCCTAACACTGGCATTTCTATTCCCATCACAGCTCCGGTGGTGTTTGGGGCTAATGTCCTTCCTTCCTCTGGGCAGACCAGAAACGTTCTGTAACTCTCAGGAAGAGAATTGCAGAGACGGTTTGGTCTCAGCCTAGCCTTTAAACACAATTCTAAGCAGCTCACCAGACATTTATGTGGAGAAATATGCACAGAGATAATGTATCATCCAGTGGTCTGTAAGGTGAAACTGTAAAATTCAGTCTTCTCTGGACAGTCTTTCTTTCTTATTTTCCGGTAAAAGTTGTATTTACTGAGTATGCTTCTTATCTGACCAATTTTTGGCTTGTATTTAACTGTTGCTGCTGTAGCTGCTGCTTGTGCACCACTGCAGTTACAGTGAGGCATTAAAAACTCAAGTCTAATAAATGAAATACAGCATGCACAAAAGGATCAGCCAGGTGATAAATGGGGAAAAAATCACCTCCAAAAATATAATATATAAGTATGATGCAGAAATAGGCATCGGAGTCAGAAATGAGGTGAGTTGCCCCCTGAATGCTGTCTGTCTGACCCAGCTGTGGGGTTTGGGACCAAAGCCAGAGCAGGGTGATTTGTGTCATCCTGACTGTGCAAGACTAAAAGTTACAGGACAGCTGATGGACAAAATGCAGCTTTAACAATGTGTGCAGTGCAGGACAGGGAGGAGTAGGCTTTTGCCTGTTTTGTTTTCAGGATAAGCTGTATTGGAGCAGCAGATGAGGGGAAATACTGTGTTTTAAAGGTCTTGGAGAGAAGTTACATATAGTAGCTTCTGATTTACAGTCCAGAATTAGTCACCAATTGGTTTTTTTTGGCCCTAGGTGAATCTCTCAACCTCGCTAGGTCTGGTTCAGCACCTGTAAAATGGGGACAATTAAACTTAACTACCCGGAAGAGTTGTTGATTAGTTAATGCTTGTGAAATGCTACACAGTGCTATAAAACAGAGAATAGTACTCAGAAACATCTGGTTTACAGTTACTATAGCGCTTCTCTGAAACTTTATGGGCAAACTTTCCCAAGAAACAAAATGATTAATGTGTGCAATACATATAGGGAGATGAGGAATAGACTGCTTTTCCAAAGCATCTTTCATCAGGTACATTCTCTCAAAATACAAGAGGTTTCCCAAGAGCACCTGAAGTGACCTGGGACTGAGAGCAGTGTCAGGTGAATTTGGGGCTGCAGAATGAGGCACCTCATGAATGGCAGAAGAGCTCCTTGCTCCACTCCTATCTTCTTGTTCTTATTCTTGACCCTGCCCATCTTCTTCCCCCTTTGTTTTTCTGATGGAACTGTTTGCAAGTTACCATTGAAAAACAGGTTGATGGTTTGATTCAGATGGGAAAAAAAGGGGATAAAAATGGGGAAAAGTTTCTGCCATTGTTGGTTTGTGTTTCCAGATGGATCTTATCTCCAGTCTAGGTTATCATGTGGCTACACACCCATGGACTCTGAGGCTGGCACATAGTGGAGTCTGGGGCAGTTGAAATTCTCCTGACACTGGAGATGGTCCCACAAGCCATGTTACCCAGACACAAAAGGTGACATCACAGAGCTCAGAAAGTGTGCTAGTGAGCTAACCCTTTCTCCTGCCTCCAAAGACAAGTTACACTGATTTCACTGGAGACAGTGAAATCATGTATGGCAGCAGAGAGCAGTCATTTGGTGAAAAGCTGATCCTGGCTGAAGCTCATCATATTGTGTGTGAAATTCTGCTAACAAAAGGGACAGAGCTAAGAATGTGCTAGAGACTAGCTTGTAATAATTTCTGAGATTTGCATCTTGACTATTACTTGAGATACTTACAATGTGAATATGTGCACAATATGAATAATGCACATGCATACATATTGATTTGGTTTAATAGGATACTGTTAAAAAAAAATAGATGCAGTGGTGGAGGGAAAAAACCATTTCCAAATCCATCACTCCTTCATTGATACCTAGAAATTTTTAAGAGAAGGTCACAAGTTACCTCATGTGAAGATTCAACTTCTCAGTCATTTTACAGAGCTAGGTAAGGTGAACATGAGCTAAGGCTGAGGAACGAGTTTGTTCTTAACAGAATATCATGAACTGCCAAAAGGACTTTGCACTTCTGTCTCTTCCCTGCTCCTGGCCAAATTACTCCTTCTACTTCTGCTAAGCCAGGTCTGGTTTCCATCACAGGCAGATCACTAAAATCACAGATCATTAACCCAGCTGAAAGAAGTTGCTGTTGTAGATGGGTTTTTAGCTAACTTTTGATTAAACTAGTGCCTGGACTGATAATGAAAGGAAGGAGGCTGTGAGCAGAGAGAAGTAAGGGCAGAGGAGGTGAGGAAAACAGGGATGGGAGGTAAAAGAAACTAGAAAGAAGGAAGGGAAAGTATATCTTTTTATGGTCTCAAGCTTTTTATTTGGCTCATTTGTATTGTAATACCATGCTTGAGCTGACTACTTACTGCCAAAGTCCTTAGCTTCCTCCTGCCTTCTTGTTACGTGATGTATGATGTTCCTGTTGAAATGAACACATGTGAGACCTGTTGGCTATTGACAGTGGTAAACAATCAGCTGTAGCCAATTCCTCCCTCAGGTAGGGGGGAAGAAGTGTGAGTATACGCAGAGAGGAAAAAGAAAGTTGCCAAATGCCAGGTAGTGTGATTGTGAGTGGGGGTGATGGAAAAATGTGTGCTGTTACATCTGTAAGGACTTGTTGTTGGAGGAGATGGTGGAGGTGTGAGGCAGCCCTAAATTGACAGTAGTCTTTTTTGTTACAGGTTAAATTTATTTATTTTAGGCAAGCCTGAGTTCAGTGATGATAGGCATTTGTGAAAACCTTAGTGTAAGCATGCTCTGTGTTTCCCTGTTGATAGAAAATGGAAGGGGAGCCTTATCCAGGAAACAGATTCTTTTCCACAGTAAATAAAAGAGCAGGGTCATGTTCAGCAGGTCTAAAGTCATTATATCTGGTGTGCAGCAGTGTTCATGTTCAGTAGGTCTAAAATCATTATATCTGGTGTGCAGCAGAGCTCCTGTGTGCTTTGTGACTCACTTCTGCCTCCCTGCCAAGGTGTGCAGTAACTTCTTTGCTGTGGCTGACTAGAAAAATAGCCCAATCAGCGGTGGCCAAAATTGGTGGCCACTGAACTGGATTGTCTCCCTTTCCATGATGGCATGTGATGTACTATAGCATTCTCCTATAGTCCAGTGTGAATTGCTGTTTTTATTTGGCTGATGTGATCTTGGAGGCTTACTGCTATTCCCTGACCTCTCTTCCTGGAGCCAGCAGCCATGCACAAGCCTTCCCAAAACCATGCCTCTGATCTGCAATCCTGTAATTTCATATTCAATAGTTCTTTAGGAACAAAATACCCACCAATGTGGCCACCTTGGGAATGGTCGTGAGATTGTACTGACATAGATAATTTTCTGGAAGCATTTCTCTGTTAGTCCTGCTTCCCAAATTGATCCTGTATGCTCCTAGCTGTTGTATTTTCACTTGCAGTACTGTTGTATAGAGGTGCTGCACAGTTCCAATGTATCAGTTCACAACAACTTCTCTCCTGCAGGAAGCAAAGCTTTTTTTGCATTTAGAGCACCAAAAGCACAGGTAAGGAGGAAAAGGGAGTGATCATCTTCAGATTGGGAAGGTGTCTATTAGTAGAAGTACAGGCTCTGTTGATTTTTAAAGAAAACAAAATAACAACACTTCACCCTCCTCACCCCCAGGAAAAAAAAAAAAAAAAACAAAAACAAAAACCAAAAAACCAAAAAATAACCCAAAAAAGCAAAACCACACAAAGAAATACCACCAAACCCAGCAACCTTGCTACAGTGCATTATACAGCGATTTGTGTTTTGATACCAAACTAAGTGAAGAGGATGGGAAGGGGCAAGAAGGAAAAGGGAAGAAGCTTTCAGGTAAATTCTGCCACTGTTTGAATCCCACAGTGTTTGTTGGGAGTAGGGAAATGCAAAACAATGAAAACCTTACTTTGCCTGTGTTCAAGTATGCTTCTGTGGCATAAAAATAAATTGTCATGTAGAGAAGGACCTGCTTCTTGCTGTTTTGGTGTCTACTGATGACCATGGCTCTGATCTTAGTCAGGCAGAGATAGACAATAAACTAGCTTGCAGGTGTGCTGTGGTACAACCACATTGGCTGTTTTTACAAACTCAGTGATGGTGAAGTCCTGAAAGGGGGAAGGAAGACAAAAGACTTATGGTGTGAGTAAAAAAAATACATCATCAATGCAGGAAAAAGTGGTATGTCAGTTCTTAAGATGAATTCCTAGCTGGACCCCAAAGTACACAATAATCCCCAGTTTTGTTTCCTTTGCCTGTCCAACTCTCCTTTCCTCCCCCGACAAGCAGCCTCCCTCCACAGCCGCAGCAGCACCATGCTTTCAATATTTCCTGTAAAGGAAGGGGGAGTAAGGGTAGAGTTCCCCATGCCTGGTTAAGAGGGTCTATTATAGAGGATTAACTGTGCCCAGACAATGCAGACCCTCGAGGAGCCCGTTACCCTTTTGAGATGCGTGTGTGGGTAAGAGGGCACACTGCTGTCCCTGTATCCCAGCCCAAGTGCGTGTGGTTCCATGCCCTGGTTGCTATGACAATTAATCGCGTCTTTTAAGGGCTGGTGCCGACTACAGATCCCTGTAAATTGCCTGAAAGACTAGTTAAAGCTGCTCTTCAGGCACCTTTATTTGCTTTTACCCCATAAAAATGGGATGGAGAGGTTTTCTTCTTCCTACTTGTAGAAAAAGCCAGAGTAACTTGGTATATGCTTTTAGACTGGCTTTCACTTTCCTGAGCGTGATAAGACATGCGTTTTTTTCTGAAGAACAGCTGTAAAATAGACAGGGATGTGGTGCCTTCCAGCTCTGTGCGTGTAGTCTTCATGTGACCAGCAGATTGTGCGTGCCTGGGAAATGTAAGTAGTATAGTCTTCAAGAGTTATGCGTGCATTTTTTGTGTGTGTGTGTTTGTTTTTATTGGAAGGTTTGCACTAGGCAATTAATGTGTATGTCTTTGGCTTTTCTTTGCACCTTAAAAAGAGCAACAGGGAATTACTGTGGTGTCTCAACCTACATCAAGAGCATACTCTGTATTTGCCTGTTTGCCAAGGTAACGGGAGAGAAATAGAGGTTTCCCATGTCACTAGTCCAGAAACCTGAACAGCAGTGAATGCAAATATTCTTAAAAATCTTCCTGTAGGTTAAAGCCCTGTTCATTGGAAAGGCAGTCCTAACTCCCTCAGTACATTATTAGAATGGTTGGAAAAATATGTCCAGAACTTTGAGAAGTTTTTTTCTTCCTTGAAGGCACTAAAGTCTCTGTTACCTTTAATATTGCTTGCCAGGGAAGAAAATAAACATCAAAACCAAACCCCATGAAGGGAATCAAGTTTAAAGGGATAAATTATCAAATGCACAATGTTCTCCCTTAACCTTAAACAAAAGGAGAGGTGTGATTCAGCACAGTCTCTCTTTTTTTTAATGAATGTCACCTTGATACAAACACATTTGTATACACAACATATGTCTGAGGAAATTTAAAATTGGTTTTACTGGAGACAGTGGGCAAGATGTTGTCATTGTTTGGTATGTCACATCAGAGTCAAATGTGCTAAAATAGATTAGGTAACTTTGATTATCAGAAGTATTAATAGCTGTATGCACTCAGTGCATGCTATACATCCTAGTTTTGGGGGACTAATGTTGTCCCACTGGTCACAGAGACATGAATGTGCCATCTGCCATCATAGGTGTATAATATTGGCTTGCTTTTCATTTGTAATTTCAGTACTTGAGGAGTATCAGGTACTACTGTTGATAATTAAGCTGTGGCTGAAGAAATAATTGTGTTCCATCTTGTGTATGGCAAATATGTATGATCTTTCAGAACTGGTCAAGCTGGAGCAGCTGCAGGAGAAGCAATGAAAATGGACCCAACCCCCAGTCTATGCCTCTGCAGCCATTACTTCTTTCCCTTATCAAAGAGTTTTAAACTGGAAATGTGCAGGATTCCTGCTTCAAAGCCTGCAGGCTAAGGTCTTGTTTATTCAGTTTGTATCCTCCAGGATCAGCTTTCCTGTGTGGAAGAAGAAGAACCAGTTAAATAGCAGTACACTCCCTTCCTTCCTTTTCATGATGGAAAACCCTTGCTCAAGTCTACATTCTTTCTGGTCAGCAGAGGACTGTGAAAGGCCCCAAGACAGGTGGTGTTTTCGAGGTAGTACCTGTTCAACTTACTAATAGCCCTGGAGGTACTATTCAGAGAGGAAAATAACATCCTCTGGTCTTGCCTTGCCATTGACAGTCAGAGCCCCATTTTGGCATCTGGAATTGGCTTGCAGGGAATATCAGACAGAAAAGGTTTCAGTTCCTGTCATACGTGTAGTGGCTCTGCATCGTGATGATTGTGATCCAGACAAAGCCCTGAACTTGTGTAAGCCCACACCCATGCTGCTGCCAGGACTATCAAACTATTAGCCTCTTGCTCCATTTTTCCCATGAAACTCTGTTCAAACCAGTATCTTTAAATTTTTTTCCAATACAATGTGTTTGTTTGGGTTTTTCCCCCTTTAATGCAATGTAATGGTACAATGGAGTCCTTGCAATCAGCCCTGCATATGTGAGCAGTGCTTGCCTTGAATACATCACTGTGATTACACAGGCCCTGCTGCTGTGCAGTGCATCCTATTCAGCCATCACTGTGTATCCTTACAGAAGTCCTGAAACTTCTTTTCCTCCTCCTGCATCCACTGCAGTGCCAGGACTCCCCTTTGTGGAAATGGTGGGCCAGGTTTTTGGGGCTTTTCTTGGGTGACATTCCTCCAGGTCCCAGCGGGACTGTACCTGGAGGCTGGGAGGAGATAGCCTGCTGCCATGGCAGAAAGTTGAGAGTGCTCTCCAGCTGCAGGACCTTGAAGCCCAGCAGAATGACAGATAGCAACTTCTTTACCTCTGGTGCCAGTGCAAGAAGAAACTTGCTCTTGTTTGATACCGCCTGAGTTCTCACTACTAAAACCTCTGGGTTCTCTACGCTTTAAGGCCACCAGATGTCTGGCAGGAGCCACCGTGGTGCATGGCAGGAGCTGCTGCTGCCACTTGTGTCACTGCTGCCAGCCACGGCCCTGCTCTGCTCCTGCAGGGTGGCTTTAGCACAGAGCCCTGCAGAATTGTGCCAGCTCCATCTGCCCTGGGAAATAGTTTTATTTTATCTTTGTCCTTTTAATTCTTTGTCTTTTGTGAAGCACGAGTTAGTTGTCACTTTTCCCCTGCTCCCTGTGTGGCTGCTGTTCCCTTCACCTGCAGCTTCCCCTTCTTTCTTCTCCCCAGCCTGGCTGCCTCTTTTTCTTGCCCTTCTCACAGAGGAAGATATTCTTAGGCAAGGGTCAGATGCTCAGGTCTCTCGGGGAAAGTACTTCAGGATTCTGAGACAGAAATAGCACAGTGGCTTTAGGTGCCTGCTGGGAGGAGTCACTAGCCTGTGTCCTCTCCCCCAACTTCTTTGGGCTCTCATGGAGCTGTTTGGCCCTACTTAAATGTGTAGGCATGAAGGGGCTCTGAAAGCAGAAGTGAGCTGGGTCTGTTTTCCCGTGGCTTTAATCTGTTTAGAAGGTCCTGTAAAAGCAACGTGTCTAATTAAAAATAAAAGCAAACTTACATTAAGATTTTATTTTTTTGCAATTGAAATTGTCTGATATGGCAACCATTGGATTGCAAATGATGTCTTTGTGGCAGCAGCCTCACTCACCTGCAGGGCTTTGCACTCCTGTTCTGGCTTTTTCTGCTCACAGCTATAGATCTTCCAGCTGCAGAGAAAATCAGGCGAGGCACAGCATCTCCTCTTGTGGAAGAGCAGTTTTAACATAGCAAGGGTACACATAAAATCAGCTATTTGTAGCTGGAAAGATTAATGCTGTAATGGGATAATTACAATGTAGTAGTATGAACAAAGAAAAAAAGCTTTAGTTTTAACCCATGTTCTGACATGCAGTCCCTGCCTTTTGAGCAAGGCATTTTCCAGGTTTGCTTCTGGTTTTGCCCCTTGGATGCAAACACTAACCCTTCATCAGGAGACTGGGACTATTTAATAAAAAAACAGGAAATATATTTATAGATGCTTCTAATTTGTATTGTAAATACTGGCTGGCAAAGAGAGCAAGCGGCTAGAAAGACCATGGCACAGACAAGGAAAAGTCTCTTCTATCTCTCACTGCAAGCTCAGGAAAACATGAAAGGGCAGTGTAATTGGGATGCTGTTGAATTATGTATAATACTGGCATCTAGTTCTCTATCAGTTTAATTTTGGTAATGCTTTCTTTCTTGCCAACAGAATAGTCTTTGTAAATAAGCTGCCTCCTTGTTTGCTTGCATGGCGTGATTATATACAATTATCCCTTGACTGCTAGGACTTTTTAAATTAGTAGTGGGCTCAGCTGGGTAGGTATTCTAGAATTTCATCTGAAATATTCATTGCTTTAACTGACCACATAAATGCATGTGGTTCAACCCCAAAAATGGGAAAAGCCAGTCTGCTGACAGCTTCACTGCCTTCCTTCAGTTTTCTTACCACTGGAATTGCTTGCCACAATAAGAATGACCTCTGTGGTTTTAAGTAGAAGGTACCCTCTCAACAGAAGTAAAATTGAGAGTATTTTATAAACATAGTACTTCTAGAGCTTTTACATTTTAAACTTGACCCAGTAACAGTAAAACAAACCTGGACAGAAGGTTTTTGTCCAGCCTCAAATCCAGATGTGTCTGCAAGAGCATTTTTTTGCCTACTTTGCAACACATCCACATCCTCCTTAACTTGTGGAAACCTCTGTTCCATGCCTCAGCTCCAATCTCTGAGGCATTGTTATCTTGACTGCTTCAGAGATGGAACACAATTTTCTCCCTTGTCAAAGGGAAATAGCCATCTACAAATGCAGTGGTCTGGCCGTGATATGACAGACTAATACGTGTATTCATCAGCCCAGATAAACTAGATTGGGATTCAGATTTCAGGTTACAGAAATTTTCTGCAGACTGTTGTTTGAACAAGGAGACAAGAGTTGGCAAATTCATGTTAACTGCAGTTAATGAACCTGAAATTTTAGTTTTAAATATTTGATAAAGGTTGTCTACAGCATGTAGAAAATAGAGATCACTGTGGAGCATGTTAGAAAAAACATGTGTTTTGTACTGAAACTTCCAATGTTTGGCCCTATGGATCTTGGAAAAATCAATACTTCCATCTTATCTGGTGTCTGAAGACGGTAAAAAATAAGAATACAATTCCCAAGTGTCTTGGTTTCTGTGTGAGGTGGTGTGGTATACTCACAGAAACTAGCTTCACCACAAAATTTGCCTGTTCACCATGTGCTATGGCAATAAGTTTAACACACAATTTATTAGCTTCCTAAATAAAATATTACTTCTCTACATTTTGAGTTGAATTTTGGTGGATGATCTAGAATAAAAATTAGCCACAAAATGCATTGAAAGAGATTTGTACCCTTCAGTATGTCAAAGATTGATTTAGCCCCCCCAAGCTCCTTAGTTTTTAATTAACTTTTTTCCTTGCTCCCTTCACTAGAAGTTTTTGTGATATCATCTTTTTCTGTGGAGCCCTATGAAGCTCTGTGTGCTCTTAGAATAAAAAGGTTATATTTATTTTCTGGTAGGGACATTGAAGGAGGCGAAAGAACATGTACTAACCAACCTCATGTTTTTATTTTTAAGGGATAAAATCTGAAAGTCTTACTCCTTTCTGTGCTGTAGCAGAAGGCTTTTGGAGCACCTCAAAAAAGACATAATTAAAACTAGTAGGATAGATGCAAAAACTAGGTAGTAGAAAGCAGGATTTGATGGAGGTGTCTATTTATATGTGGACTAATCTTTCAGAAGAAGAGGTATCATCCAAACTAAATCATAGAAAGCCCTGCCAAACCCATTTGGAGGAAATAATTCTCTGCTGATGGGAGGAAGAGAGAGGTACAGACGATATAAAACATCCTTTGTAGCTCTGATATCGATAGCTCTTTGTGAAAACTGACGTTTTAAGGTTATTGAAGAGAGGGATGAAGGATCCGTATAAGAAGCATCGGGTCTAAATGTGACTGTGGCTTGCCGCTCTCTGTTTCCCTTGGCACAGGAGTACACTTTGTCACCGGGGAGGTGCAAGACCCTGAGCTGCGGGCTCTGGTTGTCGCCCTTCCCCCGGAGCAGTGGTGAGGAGCGGGGTGCCATGCCAGCCCGGGCTCTGCGCTGCCGGGGGCAGAGCGGCGCTCAGGGCGGCTCGGCCCTCAGCGGCGCTGCCGGGCCGCGCGGCCCCCCGCTCCCCGCCTTTGTGGCACCTGAAGCGCGCTGAAAGAAAGCCTCAATGAGCCTCCCCTCCGCTAGGCAACGCGGGGAACGGCGCCTGGAATCCGCTGGGTTCATTGAGAAAAGCCCGCCTGAAAGCGCGGTGATGCCTTTGTGCGAGTGCATCCAGGCCTCCGCCGCCCCGGCCCTCTGCCGCTTCATCTGAGCCGGTGGGAAGTGCCTCTTCGGACTCGCTTTGGGGTTTTCAGTCTCTTGTGTTAAAGCAATGTATCCTCACAAAGCACTGCGTGAACTCGGGGGCCCTTGAGGACTTTTCCATAGAGTTACGAGCATTGGGAGGCAGAAACGTAGCAGAGACCTGCTGCATGAGGTAGTGGAACAGGATTTTGTGGCTGCTTTGAAAGATTAAAAAAGAGCCCAAGAACCTGCCGGACAAAAAGTAGTAGTATGTTGGGTTTTTTTTGTTGTTGTGTTTTGTTTTGTTTTGTTTTGTTTTTTCACCCCCAAACACAAATGTGGAACAATGGCAATGTCCTAGTAGCCAAACGACCAAACAATAAACGAACGGAGTGTGAGGTACGTGTTTTGTTGCCTACCAGCCTGAGAGCAAATATTGCATCTAGAACAAAGGGGTGAAATTTGATCAAATTAGCAGAGAACCACTGTCTTGAGGTCTCACTTTCCCCACTCTAATTATTATTTCTTATGGAAGCCCCAGTTGTGCTCCAAGGCTGTGAATGAGTGGAATTTTTCTTCCAAAGCAGATAATCCACCTGCTTGGCTATGAATGGAGAATCACATGTCTTTCAAATTACCACACCAAGTCTCAACACAAGATGATTTTCTGAGATTTGCAAGTGGAACTCTTAAATTAGTTTGAGATTTAAATGGAATTTTAAATTTTATTCCTTTGAGCCTCCTCTGGCTGCTTCTTTTTCATGTGCAAAGCAGAAAAAATAATGCAGAGCTTGCATCTTTTTTTTATCTTCCCTTTTTGTTCTTTCTTTTTTCCCCCCACTGTTGTAGGACCTGAGTCTGTGATGCTTTGACCTTCAGCCTCATGGTGCTGATGGATAGAGGAGGCTTGGGAAGTTTTCCTTGTAGACATATTTCTGTTGTTGTAGATATAGAACTGCTGTGTAGAGTATACATCTTCATGCTGGAAGAGAGGAGGAACACTTTAGTTCCCCAAACGTTAGCCAAAGCAAAAAGTGGTGGAGAAAAAGTAAGCATAAAGGAAAGTCCATTCTTTTTTTTGCTATCTCAAGATGCCAGCTGTGGTGCTGCCATCAGTTTTACCATTGTTTCTTCTTGATGCAAATGTTGTGATTTTTCACCTAAGCAAGCTCAGCTACCTGAAGGAGACTTGTCACAATCAGGAACATGAGTTATTCCTGTAAGCTGGGAAGTGCTGACAGCTGAATAATTTTCATTGACGAATTGCCAGTGTGATTTTTTTTTGTTTTGTTTTAAATTTACATACTCTAAGCTCTGAGTGTAGGTGCATTTTTAATAAACACATGTGCCTTCCCCTCTTCTTTGTGGAATAGTGAGAAGTGATCTGAGAAGCCTTTTTTTTAATGGCTTAAGTTAGATGGGATGTATTCCACTCCTAAATTAATAGGTTGCTCTTGTCTTTTGGGGGCAATCAAAAATCTTTGACAAATTCTACTTGATGAGAGTCAGTCTACTTCCTTCCCAGCACATACACAAGGTAAACTTGTGTTATGTAGGAGAGTCCTAAAGTTAATGAAAATGCCCCCAGACACATCCCCCCACTCCCATCTGGGAACAACTGAGTGGTGCCTAGAACAAGGTTTTGTTGTAAGAGATAGAATATGGTTCCTTCTGTGCTATTTGAATTGGGAAAAAGCACCTCACTGGCTTTAGCAGGACTATGAAAGGGTGAAATGATGCTGGCAAGAGCATAGGAAATGAAAAAGAAGATTGGTGTTTTTATAAAACCTTTTAATTGATTTTAATGTGTTGCTTTTAATGGCAGCATTTAAAAGCCTTTTAGTAAATAATCTCCTCAGTACAGGCATTTATTTGGAGAAGAGACATCTCCATGAGAGATTTTTAAACGACAGTGCTTCATGCCATAGGTAAATCAACTAAATGGTGTTTTAAATACCCATTGATTTCCTTCTTTCAGCCCCTGTACTTCTGCTATATTTCATGCTGCCTTGCTGTGTGATAATATTGGGCTGTTGTATAGCTGATACAATCTTACTGCTCTGAACAGCAAAAATAAACCCATGGTTTGCCTCATACTTGGAGACAGGTGAGGATCTTTCCTGTGCTGGTGAGTGAGTTACTGGGGAAAGCTGGCAGACCTAATCCTTGTTGCTAATAGGTAATGTGTTCCTTCAGATTTAACTTCTGTCAATTTTAGGTCAGTTTAGGTGAGTGTCTGTGTTATGGAGAAGCAGCAGTGAGTATTAGTCTTATGTCACTTAATAATTCTCTTAGTTTTAGTGGGGGTCTCCCATCAACAGAGCTCTTTTTAGAGCTTTCAGTCAGACCTTACTACTGAGTTGGTGTGGAGGCTGAATGACACCATCCACTTTCTTTTTGGTGAAAACTTTCTCGAATTTGGCCAAAATTCACATGTCTAAAAAACCACAAATCACAATGAGATATGCTGTAGTGTGCCTTGTGTCTGACACCATGACAGACTTCAGTCCATCTAGTAACTTCTAGTAACTTCTATTTGGAAGTGTGGTACCATAAATAATGTAACGAGAGTGCAAAAAGGAAAATGCATTCAGATTTCCCATAGGCAAATAAAAGGGGGGGATTTTTAACAACACATATGATAAAATTTTCCATAATGTGAAAGTACAATCCTCTGGCCTGCTAGTGTAAAGTCTGGTATCTTGCAAAGTGGCATAAAGAAGATGGGTGCTGTACAAAACAGCTAGATAAAATTAATTCAGCTACTAGAAAAATAAGGCACATATCGTTACCTCAATGACTTTGCAGTAATTACCCTCAGCTACTGCCTGCTAAATCTTGGTTAGATCTTAATTGACATACTCAATTATAAAACTATAAATTTGGGAGAGGAAAGATCTCCCTTGTCTTTAGCTGCAATAATGTAGCTAATTCTAATAACGGTTTGTTATCTTGCCAAATACGTTTAGCAAAAGATTTTTCTAATAGTTTAATGTCCCTACAAGAAAAAAGAGAATATTCACAATCTCTGAAGAATGTAAAACATCCAGTCTAAAAATTAATCAAATTAATCCTGTCAGTAGTAGAGAGGGGTTGGGTTTCCTGCTCTCTGACACTGTAGTACCTGCAAATGCTGATAGATAAAAAAACCCCCAAACAACAGTGCAAAAACTGAGCTGCGAGTTGGTATGATGCTCCTTTTAGATCTTGAGAAATTTTGTATTCTCTGGACTCTTCTTATGTCCCATTACAAGTTTTCCAGGTTTACAACTGGGATTTTATTTAATCATTGTCTTAAAATAAAACCAAACACCAACCCAGCCACAGATATGACAATGCTAAAAAAAACAAACATTAAATTCCATGTGGGAGTTTAAAGCCTCTTTTAAAAATTTCCACAGTGGTCCTGTAAAATGTAGTTGTTACCCTCCAGAATATTTAGAGCAGCAGTTTCTATCTTTAACAAAATTGAGTACTGTGTAGTCTCCAGAGGGGTGTGCTGCTACCAACAGCTTTGAAACCTTTCCTTGGAACTTCTCTAATGTGGGGTGCTCGCTGCATGTTTTGAGAAGAGAGGGATAACAGATCAGGCTATTTTCTACGTTTTCGAAATGTTTGAACTAAAAAGTTGTGATTTCCCCCCCACACTCCTCCCCCAAAGAGGGGAACTGTAACTCAACCCACTTGTTGGCTCTTCTCCACTGAATACAGATCATATGGTGTAAATCTTACTGAAGGGGAAGTTGTCATTTATTGTAAACACATTTCTCTGAAGGGAGTAACTGCTGAACTGTAGACACCTGGATGTACTGAGTGCGTGACTAAACACGTCTTTGTGTGCCTGCATACAAATTTTGGGTACTGTAAAGATCACACAGCAAGCCTAAATAATCCACTGTGTCATTTTGGGGATCAGCATTCCCCAGAGGAGGTTTTACAAGATGAAACTGGCTGCTGCTTCCATCTTCACTCTATGTGCATGTGTTTTAGAGTGCCTTCTCCAGGCTGATCTCACCAAGTGGCAGCCAGATGTGGCTTTGAACTACTTCCCTGCTCCTTCTGTCCGTGGTTTTGACTCTTGTGAATCAACACATGGTTCAAAGTTTGGGAGCCCCTTGCTGCCAGGCTTCAGTGCTGGTGTATGAGGTCTGATTCCTGCCAACAAAATCCCACCTCCAGGGCTGTCAGTGGATGTGAGCAGGCCTGGTACTGATAGGGCAAACCAGTGGTGGGCACCTGTGAAAGTGCTGTGGGCAGCATCCCTAGCAAAAGCAATAAAATAACTGAGTGGCCTGAGCCTCTGATGTTAGGCACAGATGGGCTATGGGCTATATTGGATTCTGAATCTGATTTGTGCTTTCAATTTAAAATAATGTTGCTACAGCTGCTTTTTTCTTCTTGTTAGTTTTTTTTTTTTTTTTTTTTTTTTTTTCTTTTTAAATCTTGAAGGGCTGCATTGGAGAACAGAGATCCTTTTTACTGAAGTTGGCATCACCCTTTTCCCCCTGCTTTTCTACGTGATTTTATACAACAACCACAGCTGACTTTCACGTGAACTGGACAGAAGCAGGAAGAAATTCTGTCTCTGGCATTATTAGCTGACTTCTTGGCATGGGAAAATAAGAGAGTGTGCAGACCGCTAACACAGGCAGTATTTCTTGAGACGAGTTTGAACAGGGTCAGCATCTGATGAAGTGGAAAAATGAGCTTTTCTGTTCGAAAGGTTTCATACTTTCTAGGGCAAGGCAGGAAGTGTTCTTTTCCAGAGAGAAAGGAAATGGGAAGGAGGCTGGGGAAGTGATATGCATGCTGACAGAGGAATAAAAGGCAAATAATACTTCCAAGAAATATTATAGACTCCAAAGTATATCTTTGTGGATTTTTTTAATAGCAGTGATTTACTCTGATGCTATTAAAATGTAATAGATGACCACATCAAAACCTGTGATCTGAAAGAACATTTTCTTCCCCTCATTGTTTCTTCTTGTGTTTAATTTTATGTTCAGTTATGTGTTTTGTGCTTTGGAAGCAAGGACCATGTGTGCAGGAAGCATTTGCCATATTGCAGTAGTTGTCACTAATAGATACAGTATTCCTAGAAACTTTTATCAACCGGATGCTCCTTTGCCTATCCAGTATCATTACTACTTGTTTGTCCAGTGAGTTCTCCAAAGATGTATTTTTCTGTGGCTGAAGTGATGCTGAATGCTTTTATTTGGCATTAAAGCTGCTAGGCATTGAGGTTGCTTGGTCCATAGCTAATGCAGGTCTTCAGGCTGCTATAAATCTTAGGACATCAGGAAAGTCAGGCTGCACCAATGGGAAACAGTGATTTATTCTCATTGATCCCTTTTCCAAATAGTTAGCCATTTCATAAAAATGTATCTGTGTCTAGATACACAGCAGCATTGGCTCCCTGGGTTAGTAGCTAATTATAAAATGCCCTGCAGTTCTCTTTTAAAGCAAAATGAATTTAAAGTATTTATGTCTTATTTTTTGTGCAAGGTAAGAGTTTAAATTGCTCTCAGAAGAGACTTGAGAGACCTGCAGAGACTTGCAGAGGCAGCACAACCTGTGCTGTGGGGCAGGCAGCTGTGAAGGGGCGCAGGTCCCATCACCTGGACAGCAGCCCAGGGCAGGGTCTGAATCAGTATCTTGTGTTCCTTTGTGCATTTCAGATTTTATTAATTGTCACTAGAAGTAGCAGCCTTTTCCTTGGCTTTAGTGGGATTGGGATCAGGTACAGTGTGATTTGCTTTCAGTGGTGATTGAAGCACAGGAAGAAGTGATTCTGTGCCCAGCATCTTGCCAGGACATGTTGCATGTGCTGGATGTCCCTTTGTCAGGATGCTAATAAATAATAAGAGTGAGTCAGTCACTTAGGCTCTTGCTTTGTGAGAGAAAACCCCACCTGCTGAGAGAGAAGATTTTCTAGTGGTTGGTGAGGAGAACATTCCCTGGGGTTCCTCCCTGCTCAGCAGTAGGGTGAACGTTATATGGGGCATCATGTTCCATCTCTGATTTTCTTTCAAATGTTGTACCTTTTGGTTGCCTTGTGAACTCCTGGTCCTGACCTGCTTTCTGTGTGTGGTTCCCCCCCCCCATCTTTGTGCCTTGCTTTCTACCTCTCCCTGGGTTCTCTGGTCCTTTCTGTCCTCCTTTTTAATCACTGTTATCTTCATGCTTCTCTCCTTTCAATTAATGAGTTTGTCATATCCATCTCTTTACCAAAACCAAACTGTTTTAAGAAGAATAACAGTAATTTCTAAATAAAACCCAAAGAACAATCAGTCTCTCTTGCAGATTTCCCATGACTTCAGTGCATTTAAAATGCACACAGAGGTATTCTAAACTACACTTTCTGTTTTTGAAGGATGTAGCTTCTAACTCAGCAGGTGAGAACTATAAATAATTTTTTTTTTTCATTTATCCTGGTGATAAATATAATCCCTGTCCATTTGGGAGCATTTGGAGGCCACCAGCAGTAGCTACAGCTGTCTCCCAGCTTGTGTTCCTTTGCCATGTTTAAGACTGATTATAGTTTTAATCATTGATATGAAGTAGGGTTACTCAAGATTTCATTGTTTGTGATTTATGGATTTGATGAAAAGGTTTCTGAAGGAGGGTCTCTCCATACATGCGTAGAACTTCACTAAAATTCTCTCCACAGTGCTCAGACACACAACATTAACATCTTTTTCTCTGTAACTGTAGGAAGGAAGATGAAAACAAGTTAATACTGCTGAATGCAGCTTAAGGGTAACAGGATGCATCTCAGTGTACTTACTGATGCTGGATTTTGGCCAGGACTCCAAGCTAATAGACTACAGAAGCCCAAAATGGTATGGTTTCTTTAATGATCGTAGGTAATCGGGAGATTTTGTATTTGCATTTTATCTTGGAGGCAAGTGCTAGAAATAGGTGTAACCAACTGTCACATAATCCAGCTTAGAAGAACACAGCCTCTCCAGCTGCATGGAGGGTTTTTCTGCACATTAAAAAAACCCCAAAACAAAACCAAAACACCACCTGTCAATAGCATATGACAAGACTTCAGTGTCTTTAATCTCCTAACTGTCTTAAACTCTGTTTTAGGGATTATGTGGTAGAAATAATTGGATTTTTCCCCCCTAAATACACACTAAACTAAACATGAACCACAATGCAAAGCTGATTTTACATTGATACAAGTTGCTTGTGAACCTCTGGCGTTTTTTTTAACGTGGAGGTGAAAATGGTATATTAAGTGTTTGTTCCCACAGTGTTTCCTTTGGCTTTACTTTTCCTTTTACTGCCAAGATGTTTCACTGATGCATGTTTCAAATGTACATCAGCTTTCTGCCAAAGACTGTGGTGAGAAGGAGAAATAATAGATTTTGCAGGGTTACAAGTTTATACATCTTCCATTTTGCAGTTATGGGAATTTATTGTATATCCTATATTTTATTTTTTCCCTGTCTTTTTTAGGCTTATTTAGATGAAAAAAAAAGCTGGAGAACTGCAGTGTGTGTATATATAACAAAACAGAGACTAAAGTCAGTATTCGATGGAGATCAAACTTAGCTTCTTTTCTCTGCAGTGGAGTCACCTTTGTACTTTTGCATTGCCCTGGCTTTACAAACAGTAAGAACAGCCCTTAGGTCAAGCCTCAAATCTTGAAATAAACTTTTTTAAGTCATCAATTTTAATTTTTTTTTATGTAGTAGAAGTACAATTTTTATTCTTCAGAAAGCAGCTAGTTTTCATTCTAAATACTTGGATTGTCTTTGCTTTTCTTTCATAAAGTCTTGCTGACTCAGAATGCTGATGCATTTGTAATTTTATTTTCATCTGCAAAATTCTTCCATAACATGCAACTATAAATTAAGTTACCTGTGACATACATTTGCTTTGTTATATGATTATCTCTCTGCAAATTTTAGGCCTGGCGATGACTAAACCAAAGTGATGCAGAAAAAGCCTTGATTTGGTGGGAATTTGGGTGTTTCCCAGCTTCTTTATGTAAATTGAGAAATGGCCTTACTAACTACTTCAAGAATAAGTACTACAACAGCATGTATGAATTTTGGTTTTGTCTGCATTTCATTTTACTGCTTGTTTTTAATTAACTGTAGTACTAATGGCTAATTATGTAAATACTGGAAAGAAAAAATATGATGAGATTGGTTTGCTTTTCTATAGCAATACAAAATTCTGGTATGGTTTTGATGAGTACATAGCACCCCCCTTCATAGTAAGGGATTATCCATTTACTTTTAGAATTACAGGTAAATCTCCTTTATGATACTTCCAGGTGTACCTCAGAATCCCTGACATAAGGGCTGTCCTTTAGCTTCCCATCACACTCTTCCCATGGATGCCCATAATATTTGAACTCTGCTCCACTCCTTCAACTCAAGCTCTGTTTGCTCTGACTAGCACAGAGCGTGAAAAGGAAGAAAAGGGGAAGATAAGAGTGTTTTTTTGGCAGGCAGAGCTTCCATGAGGCTGAAGGTACATTGGAATGACTCTGAAGGTGTGTTGGTTGGGGCTGCTGCCTCTGCCTATGGTGGGGGCCTGGCACTTGTCCCCCTTGGCATGATGCTCATTTCTGCTCTGAGGTGATGCCTTTCCCATCCCCCTTCATATGTAGAGAGCATGTGATGTAGAGGACTGGAAGAAGCTGTTTTTTTGGAGGATGAAGGCAAGTCTGAGACAGACTATGCCGCTCAAGGGTGATAATTTGTCAGGGGGATTTGTGTGAAAATAAGAAACCAGAAAATATGGGTGGGCATTGGAAAGGAGAGTGATCCAACAATGGGAAGGAGGAGATGGAGACTGGGCACAGGACAAAGACTAGAGTATTGGAGGAGTTATGTTTTCCAGATGTGGGCAGTAAGCATACATTGGCATGGCAGTACTGTTGTCCAGGTCTGGAAGAGGACATGATTTTTCTGGATCTCATCGCTGCTGAACTTCCATCTAACTTGAAATCTCATGGCAGAGAGTGTTTTCTCTTTGCACTGGTGATCCACCAAGAGAATGACAACAATTTCAGTAATTTCATTAACCCAGATGGCAGATGAGTAAGTTCCCACTGTGCCAGTGAACCTCAGCAGCATAACAGGATAGTCAATGAAGTCATTTTGGATTTGAAATTTGTTGTTGGAAATCTAAATTATTAATTGCAAACCCTCACATGGAGAGGAACTTCACATGTTATGGTTACATATGAAAGATATCTCAGTTGCCAGAATGAGTGATCTGTAAATGATGAATTTGCTTCCTCTTTCCAGACCAGAGCTTCTGATAATACAGGCATGTACTGCAAATTCCCTACCCTGTAAGTAAGCAGAAGGATTTGCTCAGGACCAGTTTGGGTACTGTGCTACAGCTTTGTGGTAGCTGCTGCCTTTTCAACCCAGCACAAGGATCAGAAACTGGAAAACGTGCAGCAAAGAAGGGAATTTCAGGGTGGCAGAGGAATACTTTGACAGTTTGGACTGCCATAGGCTGCCTTGAAGGATGAGTCATGCAGGATTCAAAGTGACAAGCATTCAAGTACTTATGGATGTGGTGTTTTAGCTTGTAATGTTAAATACAGAGTGAGGGTGGACATCTGTTAGGCTATCAAAACTTACTGTGTTCAGGCAAAGCTGCTGCTTAATAATCTGGCCAGAGTGAACATGAAAAAAAAAAAAGCCTTAAAGACACGGAAAGTTAGCTTAGGCAATCAATAATGAAGTATCTTTGAAGTTTTTAAAACCATGGAGATTAATTTCCTAACAGAAGAGAATTTCTGTGCCTCTTGTGACAATATCTGGTATTGCAAGATAACTTTTAAGAGAACTTTTTATCCTTTTAATCAAATTTTAATAATACTGTGGATAGGCACATAAGCCTGTTATACTGTCAGGTTTCCAGAACTTCTCTGGGAAACCTATTCCAGTGTTTGACCTCTCTTGCAGTAAAGTTGTCTTAAGATGTTTCAGGAGGCACCCACCACCCCTTGTCCTGCCAGTGGGCACAGGGAGAAGAGCTGGGCTGCAGCTGCTTGCCGGGGGGATTGTGCCATTCACACTGCAGGTTTCAGCACACTGAATTTAATAACTGAATTTAACTGTTCCCCCTTTCAGTGGTGATTCAGATTCAGTCCTGTCACTTTTAATTCCCCTCCATCTCCTGTATTGCTGGGGAATGCTTATGCCATTTGGAAAGGTTTCCATATTGTCAATCAGGTTACAAGATTTCAAGGGCAGGTACAGAATTTTTGGATCCCATGAAGAAGCACTGGTTTGATACTCATTTCATCTGAACACCTGAAAAGTTGATTCCTTTGGAAAAAAAACCAAGTAACACCGACTTTCAGAATTATTATTTTAAAGGAGTCCTGTCCTTCAGTGTTGTAGTTTTCTGTTGAAATGGTGGCTTTCTGAGTTGCTTTTTGGAGTTGAATATTGATGGTACACAAAGGTAAAATAATTTTGTACTGACACTGGTTAACACATCCTGTGTGAACATGATTGTTTTGTTTTGGGTGTGGTGTTTTTTTTTTTTTTTTTTTAGTTTTTTTTTTTTTTTTTGGTGAAGATCTCAGTAAATTTAAGCCAACTACTTTTTTTAGTAATTAAAAAAAAAAAAAAAAACAAAAAAACAAACAAAAAAAAAAAAGCCAAAAATACCAACAAAAAAAATTTCCAAGCAAAATCATGTGTCATGCAGGGCATCAGGGTCATGACATGAAGGCAAGTGGGCTCCATCCTGTGAGGTGCTGGCACTTAGGTCTTCCCTCAGCAGAGCACTTTGTTTTGTGCCAGGCTGTGATTAGTAAGTAGCACACACTGCCATGCTTTGCTTGAGAGAAGCCAGACACTCAGCACCCCGCTGTATTGAGCCAAGATGTGCTGCATATTAGAGGGGAAAAAACTACATTGTACTCTAAAAATGCTACCTTTTCGCAGGTCATATTTCCTCCCTCTATTCCCTTTCAGCTCTCTCTGGTACCTGATATTATTCAGTGGTGGTAGATAGAGAGGTTTGCTGGACAAGTGCAATGCTTTTATAGAAAGAGTCATTCTGCGATTTCAGATTGCTCAAAGCTTTTTCCCTTCACTGCACTTATTGAGGGGAAGGGAATATAAATGTATGAGGGCAGAAATAATTTCCCTTTTCTTTAACAATTGCACCCATGATGTCAGCTGCTGCTAGTAATGTAGAGTGATAAATTGACATTGAACTTGAACAGAATTCATGGTGTGCTGGAGACAATAAGAACCTCTGAGGAAATAATTATTTTGCTGCCAGGAGCTCATGCATCTCAAATTGGTTGGTGTGGGACTTTAGAGCAGCCTGCCTGCCTATTGACTGGAGTTGAGAGCTGGTGCTGCCAGCTCTGTGTTAGTGCAGGAACTCAGGCTTTGTGGTTTGCTCATAGCATGTCAGAAAAAAAGAAAAGAGAGTGACAAAGGTCTGATGTTGCCCACTTTTACTTGCTTGCTTGCAGGGAGAGGCAGTGGGTGTTGAAAACCAAGTTCAGTAATATGTTTTTTCCTGTGGATATAGGACTTTGATACTCTCACAGCAGTACTTAACTGCAGACACTTGGTTATTGCACGATTCCTAATGAGTGGGAGATCAGTTGGGCACTACAGCCGCTAGAATTCAATTTAGTGTTCCTGGGCTCAATCGATCTGGGGAGGGCACAGTCCCTCTGATCAGTGAGAGTTGTTACCAATTGGGGTCACAATAATTAAATTTTGCATGAAAGTAATTAGTTTACATCGTACACAACGCTTTGCTGGGTGTTTTTTTGTTTTGTTTTGGGCGTGGCAGTGCTAACAAAAAAGCCCAACCACCCTGTTCTCCTCCTGCCCTCATTAAAGTCAGTTTGAATGTTGAGGATGCTCCATGATGGCCTATAATTAAGGTCTGGCTTTCCATTAGAATAAAACATAAATGACAATCTGACACTGAGCTCCTCTTGACTTTCACTGAGAGTCAGGCATCTTGATGTCTTTTCTGACTTTGAAAATTTTACTCTGTATTCAAAGGTCATGTTCTTGCAGAGAAATAATCATTCAGTATGTATTTCATTTTTCCTAGAAGTATTAATACCTGCAAGGGACATGAAAAGATAACTTCCCAAAGCTTGTAGCTTGCTTATTCTCAAAGAGACTTTTCATTTGAACTTTGACTTCTTAATTCAGGACATGTTAATTTGTACAGGTTATAAAGTTTTGGAAGGTTATAAATTAGTTTACTTAATCCCTATCTAAATAACAAACTTAAAATATACAAGCTTGCATTTTCAAAGAATAGTTTGGGTCAGAAGGGGTCTCTGAAGGCACCATCTGGTCCAACCCACCTGTAATGAGCAGGAACATCATCAACTACATCACTTTATTTTGAGCTGCTCTTGTAATATGCATTACAGATCATGGATCCTTGGTGTCATCTTGGCTCCTGATTTGGCTTGGCTTCAATTAACAAACTTCCAAAATGTGGGACAAGCCAAATAAAATTTTCATCTGTGAAAATCAACATCATGCCTCCAATAACAATAACTTTCAATAACAGTTAGTGTTACAGCTCTGTGTTTTTCCAGTGGGCAATTTTTAACAATGAAATTTTCAGACATGCAGTGTGGTGTGAAACAGCAGCCTGGACAATAAGCTTGATGTCATCTACTGAAATGTGGTTGAAAGCTATGTCTGAACTACCAAAGGGTTGTCTCCTCTGATAATTATTACTTTGACAGTCATAGTTTTTCAGTGATGCATCTGTGGTTATATTTGGTTTATTCGGTTCCATCAGTTATGGTGTTACACTGGTTAGAACTAAATTTTGGGGTCTTTTTTAGGCATGTAGCAGTATAAAATCAAGTGTCATTGATATATTCAGTGGTGGTGCTTTTGCTGTGACAATTGAAGCTAGTCTCTGGAGCAACAAAAAAATCCTTCCAGTAACATCTGGGTCAGGAGAGTACCATATATTTAATCTCTGACCTATTTAAATTCATTGCTTTGTTTGATGCTTTCAGAAAAGAAACCTGTGTTCAGCATCTTTCTTCCCTTTCTTCATGGTACTGAAATCTTTAAAAATGGAGATGTTTCATAGTTTGTTTACCAAGGTAAATGGTATAGCTAAACTACATAGTAAAATGTGAAAAACTGATTAAAATTACTAGTATCTTGTGTGCAGTGAGCTGGTTTGGTTACCTGCTGGCGAGGCAACGTGAGACGGCTTGTCTTGCCTGCTGTAATCTAGATTTTGATGTTTAGACAGGAAGGTATGAATGAAAAGGTTAAAAGTCTGCAATACCTTCACCTAACAGAAGTGGCCCATAATACTCTTTTTAGGGGAGTTTTGGCCAGTCATTGTGGGAAGAAGGCTTCGATGCTACCTATGCTGCAGTGCAGCACTGCTTCTGTCACTGGAAATTTTCAGTGTGTCCTATCAATTTTTTCAGCTGAAGCAACAGTTCATAAAGTGATCTCTTAGTATTGCTTGGAAGTCTGTGCAGTATGTGGTGGCTTCATTTTTCTATATACAGCTTCATGCAAACACCCTGGGGGGAATTCAGAACAGGAGAGTTTTAGCCACCAGAGGATAATAAGCAGAGAGAAAATAAGGGCTTAAGTATTGTGTACTTCTCTTTTCCTTTTAGCAGTATCCCATGTAATGCCAAAGTCATAAAATGGTCCATAAAATGGAAAGGTGAAAGGGTTCCTTGTCCTATATAATTACTAGACCTTAGCTTCTGTTCACTTACTCCCATTGTAGGAATGCTTTGGCTCTGGTTCCCTGCACATGTTCTTTAATGAATTGCTAGCATTTATACTGAAGACAAAAAAGGAGAACATTATCCTTTAAAACTTTTCTTCTATTTTCATTTAGTTAGTGCTATTTACAGAAGTAATTAAAAAATTTAAAAACATCAAAATCTGCTAGTTCTTCCGTTTTTGGTGTGTTAATAAATGTCTGAGATGCAAGTCACTAACTTCAGTAATGCTGATAGGAAATTATTTGTTTGTTAGTTGACTGCCTATGGTTATCTGTTCTTCAGACTTTGAGATTAAATTTCTCTGGAGTCTCACTGGTGACAGGATTATAAAGAGTTTTTGCACGCTCCATTGTCCTGACCCATAGTTTTGTGCTGTGGCTGCTGGGTTTCTGAGGAAGCGGGAGTGGGCTGGATTCTTCTCATTTTTGCAGGGGAGAGGCAGCATGTGCTAATATTCAGTTATTTTTTTTTTCTGTATCAATCAACAAGTGGCAGCAAAACAGATAAATAAATGAAAATGAGTCCACAGTTAGTCTGTGAGATCTGGATATGAGATGAAAAAACCTGACTTGTGTCTCAAATAAATTCCAGTTCATCAGATTTTTTTTTTTTTTTAAGCAAGAATCTGAGTGCTGTGAATTGTTTCTCAGGCCACCCAGTTATCTGACAGATGCCTGTTTTTGGCTTCTTTAAGCCTCCTTACCTGCAGCAACCTGACCTCACCCCTTTCCTGACTGGAGTCAGCCTCATCTTTTCCTCACATTTGCTCTTGTTTCACTAGGAGCAGTTTTGATCAGCTGGAGACTGCTCATGAGCAGCAGCTCTCAGTCTCTGCTTTGGAGTTTAATCTCTGTATGCCTGTGTGTGCAGCTTAGGTGTATTTTGGACGTGCAACGTGCATTGGTGGTGCCACTAGGTGAAACTACCCCTTCTGCTTGAATTTCTGTGTTTGTTTTGCAAAGATTTGTTCCTTTATGGTGCACAAAATGTCACCACCATAATACCATCTGTGTGCTTTTTCCATAGAGAATTGCAGGTGAAATTTAACACTAGGGTTGTTCCTATTTCTCAGCTGGGGACTTTGAAACCTGCTTCATTCTTTTCATCAGTCCTGGGCAGAAATTTCATTTTGAGTAACCAGTAGAGATTGTTATCCTTCTGGGAAAGAGAAAGATAGCCAGACACAAACCACATGTTATGAAGCTATGAAGTTTGATGTGGACCCTGTGTGTCAAGACTCTAGGAGAAACAGCAACACAAGGTAAGAGTTAGAAAAAAAGAAGGTGGCCACTGAACTAGCATGCACGGGAAAGGGCAGAATTAGCACTAGGCAGTTCAGAATGTTGAATGAGGGAAACTTAATGATTATAACAAAGCAAAAAGTCAGTGTATTGTTTTGATCACAGAAGACAAATCACCTAGCCAGCTCTCCTTTGCAAACAGTTAATGTGGGTTATTTTTGCTCCTGGAGTTATGGGCCTCCAATTTATATTAAGATTGAAGAGCATTAATCATACTTCTTTGCACAGACCTTATCCCTGAACAGATTCTGCTCGATTAAATTTTGCCCCATTAGTGCTTTAAGTAATGACTGTGATACATTTAGGCTTTGTTAGGGGAAGAGTGTTATAATAGCTAAAGTTTTGTGTGGTTTTGGGCAAGCTGGAGTGACCTGAAGGCTTTTGTGTAGTTGACTGTGATTTACAGCATAGAAGAAACAAGTGGCTTGTGCTGCCAATTCAGAAGATGCCAGAAGTGAATTTTGGTAGGGAGCCTGGTCACGTAACCTATGTTGGTTACAATAGTATAAAATAGTGATTAGTTTTTACCTATATCTAGTGGCATAGGGAGTTCTGTTCTTGTCTTCTCTTAAGTACAATGCAGCTCAAATCTAAAACAGTTTTAAGCTATCAGGTAGCACAGGTGACTAATATCTCTGGGTCACACTTCAGGAGATTATGACAATTTTACCTGTGTTTAAACTGGAGCAGACCAGCAGGTGGTATAGCCATATCTGCTGCTTCATTGCCATGCCAGCAATTAACAGCTGCTCTTGGTGCCTCAGACAGCATGTCATCTGTGGTATATTAAATGCTGTACTTTAAGCTGACTATCAGGGCTACAGTAGACAGATGTCTGTGTTAAGTTGTCCACTAGTTAATGTACATTGTTATGAGGGGTTTATAATGTAAAGGAGTAGGATACCTTATGCCTATTGAGATGCATGTAAATGGTTGTCTGGATCCCTGATGCTGTTCTGAATGTCCTATGCATTTTGGCTGAAGTGTGGGAAATACATATTTGGATTTTTTTAATAGGTTAATCAACGTGCATGTAGGCTGTGTGCCACATGCGGGCAATTTATGTCTCAAACTTCACTACAGCCAGTATTTTCTCTCAGGCCAGTAGTATCTTGAGACAGCATACTTTTCTTTACATTTATGTCATTATTTCATTAAGCAAAGTTTGTCAACTGTTATCAGTAACAATATTTATTAGTGAGATTTCCCTTGCCTGACAGTTTACTTACTTGGAGGTAAAATAATTTTCTGTGTTGTCATTCTGTTTCTACAGCTTTAGCCTCATTTCTGCCTCTTCAGTCAAGCCTGGGATTGTATTTTTGCTTAGCTTTCTCTTGTATAGATGTATTTTAACAGAGACCCATTAAATGATTTTGGGTATTGCACATGGACAAGTCTACATATTTACTCATGCACAGAGTTTTCTGTTAATGTATGTTCTTGTAGATACTTAATTAGTCATCACAACTTCCCAAAGTCTGGTTAGATTAGTTTATGGCTATATGCCATTTAAAAGTGAATGCCTTCAGATTTCTGTCTTTGTGAGTTATTGTAGTCTAGCTAAAAATTAATCTGAGAATATACACCTATGCACAACTCTGATTCTAATGAAACACTATGATTGCATCTGTTATTATTCATATCTATTTACACATTCAAAGGTTTTAAAATTTTAATTATATTTATGAAGATGTTATATGCAGGTCCTTATTAAGATATAGAGTGTTACTGGTCCTTAAATGCGTCAGGTGTATACCAAAGTCTCAGTGGCTAAGAGGAGCCTGTTAGCTGCTTGCTAGCTTAGAACTGGGATCATCTGGCAAATATACTGAAACATAAAAATCTTGACAAGATGCTGACCACAGATAAGAAGCTAAGTGCAGAGATCTAGCTCCTGCTTACTTTACCCCATTCTTGCATAGGAAATGTCCTGCAGTGTTTAGTTTTTCTAATAAGAGCATTTGCTAATTCAAAGCTTGGCAGATCCCGAGGATTTGAGAAATCTTGACCCAGAGGTTTTCTTTCTCCTACCCTTTTTCATGTAACCTGTAAAGGAAAGTTCTGTGATTTTTTGGTGGCTGTTATAATTAGCACTTTTGAGTTCAAAGGAGGATTTTTTAGCAATTCAGAATGTTGTAGACTGATATTTGTCAGGGCAGGCCCAAAAGGAGAGACAAAATCCTGGGCTGCAGCAGATTATAGGTAGAAAGAGGTTGAGCTCTGCCCTCTATCCAGTTTTATTAGCTCCCTTGATAACTCAAGGGCAGCTGAAGGCATAACATTTTTGAAACATCACCTCCTTGCGATGGGTACCTGTGTAAGTCCCACAGCACTAACTTAAAAGTTCACCAGCATGTTGAGAAAAAATGGACAAAGGTCTGAAATGTATCATAATTGAACAAGCACTTCTAAGTGCCAACCTAGTTAAATTACAGGAATTTGCTCTAATTAATGCAGCTGTAATTAATACAGCTGTACTAGTGCCATAATTAGTATCTTTTTCAGCCATGGCTTGTGTTATGGAAACAAAATACTGTGTAGTAGAATTCTGTTCACATTGGATGCTTTGATTTAGCACTTGTTTGAGGGGGTTTTTTTAGCTGATGATAGGAAGCTCTAATAGGAAGGAATCCAAAAGCCCTTTAGACACTATCTTAATTTTAAGCATTGTTACTGGATCTATTGCCTTCAGTAGAATTACTGTTTTGGTGCTTTCCTAGACTGAGCCAGGGTTAGCTGGAGTATTTGGTAGATAGGCAGTGTACATGTTGCATGCAATTGGGAGACAATCACTAGAACGAACAGGTCCTGAAAATCTTGTACAACACCAGGGTGGCCAGGGGGTAGGTATGGCTAATTTGCCATGTACAGTGTTCATGGATGTGGGGATAAATTTGCTGGCTCTTTGTCTTGTGCTGTAGTTGAAGGCTGACCACTTAGCACCTTTCCTTACCCTATTGTGCAGCATCACCATGCCTGTGCTTTGAGTCTGACCATGAATCACATGCCAAAATAAGCAAAGAAATAGAAGAACTGCAAACCCAAATGCCCTAATGCAAGCCAGAGCTGGGTACCTCTAATGGAGTATTTTTCTATTTATGTTTTTGGTCTTTTGCTGAGGCACCTAAGTGTCAGATACAGGATGCACACAAGTTAACTCTGTACCATTGTGATAATATGGCATTATACTCTTACTAAAGTTTTTTTTTTTTTTTTTTTTAACAAAAAAAGGGGGTTTTTTGCTTTGTATACTCCATTTGTTGACTGGAGTTTTCAGTTTTGCCGGGTTCGGTCTATTAGCAAAAAAAGTATTTCCTTGAAATGGTGTATTTCACACTCTTCCTCGGAAATGGTGTATTTCAGGAGGAAATAGACTAACCAAAGAAAGTCTGAGGAAGGTAGCCCTGCCCTGGTGGGGGACTCCCAGTTGTCCTGGCTCCTGCTGTGCCATGACAGTGGGGAGAACATGCTGCTGCATTCCCTGAAGTATGACTCTCCTAAGAAATAGCTTACTGATTCACTAGTCTTACAGGCCATAAAGCACTTTTTTTCATTAGCTACCTTGCCTAGCACCGTTTCTGCAGTGTTTGAGGTATTCTTTGCCCCAGGGAATATCTTGCTATTTAGACCACGTCTGTTGTTGAAGAAATTAGAAAACTAACGGTTGTGGTGGTGGTCTGAGTCCTTGCTAGTACATGGATATGCCTCTGAGCTACTGTTCTGTCTAACTTGCACGGATGTCAGTAGTATCTGAAAGACAACTTTTGTACTCTGCTGCAATAAGATTTGAAAATAAGGAGCTCTTTGTCATAAAACTCAAAAAAAGTATTGAGATACAATTTATAATTAGATTTTTTCCTGTAGTTGCCAGTGCAAGTACTCACATGAGCCCCTTTTTAATCCAAGACATAAATGAAATCAGAAAATTGTCATGGATGCTTAGTTTCCTTGTTTGCTATAATGAAATAGTTTATGCTGTTGTGTTTTTTTGTTGTTGCTGTTTGGGTTGTTTTTTTTTTTTCCCCTTTGTCGTGAAGAAGATCTATTAGGGTAAAGCTTGAAGTGACTTTCTGGATGTTGTAGTAAAATTGCCAAAGCAGATTAAAGTACATTATAGAGACAGCAGTGTGATGAAAAATTCAGATTTATTTTCTCAGGAATTGTTACTCATCACAGGAGTAATTTAGAATCTCTAGGTATATTCTTGCTCTTTTTGGATGTATCTTTGAGATTCACTTGGGGTTGTAACTCAAAAACACAGGAAGCTTTAATTAATTTATTTATTTCCTTGATGGCATTAGTCCATGCTTCATCTCTGGTCAGATAACACAATAATAATATGACTTTTTCATCCATAAAACCTTGTAGATGTGCACTGAACATCTGCACATAATGAATCCATTCATGCAAAGAAGGATAAGTGACTTATCTATCATGCTAGATTTGCAAGAATTTCTCCTTTTCTACAAGCAGCTTCAGATGTTTGCTGCCATCGAGGGCAAAACTCTGCATTCTGTTCATCTAATAAGCAAAGTACAGGATGGATCCTTAGGAAACATCCATATTGTTTTTTAGATTAGCAGGTAAATGTTTGTATAATGAAATGAGAGAAGGGGAAATGCTTTTTGCTGCTGTTACTTGCTGAATTACTTTGACAGCCACAAAGCACCAAGTGCTGCTGGTGCATCCTGGATGCAGCAGGTGTGACGTGGGCTGAGGAGAAGACACCCACCCTGAGTGTAACAGTTTGTACTGGGCCAGAGCTTTCAGCCTGTGTGCTCAGCAAAACCTTGGGAGCAGTGGTTCAGCTGTTTACCAGGATGGGCTCAGTTCAATTAAACATATAGTGGCATTTGAGATGTGCTGTAGAGGATCTGGACATCTTCGTGGACAGGTAGGTGCTGTACAGGCTTGCAGGAGATCTGCTCCATGCCCTTTTGGATGGGCAGCTGGGAGCTAGGAGGGGTATTCCAGGGAATATGACATTAGACAATTATGCCTAGTGACTTGTCTATGTGCAGTGTTGGTGACAAGTGGGTTGTGCCTTAGGTGTTGACTTAAACATTAATTGAATCACTGTCCACTGATTGTATTGACTGGATCCTACTGGTAGTGTACACACTGGGGCATCCCTGGACACCTGTGCATAGACCCCTAAATGGGGGTGTCTTGCTGCCCACCTTCAGATCTGCAGGGCAATGTAGGGAAGGATTGAGATGGGTATGTGTGCCTTATCACACCTGTGACATTTTAATTTATTCATGGCAGAAGAGGGTTCTGGACTCGAGGAGAGAGAATGGCATTTGCTGGAATTTGTGTCAGAGGGTCTCCATGGATAGAATTCATCTTTCAGAGAGAAACAGGGCAGTGTTTGGATTCAGCCTCCATGCAATGGATCTGGGAAAATGAGAACGTGGAGGTTTCCCAAATACTGACTGAGGGATGTTGAAAGTGACCAGGGCACGGTTACCTCTGTTAACACAGACTTTTGAATAGGAGCAGATTAAACAGAAGGACATAATCTAGTCTGTTCTAAGAGTGTGTGTGAGGGTGGTGAGGCACTGGAACAGGTTGCCATGGGAAGATGTAGATGCCCCATCCTGGAATTGTTTAAGGCCAGGCTGAACGCTGCTCTAGGATGCTCTCCTGGCTTCCTCCATCCTTCCCATGTGTCTTTCTTTTGCATGACCTGTGGCTTGGAAGGTTTTTCCCAGGTTAGCATAGCCCGCTGCTTTTAGGGAAGGAACAGTTTTCTGCTCCCACTAGTGGCTTCCATCCCCAGCAGCATGCACAGCTCGGAACAGGCAGGCAGAGACCCTCCCTTCCTGCATCCCACTTGCACAGAACAGAGCAGCCTTATAATGTACTCCCTCGAGAAACTAAATAAATAAAACAGATAGCATTCATCCCAGACTTACTGAGGATAAGTGAAAGGGAGGAAGCAATGGAGAAGTCATGGTGCTTTATGGAGAAGTGTACCAAGAATCATTAGACCAGACTCTGGCATTGAAGTAGCTGTAGGAAAGTAGATGGTGTGAATTGGGATGTTGTGTTGAGTGGGAACTGTTCAAAGTCATAAATGGGACATGGAGACTAAGCCAAAGCCTTGAATTTGAAGGAATTGCTGGAGACTTCAGTGAAAGCAAAACCAATAAAAGGGACATCTATGAAATTGCTGGGAAGAGCAGATGAAATCCGAGGAGTGAAATGTATTTTTTTCACTGCTGAATTTACCTTACAAATGACTGGAGGAAGGAATCTGAGAAGCAGCTAAGAGGGATGATTAGGATCAAATGCAGGGTTTTGGGGAAGGTAGGAGGTCCCAGCAGACTGGCACTTTGAATGCAGCTCCCCTGGATATATTGAATCAGTCTGCTAATGCCTTCACTTAGCTGGCAGCAAAGTTACTAGTTTGAGGATTGTATTTCTCCACCACTTGTTAACAAAAGTCCATTCCTGCTGAGTATCAATAGCTTTTATTGAAGTCTGTGTCTCAGGAGACTGCGCCCAGAAAGGACAAGGGAAAGGCATCCCTCTGCTGTGACAGAGATGCCTTCGAGGCAGAGATGAATAACACAAACCTTGGCACTGTGATGGAACTAAGAAAGGTGGAAATTATTTGCTTCTAGCTACATAGTCCTTTTTTTAATCTTTAATTGCACCAGGCTGTTAAATCTAGTCTGGAAGGGGAGAATTTTTCTGTCACCAAGAGTTTTGTTACTGTAGGATTTTGAACACATAGGTAATCTGTTTGTGTAATTTCTGTTTGTGTGCCGCACTGAAAGTGGCTGTAGCCTTTTTTCAAACTCCATGGATGGATTTTGAGCAAACCCACAATGAGTGGTGGTGTTTTGAGAGCAAGAGTTTGATCAAAGGAAGCAGCAAGAGTATTTTTTTTTTTTTTTTTGCTATAGTGGTCCTCTTAGCTGTACTGCACTGCTGTAACACAGAACACAAATGTAAAAGGGAAAGAATGAGGCAAAAATAGAATTGATATCACTTTCTGTTTGGTTCAATGAGGACATTTTGTCATGAAAATGTGCTGATGTCATGAAAATGTGCCAATAAGCTGGCTATGCTCTAAGATTTTAGAAAAAAGCCCAGTGATTTCAGACACCTAAATTTTTATGATTCATGAAAGTCTGTCCCTGTTTCCATATGTCAAGATGGATACCCAGAAGCACCAGTCTTTTGCTAACGTTTAGGGATTATCCCTTGATTCTCAGTCCAGGGTCACAAAGGTTGTCTGCAGTCTGGTAACTCACAACTGAAATAGGAAAACTAGGTCAGAAAATGCTTAAGGGATTCCCATTTAATGACATTGAGGCATCGGTGTTGTCAAATCATTTATGATTTCAAGTTCTTCTTTCTTTTCCTTCTGTGCGGCAATGATTTCTAGAAAGTCCAATCGATTGCAAGTTCAGGCAGCATGGGAATGAGTGCCAATAAATATGGAAAATTGTACTTTTGTATCCCAGCATACTGCAAAATCATCCAAAGTGTCTCTGTCCAGCCACTTTTTGAAGGTCTTATTTCATCACATTTCCGAGCTAAGAAACAGTTGATGTATTAGAAAAATCTGTTGGGAGAGGTAATGCACGGTTTAAGACTAGCAGAAGTGCTGGGAAAGATCAGCATAGAGGTAGACACCTAAAGTTGAGGTCCTGTCTGGACTGTTCCATATAGTCAGTGCAGAGAAGGCATCTGTGGGATTGATGCTCATCCAGCCAGTGTCAACCCACTGCAAACTGGAAGGAAAAAGAAACATTAATAAATTGTTTCTTAAAAGTACTTCTTTATCACCACTGAATTTTAAGGTTGTTTTAAAATAGCTCACATGTAGTTGTCTATCCCTTTTCTGACATTTAGCAAGGAAACATCCCAGAACATGGGAGCCCTAAAGAGTACCCAGGAACAATGTCTAACTGTTGCTTTTTGGTTGCTGTTAAAAAACAGGGGAGAAAGCTTGAACTGCTCAGCTTCACTGACTTATTCTGGGCTAAAGAACAGGTATGTGCTTATGCTTTTTATCTTGATTGCAGGAAAAGAGCACAAAGAGGTGAGATCATACACAGCTCTGAATAGATGTATTACAAATCAGAAATCTTGAAGCCTTCTGCAACCCTTGCTGAAAACTGTCAGCTTCAGTGTGACCAGGGTGGAATATCTGGAATGTTATTTAACTCTTGTCTTACAATAACTCCTGTAGGGCCCAGAAAAGTCAGGGCTTCATAGTACAAATGCAGAGAAAACAGACCTATCTCAGAAAATTTACAGCGTACATACATTTCTAGCATATATATTTACTTATTTAAGCTCTCTATCCTTGAGTTAAATGTTATACTCAAACAGAAAAGCTCAAAGAAATACATTTTCTTGCATATTTATGAAGTTCTATGGGTTAAAAAAAAATTAAAATTTCCAATTCTCATATATCGAAAGGCTGTTTTATATAAAATCACCACCACCCTGTAGCAGTGAAAAATTTTAAGTGTAAATAGAAGTGAAGGCAAAGCAGTTAACTTAAGCAAGTACTGTTATACTTAATGTTAGCTGCTTCATCCACCATGACAAACTCAGTTCGGAGACTGTGTATCAAAAAATATAAGCCCATTTTGGAACACCTTATAGGATCATTTAAACATCAAGTTGAAAGAGATCTCTGACAGTCTTTAATCTAGTCTCCTGCTCAAAGTCAGACTTCAGAGCTGCAGCGGGTGGCTCACGGCCTGGTGTAGTTCGCATCAAAAGTTCTGCAAGAGAATCCACAGCTTCTTGGACACCTTGTTCCAGGGCTGGCCAGATCTCCACCAGTTAACATAGAAATTGCATATTCTTTGGTTTTCTTTGAAATGAATCCGTTACCATCAAGAAAAAGTTGCAAAGGACTTGCTTCCAACTCTCCAACTTTTTAGCCTGGAAATGACCCAAGGCGCATTTTTGTCAGATGTGCAGAATAACCTGTAAATGTAAATCCACAGACTGGGAATTGTTGCAGGCCACTTTGCAAAGAGGTTATTGCTGCTTTTGAGCAAGTCTTTTTTGTTTGGGATGCAGAAAAGATCAGCAATGGATGCAGGCTGGTGGCTGAAATTTGTGACTAGAGGGAATTTTCTCTGAACTGCTAATACCCTTTAAAAATTGTTTTACTTGAAAAAACTGTTTGTAGAAGTTTGCTGATTTAGTTCCTTGTCAAGAAAGGCCTAAGTGAGGGGAGCTGGTTTTATATTTTCACAAACTACTTTTTCTTTGAAAGTACTGATTTTACAGGACCTCAGCATCTTGGGGAACACAGCAGTCCTAGTAATGCTTTCCGCAGGAAAGGCTTTTAAAGTGCTGATGGACTATCTGGTCAAGTCAATGAGATCTGTGGGGAACCAGGATTTTCCTCTGTAGTGGTGGATACGGCTGTGCAAGACATGAGATTATTAACCCCCTAGGAGATATCTGTCTTATCCATGAACTAAGATGCAAATCTTAGGTGAGACACTTAATTTCTGCAGGGCTGAAGTCAGAAAGGTCAAATTCTTTTTTTGTCATATATTTACATGGTTAGTGTCTATTCCTTTAAATGTTTTGTGGATGTAAATTGCTTTAGAAAACTACATGGTAAAATTATAGGGAAAGAAATGGATACAATGAGCTTCTTAAAGATCATGTGTTGTGAAGAGTTCCCCTCCCTAGTGAGGGCATAGCTGGACTTGGTTGCACTTTTGTGACATTCACCTGGCAAATGGTCATTGAGGACCTTATGGAGAACATTTAATCACTGTCACATACAGACGTAGAGTCCCTTCTATGTTCTGAGCAAATTTTTCATGTAGCAATGTCTTGTCTGTCACCTCTTCATCCCAGCCCGTGGTTAGAAGCATGAAGGCCTCTGCTCCCTCAAGTAAAATGTGGAAATTTTTAGTAATCTATGAGTTTTCCCATATGTGTGTGAGAGAGAGAGAGAGAGTGGCTTTTCACGTATGTGGTTGAACTGGGTTCCCACCTCGTACTGCTCAAATGCAATCCACAGCTGTGAGAGACTGAGCATGATTTCTGTAGGGATGAAGAACTGCATCATGTAACTGTGCTTTCATGAAGAAAGCAAGTTGGATGCTTCTTTTGTGTAAAGCTAGGGTCTCAGAGCCTGAATGACCTCAAGTGCTATTTTAAGTTCATTCATAGGCTTCCATGATCTTGTTGACCTTTTAGTCCGGACATCTCTGGTGCCAAATAGTATGAAAAGCCAGATTCTCAATGAAAATGAGATTTTTGTCTGTGATTTAAGCTTTCATTAGTGAAACAGATGCAGCACTGAAGACATTGTCATGTGAAAAGGATATATTTGACACTAGTAGGGACTTCTTTGATTGCTCTCTACAGCCATGGTAGAGCAATGGACAGGTGGACAATATATGTGTTTTCCGGTCTTTGCCCTTTCATCTCTTCCGAACCCAAGATGCTGCTAGAATAGTTTCAAAGCCAAGAGGATTCGGAGCTAAAACACAGTATCAAGATGAAAGTATTTATTTGTTGTTGTACACAACATCTACTTTGTGTTCAGCACAGATTTAAAAAAGCAACACTTTTTTTTGAGTTACGTTTTTTGTCTAATCCACCCTGTTATTGGGGGTGTCTGTCTCTCTCAGAGTTTTGTGTTGTGGCTATATCCTTTTAGAAACCATTTGTTCATTAGTGCAGCAGTAATCATGGAAATAGGTCACAGCCTCTTTGGAGTTAAGCTGTTACGTCCCCACAGAGAACAGCACTTAAATATCAATAGCGTAACCGGGAAAACTCGGCAGTTATTTCCCTGTTTTCTGCAATTCAATGAGGAGTTGTTCCGTGCAGACCCCATTGCACTCCAGATGAATGGTGGTGATTGTGAGAAAATGATCTTCTATTAATGCAAGATGTCACACTGAGAACAAAGACTAGTTCTTACCATGATGGGATGAGCTCACTCTAATCCCCAATTTGGGAGACTTTGATGCTTGTTCAGGTGCCAATTTTTCCATATATGACATACCAGAAAGAACTTTAAAAAGAATGCTGAACAGGGCAGTGTTAAACTGATTCATGGCTCCCGAATCTGAAGGTCGTATTGGGTGAGATGTCATATAATTATCCTTTTGCATGCAATTTCCCAGAAAACCACCTTTCCTATCACCACTTTGAGCTTTCAGGGTGCTGTGAAAATCATTCATATTAAATTTGCCTTAAGTAAAGACATACAGACCTTTTTTGAGATCTCCTAACTGTTTCAATTTATCTTGCAAAATGTCTAAAATATGTCAGTTTAATTAAAACCAGTTTTGCCTCCAGGTTTTTTGAGCTGCAAAATTTACAGCCCCATCCTGGGATTTTGGTGTGTGGATAGTGAAATCCAGGAAAGACTCATTGTAACTTCCTAACACACTGTTCCTCTGCAGTGCCCACCCATCTATCAGAAGAGGAAGGACCAAAACAGTATGAGTGCTCTGTTTCATGAGCTATTACAAATGTTGTGATAACTGGAGATTTTATATAAATTTACTCAGTTATAAAATTTAAAAAAAAAGACACTGTCATTGTGGCTTGGAGGTTTAGAAATAGTGAGATAGGCAGCAGGATTTCAAACTCAATAATCCTGTAAACTTACAGTTTCCTCTCTCTGTTTCAGTAGTGTTTTATGTTGGTTTCCTTATTCCACTAAGATGCCCCTTCTCTTGGCTCATTATCTCTTCAGCACATAACTGTCATTTGCCCAAGATCCCCAAGAAGACATTTGGAAAGTCAAGCAGCAAGTTCTGAGAAAAAAAAAGGACACGTATTTCTTATTGCTCTAAACCTGACTTTTTTCCCTTGTGATCTGATGCAGGTGGCAAACAGAGGAGGGTCTGGTGGGTGCTGTTCCACCTTTTTATTGAGCCAAAACCTTTCTTTGGGGAAAGCAGGCAGAGTGCAGAAATATTTCTTATTCTGTATATCCCACCAGAGTAAAATGTGAACATTGCATAACCAACAGGATCAAAGGTTGTTAAAACCTCAAAGAAATAGCATAATTTCTTTTATTCTAATTTTGAAGGTTATAGGGAAGACTTTTTTTGAGGGGTGTTTGCAGGGCATCAAGAGAATAGAAAATAAACTCCCAGAAGAAAAAAGAAATAAAATATTCAAAATAGTGCTGCGACTGCCAGACTTGTATTCCTTAGAGAACACGAGCTTTTATTCTGTAGGCAGCTTTGTAAGGACTAAGCTATCAAAATTTCTGTTTTCAGTTACGAGTTTATTTTAATGTATGTATGCTGTGATGTAAAGTACAAGCAGATCAATTAGTAAAGTAAAAGATCTGGCTGATGTTCCAGAAAGATAAAAACCAAAGTAGCATTCCTTATACCAAGTAAAGGCCTGTAAAATTCCAGCCTAGATTTGGGATTGGGGGAGGGGTGGTGGGGTGGTGGGAAGAGAATCAATGTCAGAGTAATTGGCAGTTCAGAAGCACTATATTGGAAAGATGAGGCACATTTTGAATATGACAAGATTAGGTTCAGAAGCAGAGAAATTGGAAGAAGACATAAAAGAAATCTAGGATTTACTTCATTTTAAAGGCAACTTAGAGTTATGATTTGTGTTGGTGTTACCAAAGATGTATGGTTAATAAAATTCTAGAATGAGTCTGCCTACATGACTAATTTCTGGAATATTCTTTTGTTTGCCCTGAAGACTATTATCTCTATTATCTTTTTTTTTTTTTTTTCTTCCTACCTTTCATTAACTCTGGATGCAGAATCTTTGTGGCTTACCATCAAGTTTTAGCTCAGGAACTTTCCTGAAGATTTTATAATTATCACCTTTAATGAATACTGTTGGAAAGATTGTCAGCATCTGTGGCTTTCATCACAATAAACAGAAAATCAGGAGATTGGAAAAGATACAAAGAACAGCAGTCCTGCTCAGAGATGTGTGTGTATTCTTCTCAGGTGGCCCAGAAGGAATTTGACACCTGCCCTGGTACCAGCCCATACTGGGGATGCCTGGCAGTGGAACAGCACCTCTTCAACAGCTGTGTAAAGCAGGAGCAGGAATTGCAGCACTCCTTTAGAGCACAACTCCCCTTGCCCCCTCCTCTCCTCCCAGCATGCTACAAAGCTCCAGGTCACAAACACGTTTTGCTGGCTGCCAGAGCTCACAGCAGCAGCAAGGTCTGGTGTGTGATCAGCTAATGGCATCCCTCTGATTTCATCCCATGCTGGTGAGCTCCTCTGGGACACTCCTCCTTTGGTCACTGCTGATTCTCAAATTCAGAGCCTGTCAAAAGCCCACCTGCAGGTATAGAGGGCTCTTCTAAATGATAGTGATTTAAGCAATGCTGCGAACTCCTACTAATTACATTTAAATCATCAACATAGGCTTTTTGTGTTAGCCCTAATGTGGAAGTGGCATTATTCTAGTCCAGTGGTGTTATTTTAATGCTCTCCTGTAGAAGATACTCATTGCCTGAAGTGCTTCAAATCAACCCTTTTAATGTTGTTTTGCTGGAGCTGTTGTAGTCTAAGAAGAAATGAGAGATGTCTGAGCCACAGCAAGGAACAAGTGACTATTGCACTGCAAAATTGAAGGCCAAGCACAATTTAAATGCACGAGGAGGCAAGTTACTGTGCAGGATTCTGAGCTGACAGATGAAGTGGCATAAGTTACATGTTACTAAGTGGATGGAAGTGGATCTGGCTGAGTCTGAAGGAGCAGAAATGATAACCTAGAAAAGAAGTCCTAATTACAGCAGTGTAAGTGATGCTAGAACAGTTTTAAGCACCAATCACAGAGAAGATTAGCTTAGACAACAACACGCAAAAGTTAAATAGAGCTGCTGAGAGAGAGCTACCCAATTGCCACATTTATCTTAGTTTCTTTCATTGCTGAAACCCTCTTCCTGTTTTTCTTCAAGTTTGGGTTGCTACATACATGGTGCATAGAAGTTGCTGTGTTCTGTGCATTCTCTGAGCCTCATCAACCTTGTCTGATGGCTCACTTTCCTCTCTGTGCAAGTCGGATGTGTGTTTAGGGAGCGGGGAGGGCTGCTGCTCTGCTTTCAGGCATTCCTGGGGCAGCAGAGAAGTACATTGTGCTGCTTCTCTCCTGCATTTTCCTTGTATGTCATTAACTGTCGACTTGCTGAGCCTTGCCATTTCTGTTTACTGTTGCAGAACATGTCAGCCAAGGCAATATAAAAGTAGTAGATAGTATCTGGGATGTTTAAGATATAAGCAAGTGTTCTTAGACACAAAGCATAAAACTGCCAATACTATGCAGTCAATAATAGTATATTGATTTTTTGATCTTAATAGAAGTTTTCAAGACTTTGCACACAAAAATGCCATATGAGACACTGTTTTTCTACCTCATGCTATTTTTTTTTGGCTTGCTTTTCTCTACTTTCTTAATGCAATAATAATAGAGTATGGGGATCTGTAAAGTAGTTCTCTTTGTTTAAATCTGCCAGGTCAGACATCAACATTGTTGTTTCTGCTCCAGTGCCCTTTCAGTTCTAGTTTGTGCAGGATTATATGAAACGAATGTGTACATTAGTTGTTAATACAACTAATTTTCTCCACTTCATTGCTTGACTAACTTCTGCTGCCTCATGACACCAGCACTTGATTAGAATTAGATTTGCTCATACTGGGGCAAGGAGCACTGAAGAGGTGGTTCTATATTGGAGAAGCATGTGCTTATCCATGGATCACTGATGCATTTCATTTATTTGGCAAGATTTGTTTTGGATTGGTTTGGGGGATTGAGAGACTACTTCAACTGCTCTCCAGTTCTGACAGCAAAGACAACGGTAACCTTGGCAACTAAGGATGCTGAAATACCACTTAATCCTTACTCGTAAGTCAATAGGGTTTTGCTCAAGTAATAAATTATCAAACCTCTCAGCATGTGGCTGAAGAAACTATAAAACAAATCGGGTGCTGCAGTTCAGATAAAGTATTGGTGCAGCCACTAACTGCATGGCTGCACAATTTAAATAAACTTTGTCAGGAATTTTCCAGCCAGAGTTTTTTTTTTCTATCTGAAATTGCTGATTCACAGAAATCAAAATTGTGGGAGAAGATTTGTTTTCAAGTTTCTCATTTCAAAGCAAAACCAAGTAGTTGTTTAAATATCTTTCTCTGATATTTTCTTAACAAAAATGTTAAACACTTAACAGAAAAATATTTTGTTAGGTGAAAGACTGTAAATCCAGCAGGTGTGTATTGCAGAGTATTTTGGAGCAAGCAGGTGCCCAGGAAGAAAAATCTGCTCCCTGTCTTGCTGCATGGGGCTCAGCTGGGTGAGCTGGTGGGGCCTGAGCTGTTTCACAGCTGTGAGAGTGCCAGGTCCAGGGGCAGGAATGAGGGTGAGAGGAAGGAGCAGGGTCACCCCTTCTGGCTGCAGCTCCTCCTTGTGCTGCATGGAGTATCTGGTGAAGTCCTGGTTTGAGTTAAGGTTTTGCTCTGAATCACCCTTGGAAGACTTTCTCTTTGTCTCTCTCTCACATTTGTTTCTTTTGTCTTTGGGATTTTATTTTTTAAAAAAATTTACTTTGTGTCTCTACAGCAGAAGCCCATAATATCTTCCTGGTCTTGGAACAGTTTCCATTCCACATTTATACACACATTAAATAGTAAAGTTCCTTTGCTCATTCTAGCAATGACTTCTGTTTATTATCCCAAGAGTCACTCAATATGATCAAAGGTAGTCATTGTTTCTTTATAGGCCAAACCTCTCCTGAGGTTGTGGAGTATAGCTGTCTGTAACAGGACTACAGGCATGCACAACCTTTCATTTACTGCCACAGCCTCTTAATGTGGGGAAGGTTGCAGTTGAAATTAAGCTGCTGTGAAAATTTTTACAGCAGGGGGAAGTAAATATTTTTTCTTCAAACTACTCCTTTAATATAGGGATGGCCAGCCAAACAAATATCCATTGGTTTGGGAGGGAAAAGAAGACATGGGAGTATGGGCAGGGTTTGGGGTCAGGTCAGGAGGACAAACTGACTGGAGTGAAGGTGGAGTGGGCAGGAGGTCAGCCAGGGTTTGGTGCCTCCACCTCGGCTTCCAGTGCTGCTTGCCAAGGCAAGGCTGGCTGCAAGGAGTGGGGAGACAGCAGTGCAGCACCAGCCAGGGGAGCGCTGCTTGCTGAGGGCAGCTTTTAATTTCCCATTTTGGAACTGCCTTCTTAATTTTGCAGCCAATTTGAGTAAACCAAGCCTCGTTTGTTGACTTGACATATATAGATATATGGAGCTGATGCAGACAGATAGTTTGTGATACAATATAAATAATTTTGAAACAAATACAGGTGTGTTAAAAGATTTGAGAAATGATAAGTTTTTTTAAGGTTGAGAGAATGCGGAAAAACTTCTACTTTATTTTCCTTGTCTTTCCTGTATTGCTATCTCCTTCAGTTTTATTTTGGTTCCCCATTTCTTGCTATGTTTTTAGGCTGTTTTCCTGCACAAAGTTTGGAAATGTTTTCAGGTCATCAATAAAGTCCTGTTCCTTTGGCTTTTCCTGTGTTCATATATACACACATATAAAAGATAAGTTACTATTACAGTTCCTGTCATGTCATCTTGAAAGGTATTTTCAAGGCTGGAGAACAAGATGTTTCATCTTTTCACTGTTGTGCACCAGTCCCACCTTGTGAAGCTAATCCATCTGCTGACTCCTGTTAGCATTGTTAGTACATGTTCTCATTTTATTCCCTTGGTTTTTCTCTTTTAAGCATCTAATAGGAATTCAGCTCAGCCAAGGAGGGCATATTGAACCTTGCAATGCCTTTCTCTATTACTTTGGCAGTGGGGATATAAAGAGTCCAATATTCATATGAAAGATTTGCTCCTGTAGGAAAATCCTTAAAAGCCTAGCCAAATGTTCTCAGAACCAAGGGAAATAAAGCTAGTATCTCAGGACAGCTAATTGGATCTTGTGCTACCCCTCTTATTTTTCAACAAATGAAAGGCATCAATAGTGTTTTTGTATGTTTTGGGGTTCCTTGTTGTTCCCCCTCAAATCCCTTTCTTGGAATGGCTTTTTTCTTAACAAACAGAATCCAGATGCTTTGGGAAAGAGTAATAGCTACTACTTAAGTCTGACTGTCTTTTCCATTTATTGTGTGTTGAAGGCCTGTTAATAAAGGTTTTATCACTTTAAAAGAATATGCAAATAGACATGAAGGAATCATTTTGCTTTTGTAGATAATAAGTGTTAAAAATAATTTGTAGAGTTCATAAGGCAAAAGATTCTTAAGGATGATTATGCTGTTGTGATAGAATAAAAAAAAAAAAGGAAAAAGGCTGGAAACGGGAATATTGTGAACTTGTTAGATGAACGTTTTCAGTTGTGCTAGCAATATCCTGCAATGCCCTTCACTCCTATTTCTAAGGTGAGTTAGTGCTGAAAGGGAGGACAGAAAGTAGTCCCTCACACTCCATCCTGTGCCCCGGCAGGGGCTCCTCACTCTCAGGCTGATTTGGCTGGTGCCCATGTTGCTGCCAGCACGTTACTGGATGCCTAGAGGCTGCTGCTCTTTTTTTTTTTTTTTAGAAAAGCTAGCTAAGTTGCAGCAGTGCTCCATCACTCCCTTGAAGTTTTAGGGGGAAGGAAAGTTTAGTTTACTTTTTTGGTTCATCAGTGTGCTGCTGCTTTGGTTCATACCAGTGTGACTGTCAGGTTTGCAGCTGTGCAAGTTCTGCCCTCGCCACCCAAGGGGGACCTTTCCTCCTCCCTGGCATGTGTTCAGTGCACGTGTTACGCCTGTGTTTGCACGGACATCTTCAAAACTGTGAGCTTTCCAGATCCCTGCTGAACTGAATTCCATTCTGTTTAATTGCTACATGAGCCATAATGTTACTTTGTGCAACTGGGACTAGTTTGAACATGTCCCCTGAATCTTCAGGGTTGTCTACAGCAGTACCTCAAGCAAGACGCTGTAGCCAAGGGCCCCTAGGACTCTGTAGCCTCCCTCATCCAAGTGCTGTATTACATTGGATATATTTGCTCATGCAGCAGGAACTACAGCTGGTAAAGAGAAATTTAATGAAAGGAAACTAATGAAAAGGTAGAGGTGGACCGTGAGTTATTTAGAGAAAACCGTTTTGTACTTACCCTAGGTCTAAGGCTGCCCTTAAAGCTGAGTCAAATTTGGTAAACTTTCACATAACAATGCTGATCTGCAGCATGGTGGTTCATGATTGCGCTGCTTGGATTGTGACAGCAGCACTGGTTGCCCTTTCCTCTTTTCTGACAGGGCTGGGAGCTGGAAGAGGATGCTGTATTACATGCTGAAGCACCCTTGCATATGTACCCCAGGGAAATAAGGAAGCCCAACAGACACTGCTTGAATACAGGCCTTTGGTGTTCAGCTGTCCTGCTTAAATAGCAGTACTGGTCCTCCTTTGCCTGGAGTGATACAGCAGTTTGGTGCCTGTGATTGCTGTGGCACTTAGGTTCACTGCAGATTTTTACTCTTATGGTACAGATCTAATATATTTTTCTCCAAGTTTGCTTCTCTTACATGGAGTTGGCTTTTTTTTTTTCTCTGTGCGTTTAGTGGTGGGGTTTTTTTCCCTTCTGCTATTACAATTGCTTCATTTTATTGTAGTATGCAATAGGCACAGAATTTGGAGCCTTGCCATTTTAAAAAAAGTTTTTGTTTTATTTTAATACATTTCCTACAGAACAATGCCTTTTTTGTCACTAAGTCAAAGGGCTGAAATGAAAATGAAAACTGGTGACTTCCACAACACACAAATCAAAATTAGAGTTTCCTTTATGATTACTTGGACTTTCAATCAATAGAACATTTAAAAAGAGCATGACCGTACATAATAAAGTAGAATATGCTAGAATTAGGCAAAAAGAGCATTTGTAAAATTGTGATGAGTTTTGAAGCAGCTTTTGGGTGTATGAAATTTCTGTCTAATCACTTTCTTTAAATGCAAAGTAGGTGTTGTATCACAACAATGTCATTCTGCTTCTAAGAGTCCTTCTGTAAGCAATCCAACATCAGGCAAACCCAGCCATCCTGGATTATTTCGTTCAGCTACTAGACAGGCTTATTTGCTATAGCATCTTAGGCTTGACTTCATTTTAGTTTGGATCTTCCACTTCAACATAAAGACTTAAGTGTCTGGTTTATTTATGATAAAACTGAAAAAAACCCCGGGAATTATTGAAATTGACACAATCTTTTCTGCCTTCTGAGTACACTTTAAAATTATGGAGGTAATTCAGGCACCTGGATGAAACTGAACATCAATGAAAATCAGAAAGTCACTTCATAGAAGGACTCAAAATCTTTGGGGAGATCCTTGTGTCTTTGCTTCCAAATAAAATAAAGACACTAGTGACAAATCAACCTTTTAAAATATCCTCACTATTGTGCTTTCATTGCTTAGTTCTGAAAATCACCAAATATCAGTTAGTAGAAAAGTTTTACATTGTCTTTTTTTGTCAGATTTGGAAGCATTTTTTCCAGGTGTGAGCTTTGCAGCTAACACGGGTTTGTCCTGCATACCATGTAGTGTTCAAGGATAGGAAGGAGACCCTGTACCTTGGAAGAAGTCGCTGTGTTGTCACTAGGGAGACACTGATCCTTAAATGCAGTGCCACCCATCTCAGCTCTCCTGCCTTTCCATTGCATCCCTGAGTTTCAAAGCCATCACTTAGTCTCCCATTTGGGCAGAAGTAGCTCCATAAATGCAGCAACTCAGGATTTTTCTTCAGTTTGATTTTAGTGTGTGCTTATAGACGTCGCTCGTGAAGTGGTGAACGTGAGAAATCTGGGAAGTGAGAGCCAGCATATGGAGCTAGCAAATGAAGATGGGAACGATGAACTAAATGTCGCTTTGGGAGACATGATGTTAAGCATTTGGCTTTTCAGCTTTACAGCTTAGACTGCATAAAGCTAATTTATACTCTTCGACCCAGTGATGTCTGTCTTCTAATTGTTTATTGGAAATATGATTGCAGTTCATGTAGATGTTTTCATACAATAACCATGTTGTCAATAAAGGGGTTAGCATATTGCTCCCCCAAAAAATCTCATGGCTCACAGTAATTTTCCATATTTTCCTATGAGTACAATAAATTATTTCTTTATTTTCTGTATATTGGAGTATCTTGTGTGCAAGATTCATGGACTCTTATCACAAGGTGCCTACTGCTCTTAATGATACACATACTACACGGCAGTAGGAAGAAGAAAAAGAAAAGAACTTTTTTGTTATTTTCTTCTAATGTTCAGACCTTCTTTATACATTTTTCTCTACCATCCTCAGGCCTTCTTTGTATATTTTTCTTTACCTTTCTTCAAGTTTTCTCAAAGTGTTCATATTGTTAATGCCGTTCTCAATTACTTTGTGTGAAAAGTGATTTTTTTTTCTACTTTCACTGAAGGAGAAAAGCATCTCCCCTTTTGATAAAGATGTTATTATTTTAATTTTTTTTTGCATACAGGAAGCTAGCAACATACTTTTGTAGGCAAAGTCAGAGAGTATCAGTAGTTCTGGCAGGAGACACTGGTAAAATAATTAAACCAACAGTTGATCAGATTGAACCAACAAAATGCAAACCTCAAAAAGCTTTTCTTTCAAGTGTTTTACTGGGCTACTGGTAAAACTGTTCAAATTAATGCCACTGAAAGCACTTCTGAGTAGTCTTTCAAAATTGCTAAGAGCTTGCAGTGTCAAGTACCTTTCCAATACTGGAAAGAATTAAAAGAGAGAAGGAGATTATGCTGATTTTGAAAGTAAAATAAATTTATTTCTGGGAACGGGACTTAAAGCAACATGCAGGTTTCCAGAAGCTTTATTACCTGGTACTTTTATTGGCAGAGTGAAGAAGGATGCCTAGTGGAATGGTAGCCTTACAAGTAGTTACCCACCCCTACGTGTAGGGGATAATTGGGTCTCACACAATGCTTAGATCTCTGTCTCTGTCCACCTCTGGTTTTCATTAATGCTGATAGTACCTTAGCAAGTATTCAGTGAGTCACATCATATGGATCTGCAAGTTGTAATTTAGAAGCAGGAATCAATATCAATGGCAGGAGTTTGGTTCCAGCCACCAGCCCTGCTGATGGCTCCAAACAGCCATGGATGCAGCGCTCTGCCGGGCTGGACACTTGTTAGGAAGCACTGTAGTGTGGCTGGCTGCAAGCCTGTCAGGCTGAAACAGTTAATGTAAAAAGAAGGAAAAGTTTCATTTTAAACACAGTGACTTGAGCCTGAACCCTGCTCAGGGGCATGAGTTTTCTGCTTGAGACCACAGGAAACTTTCCTTGAGAGGAAAAATTCAGTCATAGGTGGGAATGGCTGAACTTTTTGTAGAGAGTCACAAGTTTTATTGAAGTTTAGATTTGGTTTTTGTTAATCTCTGCTCAATGCTGGATGATTTCTAGCCACTGAAGATATTAAATATATTTCCAGAAAAAATCTAATTTTCCCTGGTAAATTACCTGGAACCATTGTGGGTAAAGTTGTTTGGCTTGGCATAAATTCCTCTAAGAAGGTTTGCCTGTGGACATGGCAGCTGAGACTGGTTTATACTGAAGGAGGCTCTCCTTCTTATGAAAAATAAACAATTTAAATCTTCTGGAAGAGAGCCCAGATTGTTTATTCTTAGGCTTAAAATGATGGCCTTTCATAAAAATCTGGAGACACTCAATCTACATATTCAAGTAAGATTCGCAGTGCAAGCGAGCAAATGTGAGTCCATATGTTTGTTGCAAATCTTCAAGGAATGACAAGAGGGCTCTTGGTTTTGTTGTTCTGCTGGCAGCAGTGGCTTTCTTGAGAGTCTGACTCCTTTGTACAGGATGACTTTTCCACGAAGGGTTTGCTGCCATTGTGACAGTGGTAAGGCTTCTTCTTCCTGACTGACAGCCAGTGTCAAACACCGAGCACTTTTATTAAACTTTTACAGCTTTTTGGTCTTACTATCACTCTCCTCACTTCATTCTCAAGATACGGACTGCTCTTAGGATCTCTATGGATACTGAGGAGGACTTGCTCTTTTTACACTAATTGGCGGCATTGCCAATTGAAAGGTTTTCTTCTGGATTCTACAACTTCTATGATGTTTCTCTTGTTCTTTGCATTTTGGTGGCTATTCCTTGTTCTCCCCTCTTCAAAATGGGATACATGTTACTAACAAAGTTGCTTGCAGATAGCAGGAATCAATCTCATTGTAGAGTTTATCTTGTTCCCCAGTCTGTTCACACAACCAGGATTGCCTCATCCCAGGTGCAGAATCCATCACTTGCCCATCTTCAACTTTACACAGTTGGTGATTGCCCACCTCTCTGATTTGTCGAGGCCTCTCTGCTGGGCCTCCCTGCCTTTGAGGGAGTCAACAGCTCCTGCCAATTGTGTATCATTAGTACACTTCCTTAGCATCCCTTCCAGTCCTGTGTGCAAGTCATTTATGAAGATATTGAAGAGCACAGGGTTGAGGATGGAGCCCTGTGGGAAACCCGTCAATGACTGGTCACCAGTCCAATGTCACCCCATTCCCTATGACCCTTCATGCCTGACTGGTGAGCCAGTTGCTCACCCACGGCATGATGTGTTTATCCAGCTGTGTGCCTGACATTTTGTCCAGAAGGATCCTATGAGAGACAGTATCAAAAGCTTTACTGAAGTCCAAAAAGGTTACATCAGCTGGGTTCCCTTGATCAACTAGGCAAGTTATCCTGTCATAGAAGGAAATTAGATTTGATGAGCAGGACTTCCCCTCATGAAATTGTGCTGGCTGTGACCAATGAATCTTTTGTCTCCCAGGTGTTTTTCAATACCTTCCAGAATAATCTTTTCCATTAAAATATTTTCAGGCTTTGAAGTAAAATATCACATCTTCTGTAGGCTGGGCACCAGATGACTATAAAAATTGAATCCATTATCTGAAATAGTCTTGATTTTGTTCTTTTTATTAGCTACTTATATTCAGTAGACTTTTTTTCTTGTGCAATCTCAGAAACATAGTTTACATTCTATATTTTCATTATAAACCATTTGCATTTTATGATGTCCTAACACTATTATGCACTGCTTTACTTTATTTCTACATTTCTTCTAAAACTGATGCACCTACTTCATATAACTCTTATTTTATGCCTGACATACTCTTTTGATTGCAAATTATTGCTGTGGCATGTTTTCAAAATCTTAGTTTTTAACTGTATTCTTAAATAAATTTCATAAATATATTGGACATAATGAGAAAATCATATTTCAAATACAAATTTGTTCCCACATGGCTCTGTTAAGGATTTTGTGAAAACATTGCTTACTTCATCATTCACTGGAAAAAAAATCTTGGAAGAAGTAGTTAATGCTGGTGTCAGCTCATGATTTTCCACAAAAATGAAGTGAGGTTGCCTGCTCTTGGTCTTGATCTCTCATATATTTACCTATATGAGAATAATGCCAGTGCAAGAAGACATATATTTAAATTTAGATGCATAAATTTCCTCACAATCTGGGCTGAAGGTCTTTTGTGCTGAGAGCTGAGCATTCACTCAGGAAGGCCCAGCATCAGTCAATGATCAGAAATCAGGCTGGCTCCATAAGAAACAGGTGCTGGAGGTGGACCTGCTCAGGATCAAAGCAGTGCTGATACTAAACTGTAAATGTAACTCTGAGGCAAAAAGACAGATCACTAAACACCAGAGAGTAAGAGTCCAGCAACAGTGTTATGAGGGTTAATGTTGTCTCATTTCACTTATTTTTAAATAGTGTAAAAGGTAGTACAATGTTAAGATGTATAGTTGATGAGAAAAGCAAGACAAAAAATACTAAATATACAAAATAAGGCTGAGTTAATATCAGTAGTGGAACAGTTGTTCAAAAGTTTACTGACACTTCTGACTATTGATGGGAGTCTATTAATACTTCCTTTTCTATTTAACTCCTAATCAGTAAAAAACCCCCAAACTCAGTGTTGTCAATTCCTGATTTGATAAGTAGAATATTGGGGAAAAAACAGCATACAACCTTACTCCTTGATAATTAACTTACTTTAGGGATAAAACTGGCGCTAACCATATCCTTTCAAGTGATTTGAATGTTTGAACTCTTTGAATGTGCAGTTGTTGGTCTTTGATGCAGTAATTTGTCTTTATCAGGGTGGGACCAGAAGATGGATCCGTGACACTGCTGTAGGGCAGGGACTGGCAGTGGTGTGTGGAGGCAATGCAAGCCTCAGAAAACAGGGAGAGGGGGATGTGTCTGGATGCTTCCTGCTCCCCATTCAGTCACATGACTGTAGCAAGATTAACAGCTTTGATTTTGAGGAGAAAGCCTCAGTATGCCAAGCATCAGAAATCAGAAGATTGATAGCTTGAAAATATGGTTATTGTTTATTTAGCAAGTATTAAAGGCTTGAAAAAACCTCCACCCTCTTAACTGTACAGTTCCTCTCTCCAGATTTTCAAATAAAGTATACAACATTGGGAAGAAATAAATCATGGAAATTTAAAATCTGAAGTGGATTTATTTTTGAAATTATCAGTACATGACTAGGAGCCCCTAATGGAAATTGCTTTGTAAATGCCATGCCTACTGAAAGTATTAGTGGAAGTCTGATTTGCGTTTTTATTCCAGTCACTCTGATGAAATTGAAAGACACAAAGATTAGCAACAGATCACTTGGAACAGAAAACTTCCGTTCTCACACTATATCAGAGAGGTAATTTTGAATTCCCACTTTCATCTGGGTGGCCATAGATGGTGGGACTGTTACCTGTTAAGTTAGAGGATGCTTCTGTTCCTCAAGCTTTAAATTGGTACACAGATATCACTTCATATAAAAATGTGCATAAATGAAGTCTCTGTTAAATACCTGACAAAATCAGCCAAGCTGCAGGGAAGCAGAAATGGAAATAGAGATTATCTGCTAAAACTGATGGATCATGATGGAGGAACTAGCTAGAAGTAAATAAGCATGTGAAAGAGTTGAATAATGTCTTTGCAAGGTACTCTTTTTATCAGTGGACCTAGTGCAGAATTAGTTTTCATGTTAAGAACAGCAGAGCACTAGAGCAGGTGATGGCGCTCATCCTTGTGAGATTTGTCATTCTCTTTAAAAGCAGCAGAGCATTTCCAGTTTTGGCCTCCTCCAGGCAACAAATTTCTTGCTCTGCTTTCTCTTTCTCAGTGCCCATCCATTACCAAGTAATTTTTTCCATATATTGCATTCTAAGGCAGTATCAATTTTTCTTTGCATAAAAGCGTGTATTCTGCTGGTGGCAGGTTCTGCATGGCCTTATAAGCTCCTGACTCCCACTGACTACACACTTAAAATAACTTCTTTTGAGAAACTACGTCTTTCTGAAGGCCACAAGTACAACTTACATGATTTTTTTTTGGCCTGATTACTGTATTGAGATTCCTTACCTATTTATCACATTTTTGTGACTGATTATTTTCAGAGGAGCATCCATAAAATGTCAAGTGTGATGGAAGTTGGCAAAGACAACTGGTGCTGTGTTGGAACCTGTGCTAAGCTGTTCAGCATGAGGTGTCACAGAAATAGATTATGCAGCTTTTTGGTGGGGGCTAAGCCAAAGAGTTTTGCGATGGATTGCTGGCTCCTCAGGAATCAAATTACTGATACATCTAGAGCCTTGCTACTGTTCTTGTCACTCATGCTGTCAACTGGAGGAAAAATACTTGAGTATAGTGCTTTGATAGAAGGCCTACAGGGATTGCTGTTCAGGTTGTTACTTGGGATGGTAACTAAGAGGCAGAACAAGTTTTCATGAAAGTGGTACGAGGACATTGAAGAAAGAATTTTCATGTGAGGATACTTGACCACATGTTCTCTGTAATTACATTATTCATTTCTTTGTTTGCCTGCCTTCCTTCTTGGGTCATCTTTTTCCTCTCCTACTACCCAGTCTTTCTTAAATTCAAAATTGGTGAAGTTGGGATACACATCTTCATGAAAAATGGTAGATGATACCTTTGCATCTCCACCTCTATGGAGTCTGTCTTCAGTTGTCTGCAGACTACCAAACTGCATTAAGTCCCAGGAGCTCAATAGATCTGGCTCTTTAGACTAAATAAAAATTTAGCTGGTTTTAAAATTAAATTTGAGAGACTGTCAAAGATTAATTAGTAAAATAATTTTCTTAGGACCTGGAGTAAAACTGCCTGCACAGCTCTTCTACCACAACATCTTGCAAGACTGAAACCTATGATGCCTTACTGACCCAAGAATTCAAACTTGCTTGAGGGTGATAGAAAAGAATATAGAACATGGCTTTAGTGACCTTTGTGGTTGGGAGCACCTTCCCTTGGCATAGGATGAAGAGTTTTCTTTGTATTCTATTAAAAGGATTTACAAGAGAATCCATAGACACTTTTTTAGTTTGCTGATCAACTAGATCTTTTAGCTTACCAGATCTTCATTACTGGCACATTCCACATGCTTTTGTGCCATAGATTTCTGCCCACTATGCAAGGTGATGCCTGCCCTATAATGCTTTAGACTAGTTTCTCCAGAGCTCCTTGAGGTCTCATATTAGCATCCAAAGTGACTCATTTTTTACTGCACAGTTCAGAAGCAGATTTCTGGGTCCCGCTTGCAAAGAGTAGTGACACTGGGTAAGTTGAATACTGTCATTTCATTATGTCATTGAAAGCTCCTGTATTCAGTGGTCCAAAAATTACTAAAATTAGACATACGTGGTTATTCTATGCTTAGTTTCTCTTGGGTGCAGTAGACTAATTCTGTGTATCTTGTATTTAGAGGGCGGGGCTGTAAAAGATTGATGAAATTCTTGAATGTTGTGTCTTTCTTTTTTCCCCTTTTTATCTGTATTCTGTGCTTTCATTTTTAAGTCTTGCTCTTTGTCTTGGCTCAGTGAAGCTCTCTTCTGCAGCCAGCATTGTACACTGCAGAAAGCTGGAGGAGGTCTGCAATGGTCATCTCAGGAAGCAGATCCAGAATCCTCCTCATATACCACATTTGGAGCATAGCCAGGCTCTCTGTTTGTGTGCTGTTTTCTGCCTTGTTCCCTTTTCTATGTCTGCTGGCAGGTGCTATGAAGCAACTACTTTGCTAAAGATTTGAATTACTGGCCAAGAAAAGTTACACTTAAGTAGGTGTAATGTTTGTTGATCTGTAGCAATAATCTGTTTTCCTTAATAGGTTTTCTGATGTAGGTGATTCCTTTTAAACTGGGTTTTCTTTGCTAAATTTACCCTGTTCTATTTGCACTGCTGCATGTGCAGGACAGGGGCTGCTCTGCTTGCTCCTGACAGGAATGCAGTAATTACAGGCACCAGAGGATGAAAAGGGCTCTTTATCGGCTAACCTGGCTGCCCTAAACACTGTACACCAGCAGCATTTTATTGGCAGATTAAATGTCAGGCACCTGGCTTTAGAACTGACTCCTGCTGTGTTTTGATGAATACTGGTACTTTCCCAGCTCAAAATAAAAGAGTGCCAGAAGTACACTAGTGCTTTCAAACCTAATATTTGAAACAGTCTGCAGTAGCATGAGACTTTTGTCATCTTTCCTGTATAGCCCACCTGAAAGCATTCCTGCCTTGGAGCAGATTCTTAACATGTACAAGAAATTAGGTTGAGCTCTACAAAAAACAAAGCCATGTGTTTTCTGCACAGAACAAGAGCATTTGCAGTAAAAACAAGTTATGAGAATAAGCAACTTTACCTGTTGTAACCTCTTGAACACAACATCTTTATAGTAATTTTCATGTGAGCAGTGGTAAAGGAGGTTTTCAAAGTCAGTCTTCTGAGATGTTAGCATAGGCCATAGAGGATAAATCCAAGTCGTAGGATGGAGATTCTGATTTTTTTTTTTTAATGTTCCAGATATTACCACTCAAATCCATCAGGAAATTTGCTTCTTTCTTCTTAGGAGAAAGGTTCTGATGGTTGATGTGCTCTTCTGCCCCAAAACCCCTTCTTTTCTCCACTTCTGCCCCCTGAGAAGTATTTCTCCAATGCAGATAAATAATTACATGCTTGTGCAGTTTCTGGTACTCAGATGAGAACATAAATCACAAGGTTCACTGTAGTTCCACACTTGATGTTGTAACTTTTATCAGTCTGCAGTGCAGATGCTGTAATTACAAAGAGAAAAATTACATCAGTTTTCCAGGCGCTGCCTTGAAAAAAATGTACATCCTGAACTTGGTCATACTGTATTTCCATTAGATTGATTAGGAGAGCCACAAGGAGAGGGTATAATGCCCCAGTGACCTTTTCACTCTCCTCACTAGTGCCATTTTTTTGGACAATTCAGGTCAATATCTGCTCTGTGCCTTGCTTTGTTGTGGATGTGTAGTGAGGTTTTATTCTGTTATAGCCAGGCAGTATAGAAAGGAGCGTTTTCCAGGGTAGACAGGCATTTAAACAGGCCTATAGGCATAGCCTGTACCCCTGTTACTGATACAGATACTTTACACTTGATGTGTAAATTGTAGGCTCAAATCAGCCCAGCTGAACACTTTGTCACCAGTTCTTCCCAGGTCTGTGCAGCTTCTATGGCACAACTTTACGCCTGTAGCTTACTAATGATCCAGAGTGGTGGATAAAAAAATGTGTCTGAAAAACCATGCTTTTCAAAATGAGACTTTTCAATCATCTTAAGATGTTGATGAGGAAGATATTTGGTATGTTTTTCTAATGGAATGAATACATCTCACTTCATTGCTTCAATTAAATAAAGCTCTGGCAAATATATACTCTTAGGCACACAGAGATTCAGGTTTGGGGTTTGTGGTTTTTTTTTTTTTTGGTTTTGTTTTTTTTTGTTTGTTTGTTTGTTTGTTTGTTTTGTTTTTGGTGGTTTTTTGTTTTTGTTTTGTTTTGTTTGGAAGGTTTGAAAGGAGTTAGAGTGCAGTAATTTGAAATGTTCTGAAGCAGCTAATTATTTTACAGGCTATTATCTAATGGATTCATAGGCCTATTTTTTCCCAGTGATTGCATCATTAATGGCTGCACACTATTAGCCGATTATGGGGTCCAGTTAATAAATGCATTTATATATTAGACACCTGACAATGTAAATGTGCATTTGTTTGTCATTTGGATAAAATCAGTCAGGCATTGCACAGGCTTGATGAAGAACAGCATTAACAAACCTGCTATGACATACCTCATAGAGGCCAGCACTTTACTTTGGAGTCTTAAAAAAGGACAAGTGAAGGAAGAATAAATTTGACCTTCTTTAAAAGTTATGAATGTAAAGTAAATAAGAAGTTTTAATTAACCATTAATTAGTTAGCTGTTTTTGCATAGTCTCTATAGCTTCCATCTGGGAATGTGCCCTGAAAGAATAACGTTTGTCTGTTGATTTAGATTCTTTGGGATTTTTGGAATAAAAGAATTATTGACTTGGTAACTTTAAGAAGAGCTGCTTTCAGAAATATTTTTGCCACAGCCTTATAATAGTCTTTGGATGATTTTCTAGTCTGCCAGTCTCTAATGGCTGCAGAAATACTGTGTGGCAGGTATGTCAGGTGAGGGATCCCTTACAGCTGCTCAGTGCATTGGGGCACATTGTGGGTTTGTGCAGTATCTCACTGTTCATCATAATTGTCACTGATATTACCTAGTGGTGTCAGTTTGAAGTTGGTTTTCTCTGCTAGGCTGTAACTTCTGACCAAATGAGCTGAAGTTTTCCCATCTGATTGCCTCTGTCAGTGGGAGCTTAATCTGGGTTTAAGAGGGAGTTCATTTCTGCTTGCTTGACTTCTATAGCCATTCAGCTATATATTATAGCAGATTTAGAAAAAATGTATTTTAAAGTTATTAAAATGTCTTGTAATGCTAGGGTCTGCACTAGAGACTTGAAACATGGCAAGGTTGTCACATACACAAATTTTTGAAATAATACTCTGTGAATAAATTTTTTTTTTTTGTGAGTTAGCTTACTCAACTGGAAATAAAAATATTTCAGGTCAGCTGCAGAATTATGTTTTGTTTTCTCATCAGACTAGAAAATAAATGGTTTTGGATAAATGTTTGGTTTAACCTGCCGTGCTTTACCTGTACTTTTTTTTAATGTTGAAAATGAAGACTTTTTTTTTTAATGTTTAATATACTTTTTTTTTGGTTTTTCTGATGGCTTTAACTTTCTTGACAAGCTCTTACAAACTTACCAGTATTAATTGCCCAGACAGGTTTACCATGTTGCCTTTTGCAGGTAGGGCTGAGCAGATGCCCTGGTGTGGTGTCTGCTGGGCTCAGTTGTTACTGAGAAGCAGCTCTTCTTTCTGTAGATCCCCAACTCGTCAATACCCACGGCTTATTTTTAGAGGATGGAGATTCTGATAAGCAGTATCTAGAAATGGCAAGCAGTATAGGAATTTTCTGCCAACATTTTGGTAAGACACTAAGTTTCCATGATCTGTGTGGCAGCACCACTGCCCAAAGACTCCTGTATAATTACATGTGGCTCATATGCCTTGCTCAGCTCTAAAGAAAAGTACATTATGAAACATGACAGCAACAACTCCTGTAACTCTCTGGACCACACAGAGCAGCTTCACCCCAGCTGTCCCCTGAGGGCTTGTGCACAGCACAGTGCAGTCAACCAGGTGCCTGCCCAAGCTCTGTTTCCAGTGCTCTAGCTGCTGATTTGGGAGCTCTGTCAGGACCAGCCTTGGTTTCTTCATGCTGTCTTTCTGCACTGTAGCCATAACTATTGATGTACTATTTGCTACAGATACACAGAGCAGCAGCAGCCTGGTCTCTGCGCTGAATTTGGCAAAATACGCTTTGGGGAACATTCCTGCTGACTAATGAAATTGTGTTATTTCCAATTAAAACAATGCGTGTTGGAGCACTGGCAAGGAGCACACTGTGTTTGTATTTTTATAGGCACTGAAGGTGATCCAGGCTATCATAAACTGATGTGCCCTGTATCACTATCTGGCAAACTGATTAAACTGAAAAAGAAAATACTGCTATCTAGCAGCCGGAAAATCATGATAAGGTGGGGTCAAAATATCATGACTTCTGCAAAAGCAGCCTGTGCTTTGATAGTTAATCTTCTTGAATCGTTTTAATGTAGCAATAGAGGAGCAAATAAAGGTAAATGGCTGGTACAGTTTATGAAAATAAGGGAAGGTCAATGAAGCATAGAGCTATTATGGCAGAGAGCAGAACAGAAAGGAGTGAAGGCAATTAGACCAGCAGTATAATGTAATATATAGACTGTAATATCTTTGATACAGAAGAACAACTACCTTGCCTAAAATCTAAGACTTCCAGCTTCTTCCTTATCCACAGAAATTATTGCAATTATTAATAACAGTTGTAGTTTTTTAAAAAAAGGTCAAATAATCGTAAGAGGAAGACTGTGAGGAAGAATTCTGAAAAATTTTGAATAAAAGTATTCAGGTGTTTAAGGTGAAATTTGCTGTAATGTTTTTAAAAAGTTAAATGGAAATGTTTTCCATACTGTGACTAGCTTTGGTAATCTATAATAAAAATCTGCAGAAAATGTGAAGGATGCCTGTATTTGAGCTAAATTTTGAATCTGTGAATTTGTCCAAGAGTGGGATTTAGAAGTTCTTGGTCCGTTATTATAAGCAATTTGTGTAGTGAACTTGCCTTTTCTCTTTTCACTCTAGAAGGTGACATACCATAGCCACTAAAAAACTAAAATTTTCATTTTAAAAGCCTTTTCAAAGTCACAAAGCTGTTGTTTTCTGGTTGTTTTCTCTTAGTCTGTTTAATTTATTGAACTCTATCTTGTCTGCTCTGTGCTTTTGCTGATGAGAAGTGTGAGAGCCAAGGAGGAGTCTCTGCTGCCAGTCTTCAGGAAGACAGTCCTGTGGTGTCTGTTTGGGTGAAGAGGTGCTCAACCCAAAAAGTCATGCTGATGAGATGAAAACTCATGACAGACAATTTTGCTGTGTTTTCCCTTTGTGATAGCACAAATTTGATTTGGAGTCAGGCATGCCTTCCGGAAGGGTGCCCAGCTTTGCCTTGAAGAGAGAGCAGCTGGAAAATATGGCATCTTCCTCAGCTGTTTGCCTCAGCCGCTAGGATCAATTTATCTGGCTTTTCTCCCCGTTTCTCAACTTAATTAAAGAATACTTTGCCAGGGAATAGTCTCTTTTTATAAGAGCATTTATAGAGCATAATCAGGTTTTTTTTTTTATACTAAACCAATTACACTTTCACAATGAGGTGTTTTCCAAGATCTGTAGCCTTTTTACTGGCTCTTTATTAGACAGCCTTTTCTGCACTTTCTGAGTCTTTGGAGAAGGGGTCAAGGGAAACATGGCCAGCAGGTCGAGGGAGGTAATTCTGCCCCTCTCTTCTGCTCTTGTGGGAACCCATGTGGCATACTGCAACCAGTTCTGGGCCCCCCGACAAAAATAGGGATGTGGACCTGTTGGAGGGAGTCCAGAGGAAAGCCATGATGATCAGAGGAATGCAACACCTCTCCTATGGAGACAGAGTTAGGATTGTTTAGACTGCAAAAGAGAAAGCTCTGGTGGGACTTCATAGCACCTTGCAGTACCTAAAGGGGGCTGCAAGAGAGCCGGAGAGGGACTTGTGACAAGGGGTAATGGCTTTAAACTGAAAGAAGATGGGTTTAGATTAGATACTAAAAGGAATTCTTGACTGTAAGGGTGGTGAGGCACTGGGAACAGGTTGCCCAGAAGGGCTGTGGGTGCCCTATCCCTGGGAGAGTTCAAGGCCATGTTGGATGGGGCTTTGAGCAGCCTTGTCTAGTGAAAAACGTCCCTGCCTATGACACAGGGTTATAGACACAGGGAATAGAACATCTTTAAGGTCCCTTCCGATCCAAACCATTCTGTGATTGTAAGATATGCAGCACAAGGATGCACAGCATTGCCTCTGACAAAAACACCAGCATCATTTCCTCCCATGCTTAGCCCTGGCTCTGGCTTCTCTCTTATCTCCTGTTTGTTTGGGGTTTTCTTTTAAATTTATTTAGCACTTGAGTGACTTGGGTAGCTACTATTTCTGCATTTCTAACTGACAAATATTTATTTGATCCCAGATCAATTAATTAAAAGATTACATTATTATAATTTTGGATTAGATTTGGAGAGGATTATTACTTTATGTAAGTGTGCAAAAGCACTGGATTACAGCACATTTTATTAAAGAGACTATATCTTTGCAAAGGTTATCAATTCAGCTCTTTACATGATAAATGTTATTTCAACACACCAAAAACTCTTAGTGCAAAAAGACTTTGCTACAGCTGTAAAGCTGCTATCTAAGACCTGTAAGATCATGTTCTTTCTACAGCTCAGCTAAATTACAAATTACAAAGGTAAACTCTAATCCAAAGCCATATTTTTGTGTGTAAAATAACTAAGATTGTCCAGTGTAACTTTGTGGTGTGTAGTGCTGTAGTGCATGATGACTTATCCTTCTAAAGGAAGATAAGTTGATCAGATATTTAGAAATTTTGTACACTCAAAGATTTTCAAATAGTCTTCCCTAAGGATTCAAAAAGATTTGCCTTCCCCGCATCCTTGCTGTCAACTTTTGTCAAATGCTTTGCATTTTGTAAATCTCTTTACCACTTACTAGGTTTGACTGACATCCTAGTACTGAGACAGTTTTTCCTCTTAGCTGCAGCGTCATGATGTAAATCATGTCACAGGATTGCTGCTGTGAGAAAGTAGCCGAGTGTCTTGTTTGATCCCTTCAGGGTGAAGCAGATATCTGCCCCCCGCTCCCTGGGACTGATGCATGGAGTCGATTAATTTTCATCTGCAGTGAAGACTCTTACCCCCTTTCTCACTTTCTAGAACTGGCAACAAATAAAATGAGGGTTTGGCTTTTACTCAGAAATAGTTTGGTACAAATGTGATGTACAGGTGTGTTAGGCTCTGCTTTCCCTTTTGGTTTGCCTGCCTGCCACCACTTGAGAATTTGTGTGCAGTCATTAGAGGCAGCATGATGATGGACTCCCCAATGAACAAAGCCCTTCCTGCTAAGATTTCACTCTAAAGAACATTTTAAAATGTGACAAATTTGGTTCGATGTTTTGTCATTTGGGATTGTTATTCCCTCAGAAGTACAGTCTTGCTATAGAAGCATAGACATTGTGTGATTGCTGCTACAATCAAGGTTTAAAATTTTATTTTACAAATTAAGCAGGTTGCCCAGAGCAGCTGTGGATGCCACATCCCTGGAAGTGTTCAAATCCAGACTGGGTGGGAGTTTGAGCCACTTTTTTTGGGTGTAATACAAGGCGTCCCGTGGTAGGAGATTGGAACTAAATGATTTCTAAAGCCTTTTTCAACCCAAATCACTCTATGAAATTTGAAAAAGAACTTGCTCAAATACTCTCAGTTAAACCTCATTGCTGATTTAAAATTGCTGTGTTCTGGCTGAGGGCTGTATTTGATCACAATAATATTTGTTCATTATCGTCTAATCTGCAGCTTGCAAACTGGCTGTTTTCCTGTGACAGTGATGTATGGTCCCTGGCATGTAACTGAAGTTAACATTTATATTGAGCTTAGTGATTTAAGTACAGTTAATCTCTCTATTAATGCTGATTAATACTCTGCATGATCATGTTTTCATTTCTAGTTGACAGAGAGATAGCATTTGGTTAATTTGGTGGTGAAAGCAAGAATGTGTCTTTTTACCCTAATTGCAACAATTTCTAACAGTTACTATTGTATTTTATAATTCATAACAAGAAGAAATAATGGAGAAAAAAGCTATGTACCACATTTTAAACAATTAGCATGTATCTCATTATTACCTTAATAGGTGAAACTCTCTTCTGCAGCTTGATAATATCACTGAAAAACAAGCCAAGGTGCCTTACTCTGCTTTGGCCAGTATCCTTGTATGTAAACAGAATAGCACCAGATTTTAGACTTCTAGAGTCTTTGCTCTGTCCTCACCAGATTGTCATGAGTTTGAGATTTCTCCAGGGCCTCTGCAGTGCAGGCTGTTCATTCAAAGTTGGCCTAGCACAGTTGTTTCTGCTTGAAGAAGGTTCCCCCTCCCTTGCCCTCACCCTGTATGAAGAAGTGGCGTGGAGTCCTTTGGCAAAGTTGCCAACTCAATTAAGAAATGCTGTCAGTCTTGCCTTTCTTTTTGAAAAGACAAATTGGTACTTATACATCTGGGAGCAAAACCAATAAAACATGTTACTGAACGTTAAATTTTCCATCTGAAGATTTATTAAGTGTTCAGAAGCATTTTGCTTCAGTTCTGAATATTAACAGGATAATTGTATTTCTGGAGTTATCTGCATTTGAGGTACAAATCACCAAGTGTTTTAATTCAAGCCAGGTAATTGTGTCGCTTTGATTGATTACATATTTAAGGCCAAAGAGTATTTTTTTAATCCAGGCTGAACATTTTAGTCAGTTTGCTCTTGATTAAAAGTGCCTCATAGTGACATATTATCAGAAAGAGGTTCTTTCACTATATTCTTGGCTAATAAGATACCACAAAGTAACAACTCTTCAACGTTTTTCCTGTTTCTCTCCACACAAAAGGAATTGTGAAAATTGCATGCCCTCCTAAAACAGCTGAAAGGGAAAGCTAGGGATTATACATATATAGATATATAATATATATGTACATTAATTTTCAGGGGATAGTGTTTTCATGTGCTTCAGAAATGTCACTGCCAGGCCATCACTTGCAGACTATGAGAGAACCCCACTGCTGTCCAGTAACTGGTGAGAGTCCCAGGCTGTGCCAGTGGAGGGTGTTACTTCCTCTGGATTCACTGAGTATTGTTTTCTGCACAAGTTTTCTCCATCTTGAATTACCTGGATGTGTGCACTTCCTTTCCCAGCTGCCATGTGATGTGGAGTTGTTATTAGGATTTGGATGGGTTAGGAGACAGGAGCAGGAGGGTTCTGTATCACGTTCTTAAATGGAGTCAGAGCATCGGAATCCTGCTGCTGGTGTGGGAAGGGACAGGTACTAATCTCATTTTCAGAGCTTGCGGCCTCAGTGTTTCACATTATGGGCAGTAGTTTAACAGAGACAGGACTGTAGATGGTCTATGAGGTTCCAGTGGAAGTGAGAGTGATTGTGGTGGACACAGGACAGACAGAATGAATGATCAAGCCCAGCTGGAGTCATGCTCAGCAGTGTGTTGGAGAAGATGAGAGGACAGCTGAATGAAATACCACTATGTGAAAAATTCCACTTTTGGGAAAAGGGAACAGTGGAACAAATGCTCACATTAAATAAAAATCCAAACCAACCAACCAAAGGTAAAGAGAGAAAGCAGGTACTCTTGGGGAGCTGCTGATGGCCCTGGCAAAGATGGATGGGCTGAACCCCCCTGCTATGTGAATAATAAGTTGTGCTGTTGTAACTGGTAACAGTCAATGTGCCAGGTGGCAATGGAAAGGAGTTTTCCTGAGCAGGCAGTTGCCAGAGATGGAAATTGAGCGATGAATTTCAGTGGCCATTCACATGGTGTTATTAAATAACACTTTTTGGCCAATGATCTGTGCATGACTCCTATTTCTGACTTCAACAGAGTCATCTTTCAGAAACATTTTCATATCAGTATTGATGCAGAATGTCATGTGGAAGAAGGGTGCAAGCAAAACATGGCCCAAGATCTCATGAGAGACCTCAGCCCAGAGGCTGATAGCCTTTCTGTCAGAAGCAACAGAGAAAGGATTTCATGTCTCTGCCTCAGCTTGTCCAGATGCAGAATAGAGATGTGAAAAATATTTTGTGCAATAATGTGGAGTGTGAGAAGTTGTCTTGTGGAGAGGAGTTCCAAGCTGGTGCTTGTTCTTGGCAAGGACCTTTTGAAATTTTGAGGTGGCAGCAACAAATGTTCACTGCAAGGGATACTTCTCTGCACTGTGGAGATACATGGTAGACTTCTTAATAAATATATTAAATATTAGTTTGGTTATAAACATGTTCCTCTCCTGCAGTGAGCTTTACCTATTAACCAAGATTTCAGTGTTCAGAGGAGATTAAATAGATGATATAAATATTCAAGAAGTTGGATATTTTATGTCTTCCTGTTGCTGGAGTTCATTTTTACTTCTTACAGATGAGTATAGCAACAATGAGGTAATTACATTTTCTGGTGATTAACATTGCCCTGGCGTAACATGTAAGAGCCACAGCCTCCAAGAGCACTGTCTTCCAAAGTTACCCTATCACATGACCCATTGGCAGAGGCAAATGAAATAATTTAATTCTCTATGATTAGCATTTAAAGCTGCCTACCCAGAAACCAATAAAGAGGTTCACATTCATCCTGTATTATTCCACATAAGTCTTTAACAATATTAGTTGAAGGCAGTCTAGTTCAGAGAGGTAGTAATTCAATCAGTCCTCCACCTCTGAATTCCTGGTTTAAAGCAGTAATGAGCAACAAAGGTTGTTATTAGGCTGCTGTTCTAGGTCTGGGGGTGAGCAAGTGGGTGATAGCAGCCTGGTTGCTCCAGGACAGCTGTGTATGTATGACAGAAAGTGTCATCCTGTGTGGTTCTGGGCTGCCACCTGGGCTGGCAGGAGCAGCGTTCACCCTGGCTGGCCTCATGCCTCCACCTGGCATTGAATGGTGCTGGGAGAAGGTGTGGGAAAGGCTGCTTTCCTCCCACTTCCCTTGTCCAGGCTGCAGTTTAACACAAGTCTGGCTCTCTGAATTGCAAATTTGGCTTCTTTAGAGCCGATTAATTCAGTTAGGAAAGCCAACACCCCCCATCCCACCCCCTGTTGCAACTCTAAAGGACGTGCCAGTTGGGCATGCTGCAAAAGCCATTTACAGTTGGAATAAAGCAGGACCTGGGGTGGCAGTGCCAGGCCTAGCTCCTTTTTGAAAGGAAAGGCTGCTGCAGTGTGGGTGCCTGTCTGTACTCTTTTGTGTGTTAACATACGTGCCAACTGGGCAAGTGTGGGCAAGGGCAGAGTCTGGCTTAATGGCACACAAAGCAAATGTCAGCTAAATAGGTTTTCTTTATCTTAATAAGTGATGAGATGTTGGCTGTGGTACAGCTGTGCTGGATGGTGGTGCAGGGGTTTCTAGCTCTGCTCTCTGCCATCCATCCCAGCTGGTTGCTGAGGTGGCACTGCCTGCCTGGACATCCCTTCAGGGGCAGGTTAGTACTGCCACCTGGATGTCCCATTAGAAACACCTGGGGTGCACTCAGCAAAATTGTCTGCTGAAAGCCTAGTTCTCTGATTTGCCACCAAGCCTACTGCCTGACTGAGTTTCAAAAATGTACCAGCAAACAGAAAAAAATCCCAAGGTCAAATCATACTTTAATGCTGTTAGGATTTGGCACTCCCAAAAAAATACCATGAGCAGAGCTGTTAGTCAAGGTGTTAATGAACTTTTTTAAAGGATTAATGGAAAATCCTATGTTCTTTTTAATACCTTTTTAAAATTTTCACAGCCCTTCAAAAAAGCAGGGAAATAAAACAATCTTCTTCTGCTCATTACTTTTTGCAGTGAGAGAGGTTTCCAGCCCTTTGGACCAGCTCTTGCTTTTTTTTTCACTTCCCACCCAGTACAGGGGAAATGGGATGTTGCATGTGTAGCACAGATGGGGACTCAGCATATGGGTCACGCCAGCAAGAATTAAGAGGGGAAGTGAAGCGTGAAGACGTGTTGCCCCGACACCTCAGTGAGAGCTGCTGTTTGGGATGGTTTCTTTCTCTGCCCTGACGGATTGGCAGCATTGCATGTTACAAAGCCTTTCTCTGATTTTCCTTGCCTAGAGGAGAAGGGTTTTCCCATTTCAATAGCCCCAGTGCCTTTGTGTAATCTCATATGCCTGCCCAAAACCACCATTTCAGTAGCTCAGTGTATTATTTTTATACGGTCTGTAAGTATCTTAAATAGCCGACGTTCAGAATGTCCCATTTGTCTTTGTAATAGTGCTTTCCTTTTTAATTATGTTCCTTCTTTGCTGTTTTTCTGCCAGCCCTTGGCAATATTTCATTTTAGCTCAAAATGAAAGAACATCCTCTTAAAATATTCTGTAATCCACAGCTATTGTTTGATCAGTTTTAATTCAATTTCACTGCAATGAAAATATAATGGGAGGATGAACTCCAGAACGTGCAATTTGAGGAAAGTTGCTTTCAACGTTACCATACCTGCAAATCAACTTTTGAGACAGCAATGGAGACCTAAGCCTAGCAGCTCTTTGGTCTCATGGTCTGCAGCTCTCTTATTTATCTGCTCAAGTGTGAGTCACATTTTTCAAAAATTGTCCAAAGTAATCTCTTAAGTTTTGAGTAGATGCCTTTTGGGATGTTTATATGAAATGCTTTGGGTGTGCCTCTCTGATAGGCTTGATTGCCTTTTATTTAACAGCAGTGTTCTTTGTCCTCAAGCCTCTTTAGAAGCAGGCTTTGAAGACTCCATCAAAAAAGTTAGCACTTGTTCGGTGTGCTTTCAGTGCAGATATAATTCAGAAATCTGTGATTATCAAGACTCCTCTGCTATTTTTTTTTCTCTTTTTTAGCCTTGTGTAGGAAAGAAAGGAAGGGAAAAAAAAGCCTCCTTCTCCCCCAGACTGCAGATATTCTACCTTGTCTGGGTCCTCTGATATTCAGTAGCATTGTCGTGACTGCTCTGTCTCTGATCTGCATGTCCTCCATCCAGCTTCCGCCTGTCTGTTGCTCTGTCGGGATTCAAACACAATTTCTCACTCTTCACAGGAATTATTTTTGGAACTTTAAAAATACTCCATCCGTAACACGGTGTTCCTACACGGGCTGCCTGCCTCAGGAGGATGGCTTGGAGGAGGAAAGTGAGGCTGCAACCTCCCCAGCAAAGCTGATACAATGCTGCCTTTGTATCTGGCCCCTATTCATGCATGACTGCGGCATAAAAGAGCAGCCCCAAACTAGTCCCACTCTTGGGTCTGGTCCAAGACCTGCTTGGAGGTGAGAAGGGGGTGCCTAAGGGAAGGAATCTTTACAAATAATCTGTACTCTGCCTCCATTTTATGAGCAGCTAAAAGCTCTTGCTGGAAGATATGGAAGTTAATGTTTGGAGCTGATGATGCTTGTTACTTAAGCCTGATAGTAGCTTCTGAGTAGGAGTGCCTCCATGAATGGTGGCAGGGCACGTTCTTTTCTCATCTTTCTTTGTTTTCTTTGCTCTTTAAATAGCTTCAGACAAAGAAGTAAAGATTAGGTCAGATGTTCAAGAAAGGTGTCCTTTCTTGTGAACCCCCCAGTTCGCTTGGCAATCCTGCTGCCTCCAATCTAAGTAACAGTGGAACATATCTTGGTGACCGCTGGGTAGACCTAGAAACATTCCACCATTCTTCTTGGCTGGTCACAGCTGGTCAAGCCTGGTTCAAGGATGTACTTGTATGGTTTCCTCTTCCCTTAATATACTGAGTTTCTTTGTTGAGCAGCCTGTTGCTTTGATTCCACAAATAGAAATTAATAATCTTTCTGTGCAAAAGGCAGATACAAGAATAGCACTGATCCATTTGAGTGGCATCTTTGAGTGGTTCTTCCATGATTTTTTTTTGGTTATATATGTGTGAGTGTGTGTATGTATATGCACAAGTGCAGGTCTTGCAGGATACTGTTGTTCTGAGCAAGATCATTGATTCTGAGATGTTCAGAGGCGGGGGTGAAAGAGAATGGAAATCAGCTTTCTAAAAAAGAGTCCAGAAGAGATATGTGCCATTGGTGAGGTATCACGGATCAAAAAATAGTGTGAAAAAAGGGTAGGCTGTAGAAAAATGTTTGCAATCTTTGGGAAGTAGCACTGGTACTACACAAGCTGTTGCAGTGTGGATCCAGATGACATTGCTTTTGGGAGTGGTGTATCCACAGGTCTTTTGACAGCAGAATTCCCCAGTTTAGAGGGGCTGACAGTTAAGTCTTAGAATCCTCTCTGTAAAGCCATGATAATTCAGGGGGTATGAGCCAAAATGGGCTCTGTGTGCAACCAGCCTGCATTGACACTTTAATTTTGATTAATTTAGAGAAGGACCTGCAAGTATAACTTAGTGTGAAACAAGATTACTTTCATGAGTTATGCTTGACTCCAACCAAAGAGTGCATGTGATATAGATGCTTATCAGCCTTTAAGAAATGTCATAACACTGGAGGAATAGAGGATCATAATATACAGTTAAAGATTGTGGCCCCAATTGCACTCCCTTGTCTAGGAAGGCTACATAATTATCCACTTAACTTTAAGCTTGCACTTGTATTCTTTTTACTTCAGAGGGATTTAATCATGTGCTGGAATAATTTCCTGTACTAATACTCTCCAGATGCACAAAGGAGCAAAATCAAAATTTAAGACAAGTAGTTCTGTGCTGTATGTTGTTCATTAGTGTGGGTTGATTTCTGATAAATATTTTAACCTAAGTTCATTAATACTATTTCAGAGGTAGATCAGTTGTCTGTACATGAGTGTGCAAAGTCTTCAAACCCACCCCATACTTGCAAACTCAGAAGTGCAGTCTCATCTACTCACCTGATAAATTTGTGAGCTGTGAACCAGCAGCTGTGAAAACATCTCCAGTTGCTCCATTGGCCAAGCATTGGTGAAGGGTGTTTGCATCTTAAAATTCAAAGAACACACAGAAATTCTATTTATTTGCCACCAGTATGGTTTGTATGGGGTAAGGCTGATGTTAACAATGATCAAAGGGGAGTTTAGGTAGGTGCCTGGAATCCACCTCTGCTCCAGCCTGACTGAAAGCTCCATCATCTGTGTATCACCTAGAATCACTAATGCACAGCAATCAGAGTTAATGAAGGGAAGCTGCTGATATCTTAGACATGCTGACAGCCCTTCTGTTTATTTTTTTAGGGTAATGGATTTTGCAGCCTGGTTTTTTCATTAGAGCTCTGTGTTTTCATCAACTGCCTTTTTTTTTTTTTTTTTTTTAATTAGTTTAGCTCTTTTGAATTATGAGCTCATATGCCCTCAAAATTTGTTTTTCCTCAAGTTATTTTGTATTGGGTTTCCTCTTTCTGGGTTCACAAAAATGGGTCTTTCCACCCTGATTTAGGAATAGGAATTGTTCATCTACAGCTACTTTCACACATCTCCTTCCTGACAAAACTGGTGTGGGTCTGCTGGCTCCTTCATTTTCCCACTTGCTGTTTGTTCTTTGTTTTGGTGGCTTATTCAGGATGGATGGCACTTCCTTCCTCGTGTGCTTGCTGCTGGGGTGGCTTCCACAACGGGGAGTCAATGGGACAGCCTCTCCTGACATCACTCAGCAGCTGAGGTTCACTTCAGGAGGTATGGACTCCTTCTGGGAGAAGAGAGTTTGGGGGTTGCACAAAGAATAGCTTCTTAAATACACCTTTTACATCTTATTTGTTCCACAATGGCATTTAAGAAGCCCTTCCCCACCCATTGTCTATTGTTCAACTGGATGCACAATTCTGACAGGCTGCACAAATCGCTCACATCAATGGGTAAAGCTGTGCCACTTAACCTTATGCTTCATCACCAGGAAAAACATAATTGTGTTAGACATCTCCAGATGTTCTCACTTTAAAAAAAGGCATGTCTGTATTGCTTTTACAACTCACAACTGAGACTGCTGTGGTCTTTCCAGATACTGGAGTAGCTTGAAGCAAACTTCTCTGCTATGGGTTCTGATGACTTTTTCTGCAGAGCCAAAAAAGCTTTGTTAGTCAGGAGAAGGTGAAGTCTTAGGATTCCATGAGAACTTTCAGGCTTCATGGCTGCTACAATAGGTGAGTGCATGTTGGTAGAGCCACTGCTGTCGTTATTGTCTAAGCTGCCATCAGGGAAGAACTTGATTATGAATTCTGGGGTCTTGTCAGCCCTGTGGGTGTTATCCTGAAAACCCCAGAGACTATCACAGCATCAACCTCATCAAAGCCATGGTCCCAAAACACATAGCCTAAATCTTCCAGGATGTATTGTAGGATTAAATGCCCCCTGTGCAGTTGATGTTAAACACCTTAGTCTGCCTGTTTCTTCCAACTACCTATCTCTGAGGTTCTCTCTACAGTTCTAAAAAGGTTATACACAATACAGCAAGCAGTTATTTTGTCATAAGAGGCAGATACTTATTAACTGTGGCATCTGGTTTCTGCTTTCTCTGTCTATTTTCTGGTTTGTGGAAAGCACAGTCCACCAGCATTTTTCAGCTGCTGGGGCTGTTTTTTATGGAACTCCAAGGCTTTGCTAACAGGATTGTCAGAAAGTCAGAATCTTGGTTATGGGTTGTTGGTTATGGCCAGCAAGAAAATATTCCAGACTCTGAAGAGTCATTCCTGTACATTATTGGCTAAAATGGGTAATACATTTATAAGACACATATGAATGTAAATCTTAAACAGCCCTGAGGAGCTTGTATGATTTGACTGTCAGGTGGCTACAGTAAATGAAATGTGAGGGGAAAATGTATAATCTTTCATTGGGAAGACTAATTGGGCTTGAAATTGATGTTTTCCTAATATTTTCATGTTTTAAATATATCTTCTGATCATTCTGTGTAAGAGCATATCAGTAACAGCATAAGGCTAGAATTAGTAGGAAACTTAAAACCAAAACATTTGGGAGTGCAGATGCTTAGATTATACCCTTTAAGCAACTTGGTCTAATTATTCTTATGTATACTATTCTTAGTGTTATGTGTTTCTATCACTTCACCAGCTCAAAGCAACAGTAGTAGGTTAATCTAAACAGCATATTAAATATAGCTGCATTTTAGTGAACTTCCATGTAAACATAGAGATTTCTTTATTACTACCTTGGAAGTCACTGGAAATAATCCTCATTTAACCACAGTGGGCATCACAGTCTTGAGATTCAGGGAAACAACCATATGCAAAGGTGAGTAACTATCTGTTCTTGGAAAATTCTTCTCTGTTTGCTTCATGATCCATCTCATCAACTACTTTATATGGATGGGGATATACATGTGGGTCTATATAAAGAGAAAGCACTTAAGCGGCAATCTTTAACTATGTACTGAAGATGTAAATTACTACATTTAGATATTATAAAGATAGATTCCACCCACACAGAAAAGTCACAGTTAATCTGATTATTGTCCACTCACTGTGTTCAAGAAGGCATTTGTGTTTCTCAGCTTGAAAAAAGCTACTTTATACATTAGGTAGAGTTGAAGAGAGAAACTTTTGATTAAAAAAAGAAAACAAAAATCGGTATGAACCCTTTTAGGTTTACCTTCTTGACAAAAGGGTCTGTTGATATGAGAATGGAGAAAGAATTTCTTGCAGTTCTGGTTGGTAACTTGAGAAAAGTTGATTACTGCAGCATGCACCATGCCTCTCTCCAATCAAGTAGGTAAACATACATGTAAACTGAGTATTTATGCTCGTGAAACAAGATATTGCATATATCCATGCTTTGACATTAATAAATTGTAGAAAGCACTGGGATGTGGGTTCAAAATCTAGAGGTTGCATATAATCAAGTAACACAAATTACAAAATACTTCTGTGATTGTTTATATACATAATGTGTTCTGGTTTATGGGTAATCCTAAAATGGCTTCGTGTATCTCACACTACTCAGGTGCACAATTTTTAAATTTTATTTTAGAATTTAAGGTCCTCAAAATTATCTTTGGGTACTTATGGGATCTATTATAGTTAAATTCCAGAAGTTTTTAAATGAAAAATTTATCAGAGGACGCTGAATAAATAAAGAAGTAGGCCCAGAGCTGGAGCTTCAGAAGTTGTTTCTGGTGTTTTTACAAAAAAACCCGCACAGTTTAAAAAGCCACAGGGCAAACCAACTCAATGCTGAGCTTCTCCAGACAGTGAAAACCTGTCAGTCAACCATTAATTATAGCAATCTTAAAATGTATACTACAAACATTTCTACTTTACCTTGGGGATCAGATTAAGCCAAACTACAAATATTTACAGACCATTACAAATGTTTGGGGAGAGTTCTGACTTGTTTTTCTAAATAGCTTCAGTTAATTGGCAGTCAATTAACTTGAGATTTAAAAAAAAAAAAAATCACCAAGGAGTGAACAGGCACAGTTCTACAGGAAAATTACTTCAGCATGAAGACATGTGCAAACAAAAATCTCAGAGACATTATTTGCAGAAAAGGAAAACTTCAGAAAAACTTCCCGCTGGATAGCAATTTGTGTTTGGTACCTTGTAAGTGCCCTAGCATCACATCAGGATATGTGTTTTAGAAATGTGAGGCCTGTGTTGCTGGTGGGGTCTGGCTGTGGGGCTGCAGAGAAGAGGTGCTGGAGCACTGGTCCATGCTGGCCCCACCTATGTATGTGTAGATGCAGGTGCAGAGGAGGTGCTGGTACTTCCTGGGCACTTGGCCTTGAGCAAAACTGTGTCAGAGCTCAGCAGACTTACCCCCAGTAGGAGATTTGGTGTTGTTTGGCCCATAGAAACAGCGAGCCTAAGGATGATTTTCTTCCAGGTCACTTCTCTGAAGCTCATTTTTTCACTTGGCTGGTGCAGCACAGGAGACCAGCCACATCTAGAAACAGTTTCCACCCAGCTCCTCCCTTTCCCATCTTTATCATAATTTTGGAAGAGAAGTTAATGTACCAAAAAAACCAGTTTGGTTTGGAAGTATTTTTTTCAAGCTAATAATCCAGTTCTTTCCCATACAGTTAACTGCTTTGAGTGGTTTGTCCAACCATGAAAACAGTTCTGGTTTTTAAAAAAAAAGTTGCAATTTATTCTTTTACATTGCAATTACAAAATTAAGTTCACGGCAGTAATACATAACGTGGATACGATTAAAATCTTTTTGTTGCCTTTGTGTGAGTTCAGCTACACTACTGAAATAATGGGTTATGAACTTTAGCATGCAAAAAAAGAGGATAACTTGTATTGGTGTAATTGTGTTTTTCAGCAGAGAGATCTTGCAAGTTGAACCCAGTACAAGGAATATACGTAGACTGCACTGCACTTGACCTTGAAATTTCAAGAAATACTCTCATGTTATAAGAAATTAAGCTAGAGAAATAGGTCTAAATGTCAGCAAGAAAAGGGACTTGAACAAATGAAAAAACCATACATAAAATTTGTTGCCGCGTTATTTCATGGTTGGGACATTACTCTTTCTTCCTGCCTTGCTGTCAGCTGGCCTGATATACTTTTGTTCTGATTAATTGTGGTACCCTGTCGGATCAGACAGGCATTGCTGGCAGAGGCTTGCTAGGATGTGTGGCAAAGAAAATTTGCAGTTGCTGCCTGAACTTCTAGGAGCAGAGATTGTGTGGTATAAGATGGAGAAAAACTAATCTCACCAGGGCTACTGCCAACTGATTTGGAAGAAAATGTTTTTTTAGTCTGACAGGGGATATGGCTGTGCTGGTTTTCTATTGCAATGCTCTGAGGACTGGAGGGAAATACCTGCAAGAACTGATGGGAAATGTAGGAAAAGTTCTGAATTGCCTGCAATATCCAGAACATAAGTGGAAGTCTTGAAAGTTTAAGGTATGAGGGGAATTTAAAAAAAAAGTATATTTTTTAAAATTCAAAGCTGCTTACACTGTCAGTAAACACCCTTTAACATCTTCTGGTTGCTTCCCCCATGGATAGAAGAGGTGTTAAAGAGGTGCAGAAGAGGTGTCATCTCTGGTTTTCATTAATTTTTTGTGTTCTCATTTTGCTTGATTTAAGGTCCATGGCTAAGCTGTTTCCAGCATCCATGGACACAAGTCTGTCAGAAGTCCAAGAGGCTTTTTTGTTCTACTTCCCTTAAGTCCTCAGTAGTTAAGTAACATTGTGGTAGGTAGTGTGGGAACATTGATCACTGTAGAGTTATTTTGTCTCAGTGGAAGTACTGTGTTGTGGTCCTAAACCACTCCCAAAAACCTGACCATTAGGTCAGAGCTCAGACCAGGCTGGCAGTGTGTATATCTGATTTACAGGGGAAATCATTGTCCTTATTCCTTATTGATATTTTCACTATCACCTTACAGCCGCCATTTGTCCTGTGGACCCAATAAAGTTTGTGAGTAGTCTTGCATGGTTTGCCACCTTTTGCCACCCTTCCAAGTGCTCTGATGGGACTTAAAAGTCTTGATTTTATTACAGGAATGCATGCTTATGGCAAGTGGCAGGGGGACATTTGGAGAGTGGGCTGCACTTTGACGTCTCTACCACTAACTAAGCCGCTAGGTCATTGTCACTTGTGTTCTGCAATGATTTCTACTTCCTGTGGCTCTGTCTTTGGGCTTAGTCAAGAAGAATTAAAGGGGATCTGGGCTACAAACTCCCTGCTGTGAAAAAGCATCCTACATGAAGCAAATGATCTCTCAGACAAAGGAATAGCTCAAGGCACCCTTTGTTTTACAGCTTGGCTGAAGCATCCTGAATTGGCCACAAAAATTTTTGTTTTTCTAATATAATTTTAAAAAATGAACAATGGCTGATTTATCCAATCCCTTGGGGATTCTTATATAAAAATGTTAATTTTGAAAAGTGAAAAATATGAAGCAAGACTTCAGCCCATTTGTTGAATGGGACCATACACTCAGTAAAATGTCACTGCCTGTTTCCCTCCTCAGGTTTCAAACTGTAAATGTCAGGCATGATAGACATCTTCTTTCTTCAGCCTCCAGGGAGCTGTACAGTCCAGCCCAGTACAGTCAAGTCAGTGGAAAGAGTTCAACTTAAACTGGAGGGAAAAGAACTTTTTGTTCTTTCTGTCAGCTTTTCCAGAATGTGGTTATAGTGTGCATCTCTTTGCCAGTTTAAGGGCACTGGTGTTAACTCTGGCACTTTGATAAAATAAATCAGCTCATTTTATTCAGTTAAAAACATTTTGTTTTGTTCCTAATGACACAAGTACATAAATCCTTATATGAATGGGTAGCTATTAATTGGTATAGTTCTGCCCATTTGGAAAAAAATCACAGAATTAGTGAGGCTGGAAAGACCTTGGAGATCATGGAGTCCAGCCTATGACCAAACACCACCATGTCAACCAGACCATGGCCCTAAGTGCCACATCCAGTCTTTTCTTAAACACCTCCAAGGTCAATAACTCCACCAGCTCCCTGGGCAGCCTGTCAGGTAAAGGCTTTCTGTCTTCTTGCAGGACTGGATCACAGACAATATTAAGTTGGGCTAAACCTTTGAAATAAATTATTGTGATTAAGACAATGATGGAAAAAGTGTAAATATCAATGTGGAGAAATGTAATGAATTAAAATGAGTCACATAAAAGCAAATATTTAACAAAAAGAGTGGGAGGTGTCACTCTGTTCAAAAGCATCTCTAAGTCATCATACACAATGTAAATTTGCAGGAAATATTTGTCGTATTGTCCTGAAAAACATTTGTGCTATTTACAAATTTAAGTGGGAAATCACAGACTTTGTACCTGGTAAATTAGGTGGTAAATCTTTGCAAATTCATGTGTAGGAATAGCTTTTTTCTGTGTTTTTTGTCTTGTACTAGACTTAGAGAAGCTAGAACACGATGATTGATCTGCCAGTCACCTAGGACTTTGCAGTCATTAGGGAAGGTGGAGGTTGAGCAGTTCTAGGAGAAAACAGTGGCTTAAAGTAACTTGTGCAGCTTTAAAGTTTAAAAGTAACTTTAAAGTAACCAAAGACACTGATTGACATAGTGAGCTAAATGTGCAAAACAAAGCTGTAAGACAGTATCCATCTCTGTGTGGCAGGGAACAAAATAGCCTCTGTGGGAAAAGGAGTGTTTAGAAGATATATTTAATATTTTGAGGAAAGTATTTTAAGGTGAGGAGTGCAATCAGTGAAGAACAAGGAGGTAATGTGAGCATAGCAAAAGGCAAGTAAGATGTCTATGAAGAAAATCTATTTTTATCTATAAATGAGGTAAAATGTAGAATTAGAAAGGCTACAAGGTCACAGAAATCACATTTGGAAAGAGGCATAAATGGGAGCATATGCTATGTGAGCAGTGGGGGAAGGGAAGGGTAGATTTTAGGAACGATCAGTAAAAATAAGACATAGGTAAGGATGTGTGGAGGAACTGAAGATGCAGTGGCTAAGGAGGTTGGAAATGGCTTTCCTGGGAAAGGATGAGGAGGTGAAAGGGGCTATCTACATCCCTCTGGAGTAGAAGCACCCTGGTCTGACTGTGTGGGAGAGGCTGTGCACATGCTCTCCAAGCTGTGTCTCCTCTTGAGAGATGCAAAACATGTTTCTTCAGACTCTTGGGTCAGCTCTTCCTGCACTTTATGGAAGGGAATGGGAGAAAGAAGAGCAAAATGTTTCCTCCCTTTATATGACAAATACTCACTGTTGGATTATGCATGACAGAATATAGGTAATATAATACCTAAAATACCTTTGGATTCATTAGATTAAACACAGATGAAATGTAAAACACTTGCCATGTGCATTTCAGAAGAAGTTAAAACACTGTTTTCTTGCTTAGACCATTCTGGCTTTTCTGTATGGTGCTGAGAACAGACTGCTCTGCCCTTTAGGGGACGGGAGAACTGCAGCAAAGGCAGCCATAGTTCATGGCAGCACACTGCTCTTGACTTCTTGTGCAGTTGCACGAGGGTAAATGTGCTGGATTTTTGATGCCAGCTATGTTGACATTGAAGCCCAGCACCAGTTAGGAAGTTTGTGCTTTGTAGTGACTTGAAGTTACAGAGCCTGAAAATATTTCCTTTGACAGAAAAGTAACTGAAGTCTTATTTAATTGTTTCTTTTCAAACACCGCCAGAAAATATTTCATTGCACGAGCTGAAATGCAATCAGTCAAATTAGAACTGGCACAATGTCCATAAGATATTTATTCTCTAAGGATATTTGTCATTATCACCAAGAGTCATTTGGATTCTCCATCGGATTATACAATGGGCTACTGAACATTAGTTTCAGCACTGTAGTAATAATAGAGAAATAACTGCTTAAACCACAATTAGGTGGGAATGTAATGCTCCCTTCATGAAAAATTTAGTCATTAATTTTATGTTGATATCTTTTTAACATTATTAAACTGTACACTGGAGACAGTGGTTCCATAAAACATGTTTTTCCTATAGGAGCTGTACGACTTAGATGACTGCAGCCCAGTATGCATTAGAAAGAGTAATGAAAACGTTAAGATGACTAATGCCATAATTAGGTGTGCAAAGAGCATTGTCAGGCGACCACTGACTAACAGAGTATTTGTGTGTGTGCGTGTGCATTCATAACACATATTCATTTGGTTTTCTGCTGTGTTGCATGAAGCCTCTGAACTCTTAATTAGGAGATTTTCTAATGTAATATAATCTCTTTAGGCATATAGTGGTGAACTGAGGCCTGCATACAGACATGTATTTCTTTTTTACACAACATACATAGCCTGAAGAGAAGAGCTGTGTTGCATTTCACAGGGCAGAAGTGAAATTGTTCTACAATGTATATAATTTTGATGTAACTTAATTTTATTTTGTCTGACTGAATGCACTCCTGTACATTTTGTTATTTGGACAGAAGACTTCCAGTTCACTTTTGGCCCATGTGAATTAAACAGGCACACGTTAATAATACACATCTTCATTGCCCTGAGTTCAAAAGAACACTGACAGATGACATCTAGGATTTTTAAAGCTCTTAGCTGGATTTCACTGATGTCATCAGGTGTCAGGTTTTCTATTTGGTATGTGATGGGTTTGTTTTTTTTTTTTTAATGTTGTCAGTCCTTGTCTTTCCTTTCTTATAAGTGAAATGATTATGCAAAAGGCTTCTTCATGGTCAGCAGCCTAGAAGGCTTGTTCTTCAGGTGTGTTCACTTAAATGATGAGAGGGGAAAAAAGCAAGAGACATCTATAGGGATATTAAAAAAGAGAAGACCACAGTGCAGCCAGTCCTTAAGACAAGTAACTCTAGGCTCTAAATGGATCAATCAGTGAATAAAATTACATTGAGTGATGGAATTGTCAAAACTGTTCTAGCAGTACCTCAAAAGTCTTGTTGAAGCTGTGGGCATTGCAGGCTGTAGCTTAGAAATTTTGTCTCTCTTTCAGAAGTGTTTTTGCAAAGTGGTATTGCATTGCCCTGCAATCTGGCCACCACAGATGTCTCATCTGAGAGGACTTCGCTTCTCTTCTGCATCACACGCATGCTTGGTCCAGGGTCCCTCCACCACACCTACTCAGCTGAGAGGAACCCCATCTTCCCCAAAGAGGGTCTCTTTCTCCTGCCCCAGGCAGTGACATGAGGTGATAGAATAATCTGGCCATGCCTTCTCCTAGACACTGCAAAAATTAACCCTGTTCTGCCCCAAACCAGGACAAGAATCGAAAGAAAAATATTAGAAGGTGACCCCAGGCCTGCATATCCATATGGATTCATACATGGTAATTTCCATTCCCTTGCTGGACTACAGAATGTGAAGAAACCAAAGTACAACAAACCAGAGACCTGCTGGAGGGAACAATCAAAGTCCATGATGGCATTTCTTCTGGTTGATTGATACTGGCTTTCTGGTCCTAATTGAGCTGTTAGAAGCTGGGCCAGGTTTGAAATAGCAGAGAAGTGCTTGCAGCATTTTCTGGTCCTTGCTTTGTGGTTGAAATGATGACTGAGAAAAAAGTAGGAGGCTATTCTGTTTGGCCCAGGCTCCAAATAATTTCCATGCCTAAAATACATTACAACCCATAACCAAAGGTTTATACACAAAGCTTACCAGTTGGCCTTTGTAGTGTTTTTTTTTTGTTGTTGTTGTTTTTTTCAATTGTGGCTGATGTGCTGATGCCAGCACTTGGATAAGACACATTGACTAAAAGCATTGCAGTGGAGTAAAACATGGAGTAAAACTTCCATAAGAGTTGGATGCACTACAAAAGACACTGAATCATGTCAGATATTTAGGGCAACACTGGTGTACTGCCATTGGACTTATTTGATTCAATCAGTTTTGTGCTCTGGAATGCAAGTTGAGAGTGATTTGTGTTTGGCATTGTAAATTTTACAAGAGAGCTCAAAAGCAACAAGACACTAAATGTGTCACTCTGATTTTGAGTGGTAAAATTCATAATTTGGATGCTGGTGTTGGACATACTGTTGAAACATAAGAAAAGCCTTATTGTTCTAGTAACTACTCTCTCTCTCGCTCTGTTTCATTTAAGAATATTTGCCTACAGGCTTTCCCACTTTTCTTTGCCTTCTTTCTTCTACAGGTTTTCAAAATACTACATGCATTTCCGCAGGCTGCTTTGTATTTTTTTCTACAATGCCCTGTTGAGCAGCAAGAGCTGTTTATGGCCTGAATGTCAGATGGGTGTAACAGTATGGCCTGAATGTCAGATGGGTTTAGCAGTTTTACCTGCAAGCAAAGAGCAAGAGAGAGCTTTCATGGAGTGACACTTGCATGTCTGAAGAAAAGGACAACCTTATCATTCTGTACAGGTACCTGAAAGGAAATTCAACTTGCACCAGGGAAGGTTTAAATTGGATATTAGGAAAATTTCTTCATGGAAAGAGTTGTCAAGCATTTGGAAAAGCTGTCCAGGGAAGTGTACCTCCCTGAAGATATTTAAAAATCATGTAGGTATGGAGCTTAGGGACATGGCTTAGTGGTGGACTTGGCAATGCTGACTTAAAGTTGGACTTAATGATCTTAAAGATCTTTTCCAGCCTGGATGAGCATATGTCCTGTCAGCCAGCTTGGCTCCAGCACATGGCTGCTGGCTCTAGTAGGCTTAGGAGGGAAGGGGGAAATTCGGGAGGCCCCATGGGAAGAAGCTACATGCAGGATCTGTGGGGCAATGCAGTGGTGGGAGTTACTGATGATACCACACTGAGGAGCTATGGGCATTGTAAGGAGGGGCTGCTGGACCCAGTCCCGTTAGCAGCCAGGCTTGCTCACCCACCTGCAGTACAGTCCTAGGTCTTGTGGCTGCCCAGGTTGAGCCTAACATATATGGCTGTGTTACACTGTCCCTCAGCCTTTGGAAACCTCTTGGACCAGCCTTCTTTCCACTATGGGGACCTTCTCAGTGGCTGCCCAAGAGAGGGTGAACTTTAAAATTCACACAACAAAGAAAATCAAGACTTTACAGCTGTTGAGCAGAAATAAAAAAGAACAAAAACAGAACTGCAGATTACCATGGCCATAAAAGTATGTCTTAAAATCTCACTGTCTGGGCAAGAAACAGCTGACTCAAGTATTTATCACTGCTGAATCTTTTTTAACATAGCTCTAAGTTTGACAGATCTTATGGTTAATTGATTTAGACCTAGAGGAAGACCTCAATTTAGACTTTGGTTGTTTCCTATTTCATATAGCTTAGCCTAGAGATGAAACCTGCTTTTGTCAAGAGTCCTTAATTTCATTTGCTCAGCTCCTGTAAGACAGAAAAATGTGCCATAGAAACAGAATTTGCAAATGAACTCAGTTGGCAGAGCACATTTAAAAAAGCCTTGCAGGTGTGCAAATGCTCTCAGCTGATGCTGGACTGCTGCTGTATTTCTTGGCACTGAGATAATGCACAGCCATGTTTTCTGGTCTGTCCCTAAACCAAGAGTTTAGTTTGTCTTGGGAGGGGCAAAGCAGGGTTTAACATTTGAAAAGCTGTGCCCCCTTCAGCCAGGGCTCACCCACTCTTGCTGCAGGAAATGCCTTCAAAATACCAGTGGCACCCTGTCAGCACAGCTGTAAACAGCTGTTTCCAGTGAGCTACATGACAGGTTATTAATTAGATGTTGCACAGCCTTTAGCAGGGGCTGAACATGCTCTATCACTGACTGTGTCAGGCATTGGACAAGGAGATTCACAAGGCTTTTTATATCTTTCCTGAGTAGGTTCATGGAAAAAAGCCCAATGTGGCAGGTGGGAGGGAGAGTGTGGAAGGCATCTGGGATTGCTGTGTGGCATCTGTGAGAAGCTGCCATATCTAGATCAGACAGTGTCCTGTCAGGAAATCTGTAGAGGAGGAACAACTGATGTCCCGCCATGATCTGTCTGTCCCTTCTCAGAGTCAATGGAAAATGAAGCTGAAAGAGATCATGTACTGCAGAGGTTCCCAACACCTCAGCTGCTTTGTGGAGCCACTAGCAGTTGCAATAGCTCTTCCTTATCCCAGACCGTAGAGCTGCTTTGATATTGGAAGCGGGGACGAAGGGAGGGAGTGGGGAGGTAGGGTTGTGGAATGTGTCACAATCTGGAAACACCGTCTTCTGCTGCCTTTAACTCCCTCTTAAAAACTTTGAGAGAAGTAGATATTCTAGTCTTCCTAGGAAATCTCTCCTGATGCCTCTCCTTCCTCATCACCAGACAGTTTTGCTGTTGAAAGAACTTGGAGATGTGTCCAGAGGCAAGAGGATGCCTGGCTGTGAGACCTGTGGAAGTGGCTCCTGTGAAGATGTCTAGGGGTATGAGCATGCAATAGGGAGTTGAGAAATGGATTGGCTGTGGGAACCTCTATGCAGTGTGGAATCTATCTGCCATTAGCTGGTTACATTGCTGGTGACACTATGTGACCACTATGCTCCATCTGCTCCACCCTGCCTCCCTGTTGATCTCCTGTCTGTACCTGGCTTCTACCGTGGCAAAGAGAGAGAGGCAGAAATCCAATCTCTCTGGCACTTCAGTCTGGTGGTGAGTGCAGGTGACTGCTGCCTCAGTCCGTGCACTATCATCCTTGCATACTCAACCCATGGCTAAATCATGCTGTAGTCTCTGTACTCCAGTTTGTCACCTGCAAAGCAAGGGTAGCCCTGTCCTGAGTGCTGGGAGTTTTGCTAGACTGTCTCGAACTTCTAAGCCAGTGGTAATCAGTAGCGTCTTAATAGGTAGAGTGTGGCAGCCAGAGGAAAGGCAATGGCTCTTTGCCTGCTAAAACAATCAGTGCAGTGGCATCTAGTGCACAGTGGGCAGAATTACAGATGTCCAGCAGCCCCCCAGCTGAGCTGGGTGTCGCTGAGGAAGGACTGTAGGCTGCCTTTTGAGGAATCTCTGGAGCTGGGAGTCTATCTGCTCTTCTCCTTCTCTGTTCTCCTGAGTGGAGCAGGGGGCCTCAAGTTTTAGGGCAGCTCAGAGCGCCACAGGCTGCTGTTGTCTTTTGCTTATGAGTACTCAGTCATCCAAATGCATGATTCTGGTGTAGGATTTAAAAAAAAAAAAAAAAAAAGGATAATCTAGTTCAGGCATGTACAGAGAACAGTGGGTATTGTCATTGCTTCTGGTGGCAGGAGCTGCTGATGAGCCAAAGAAGTTGTAGGTGTAGGTGTTTTAACTGACAGGGGATAAATGTCCAGGCACCCAGAATCTCAGTCACAGCAGCAGCATGTGCTGTCCCATCTTGAACCGAAATGCACTTGGTGCCAAATAGGCATGTCACAGAGTCTGGCCACAAAAGCCAGTGCAATGCCACATTCTGCTCTTTTTTTCACATACGAGGAGCAAAATCAGCATGTACAATGGCAATGAGCAGTCCTGGGTCAGCACTCTTGAGCAAGAAGTCACCAAAAAGGACAGTGATGCAAATAAGATATTTGATGAGTCACTATTAGGTACAAGTGAAAGTGTATTTCCAGTTATGTTTTGGTTCTTGCATGGTGAAGTAATCCTGATGGGTGTCACAATGTGTTTATTTGTGTAGGGACCTTGTGTGCTCATTTTGAGCAGCAAAAATGTACATGCGCACATGTGCACACATGTGTTGTATTGTGTGCATGCTGCATTGAATGTTCACAGCAAAGTACAGGTCATATCTTATTAATACCAAGACCTGTTTTGTTGTTGGGAGGTTTTTGTATATAAAATGTATGTGAATGTTCTAGATAAGCATAGAAATTGAAAGAAAAAGTTTACGGTGTAATAAATACATTTTTATCAATGGAAGACTTAATTTTGCTCTTACTCAGTCAATGGTAATCTTGCCATTGTAGTGGTCTAAGCAGCACTGACCCTAGAAACCTTCAGTTTCTAAATGATCCCTCATTAATGACAATAGGTCAAGAAAATCCTCTTATGGAAGTACTGGAAACTCTTGGATTTTGCCCTGAAGAAGTGGGAGTCAAAGTCCCCTCCTAGTGGCACGGAAAATCAACCACATCCTTATTCATTTTCCTTTCCTGTGCATTAACACACATGTACAGCTTGTAGGTACTGGATGAAGCCCTCCAATCCCATTGATTCTGGGTCTGAAGACTCAAGACTCTTAAGCATGCAAATCAGAGCTGCCTAACACTGAAGAGGAAGGGAATAAAAAGTTTGTCAGGAACGTTGCTTCATGTGTCACAAAATGGTACATTAATTCTATTGGAATAATTTGCTACATAGTTTTATTTTAGTAATTTAATGAATTCTTTACTCTCCATGATGAGACTTGTCCAAATGTCTCTTAGTTTCCAAAATACTGCTTTATCTACCAAGCTACTAAATATTTCTGACCTTTTCACTCTGTTCCTGCAAATCCATTTTTCATCCACCCTGATGTACATGGCTTTCCTTCCTTTCTGACAGGAATAAAAAAAAATGGAGCCTGGGTGAATATTGCTTTTAAAGTGTTATTTCCCTGGGCTGTAATATATAGTCAAGAATCTGTTTTCTCAAGACAGAGAATGCTCTAAAAATGACCCACATCTGTTTGTCTTGTACATCTGTTTCTCTTGTCTGTACCTATCTCATTCATCTGATCATGGGTGATCCATGGGAGAATGTTTAGGGGGAGTGGGGATGAGGTGGGTGTTTTGGGAAGCGCCTCTTCATCCAGGCTGGGTAAGATGGACTTGAAGGCATGCTTTCCTTCTGGAAGCAGAGGAGATAAGACCCAGTTTATTTTCTTTCTTTGTCTTTGTATTAAAGGATTATTTAAAAAAAAAAAAAGAAAGAAAGAAAGAAAAGAGGATTTTATAGTAAATGATGGATTTCTTTTGAGTTCTTTATAATTCCTTTGGCTATCATCAGATTGGGTGTTGCAATAGCAACACAGTAAGTATTTATTTATAAGATGGAAAAATACGTGATGATACTAGCTGCACAGTTGCTTATCTGGTGGAAACGAATTTTAAAAGTTACAATGTTGTGAATTGAATTTTTTTTAAAGCTCTGCTTGAGATCAAAGGTAAAATCCTTCAATTCCTGAGATAGAAAAACAGCCACAGTGCTGCAAGAAGACTCAGTTATCAATAGCTCTTGGAGAAATTGTTTTCAGGGTTTGCACAGCTTCACTTCATAGCTATCTTTTCTGTCTGAAGCCTGTACTTGAAGCATCTGCAGCTGCCAGTACATTGCTTTTGACTGCAGTTAGCTAGGATGAAAAAACTTAATGTTGCTGGATGCTAAATTTGTTCTGTGCAAAACTTTTCCTGCTGCCTCCAGGTGTAAGCAGCAGCTACTGCACACATTCTGCACCTCCTTTCCATTTCTTGTGTCTGCCACAGACATATTTTCTCTCACGAAGTAAGATGAAGTAAGTTTTCATCATTAAAAAAACTAACCAATATGCTATTCTTAATAATAACCTGTTCATGGTTTCAACAAGGAAGCAGTCTAATTATGGTAATTTTTTATTCCACCTGCCTCAGCCATTGGCAAGTGTGAGATGGGCAGGTGTAAGGTGGGGCTGCAGTGTGCACTGCACCAGCAGGGTAAGGCAGAGCTCAAGTCAAAGGTGCTTGCTGAGCTGTGAAAATAGGACCTAACAGAAGAGGCTACGCTTCAAGGGAATCTGAGAGGTGTGGGAGAAGACCCTCTCTTGGGTAGTAAAATGTAACAGTTTTATATTGTCTTTCCAAATGTGCATTGCCTGATGACTTACAGGTTTCCTTTTAAATGCCTTCTTACCTGGCTATTTTAATCACTTTTCCTAGTACTTTTCTTCATTTGGTAAAGGCATTGAAGATATCAGGGTAGATGAAATGGCTGTTTAAATAACATCTAAAATATAAGAAATGGTGTGAGACAGAAGTGCTTAGAAAAAACATTTCTCAGATTTCTGTGAGATTAATCTTCTGTGTGTGGAAAATTAGGATTTGGACTGTAAGGATATTGGAGATTACTGTGCTGTCTGTTTATATGATGCAACGAAACTCCAAATCAAAAGTACTAAAATGTGGACAGATGAGATGTGTTACACTTATGAGAAATTTTCATATGAAGAATGAAATTCTCTGTTAGCATAATCTGATACTTCTCCAATGTTGTTGGATGTAGAATGGCATTTATGCCTTATACGTTATTTATTATTTGATCCATAAGTGATATAATTGTTTTCTGCTTTTGTTTATGAAAACTTGGACAAAGTCATTCAGCATTAATGAAGTGGCAGCAATGTGATAGCAACACAAAGGAGTGGAGAGCCAGTGGGTTTGAGCAGACGATATTGACACTGGTGGGTTCAGAGGCAGAGGTCAAGAGGCAGTAGAGTAGCACTGGGCAGAGAAATCATCTGTTCTTAAGGGTGCTCCAGCAGAGATGTGCAGCTGAGATGGTTCCTGGTCACCATCAGAGCAACATAAAGACACCAGAAGCATAGTGAGGAGTCTACTCACAAATATACTGTAGCTGTTATGTGGATTGGATTGGATTGAATTAAGAGCAGAGCAAGCATCACTAGCCTGAACCTAGCTGACTTATGGAGCACTGTGGGAGCAAAGAGCATGGCAGCTTGACTCAGCAGTTATTTAGCTAGGAGGATAGGGCAGGACAGAAGCACAGTTCATGCAATTTTCCTTTCATTAAGCCAGCAATGTGCATTGTTCACAGTACAGTCTTGAAAGAAAGGTTCAGCTGCTGTACCACAGTAAGGAAACCACAGAGCCCCAGCATGTGATGGAACAGCAGGAGTTCTGCTAGGGATGTGCCCAGTGCCTGGTGGCTCTGCTGTCACCTGATTTCTTTGTCTCTGTAGTTTACTTGACTGATGGTACCTGCTAAGGGCAATACACCTACAAATATCACAGCTTTTGGTGTGCCTGGTGACAGCCTGCTATGATTCTCAGGACCAGTATGTCCAGTCAGTTAGGACTAATCCCCTTTCAGAAGCCCAGGGTGTTCATCTTGACTTCACTGTCGTTGTGCTAGACATTGTATCCCTGCTGTTTCCTGTCGGTGACTGTTGAATTTTTTACACTGTACATGACATCTGCTCTTCTGTTGGGTGCTATAAAGCTAACTTGTAGCTCCATGGCACATAGATAGGGCTGTGCTACAGCTGGAAGCAGAACTGTTTGCATCCTCACTAAAATAGTGGGAAGACACTGTGACACGTTTGTAAGGCTTCTTTCTATTCTCCTTTTCCCCTAATTTTCCTTTTATTTTTCTCTCCTGCTAACCCTGTTGAAAATGTTGGTGGACCAAAACCAGCCAGGGCTGCCTTTTTTCCTTCTTCTTTCTTTTCCCTTTTCTTTGTGTGCTGGGATAATTATGCCAAATTGCCAAATATAAAATGCATTGCATGTGTTTTGGCATGTATATAGTGTTAACTCATATGTAATATGGAAGGATGGAAAGTGTGTTTTCAGGATTTGGCTGAAACAAACTTTAGCTTGCCTACAGCTGCTCGGGGTTTCCTTTTGGTCCACATGTTATAAATGATCAGCTTGGTAGTCCTTATTCAAGTATATTTGGCCAACTGCTATTGTATTTGAGAAAAAATGAGTTTTGCTTCCCAAATTTGAATGAATGTGCAATGTTTTCCCCCTAGACTGAAAATCTGAGTGGTTTGTTGGTTCCCCCCACCTCCGCATTTCTTTTCTTCTGGTTAGTATGAATGCCTGAGCACAATCTGGCTCATCATCAGGATGTTTTATCTTGGTGTTGACAAATGCCATCTTCTATGCAAAATTTTACTTTTGAAAAAAGAGAATCCAGCTGTCTTGGTGGGTAGATGCAGCTGTCAAGTTGCAAGTGTCAGAGCTGCTGTAGGTGCGTTGAAGAAAAATGCTGGGTGGGGGAGTAAGTCCCTTTTCTGTGCACACCTGTGCAACACAACCATGGAAAGAAATGCAGTGGGCAATTCTTGAAGTTCTTTCTGAATGTGTATTGGCCTGAATTTCAGGACCTTGGATAGTTTGGGCTTTAGAAATTTAACAGTAGATATATTTAAAAGGCAATAAAAAACCTGATTTAATGCTAAACTAGAAGTGGGGTGGTATTTGTGAAAAGGAGCTTCTTCCAGGAGAAATGTCAGCCAAGAGGAGGAGTAAGGGTTTTATATGAAAATAAATGTGACAAAATTTTAGTCTTAGGAGACTTGCTGCCTGTGCTTCTGTGCTGTTGCTGTGTTTTAGTTAGTCATAAAATAAATGACCAGTGACAAATGCCTGCTCTCTGTAATTATTTGTAGAGTGGCATGTTTTAGGTTTGCTCAAGGGTTGTGCTCTGAAAATGAGAGCAGTTCATGGACTGGAACCAATATCTGCTCTCCTACAAATAACAGAGGTCAGGCCATGCACCCCAGGCCTTTCCTGCTCACCCACCTCTTTCTTTAAGCCAAATCACTCTGGGCTTGCTGTCACCATGAGATGGGCAAAAGGAAATATTCTCACCTGACTTCCTTTTCGTCAAGTTGTGTTATTGCCTGGCAGCCCATCACAGGCAGGAATGCTCCTGTTTCTCCACACACAAGCTGCCTGCCCTCTGCCTCTGAGGACTCCTGGTGCCTCTGGGCAGCAGTCATATCCTCCCTCCCACCTGGCAGCAGCCCACAGAAATACAAGCCTGGGGTCCATAGGTGCATGTGGAGCTCCTGTTCAGCACTGACACGCTTTAGTTTGGATCCAAGTCCCGCTAGTTTTCTCTACACAGTTGCAAATAATTCCTGGATGAATAGTTCATGGTCCCTTGGCTATGAGCCAGGACTCTGTGCCCACAGCATCCTTAGTGTTGTCTAGTGATGAATCTGCAAACCTGCTGTTGGGGACAGTGAGAGAAGAGTGGGGTGAACCTTTAACGAAAGGTTACCCTCAGCGCTGTGTCCTGTGATGCTGCTTACTTCTCATCTTTAATGTTCTCACTGAAGTAGATGGTTGGAGTTTAGTGCTGGACTTTCTGGATGCCTTCAGCCTCATCTGCTCCATTTGAGGGTTTTTAGCAAGCTTCTCAGAGAAAGTGGAAGCAGAGGATTTCAGCAGGAATTTCTGAGAGGCGAAGCTGGGCACAGCTGAAAAGCATACCACCCATTGCCTCCCATGAAAGCTGACCCAGCCATCTCTGCTCATTGTGAAAGTACATGACACAAACCTTCCAGTCTTCCTAATTTTTTCAATGTCTGTTAGATTCCTCTTCTTAATAATAGCACAGGAAATTCAAACTATCTCTGGAAAATTGCAGCAGTTCTTGGGTGGTTAAAATTTAATATCTTATCCTGCTATTTGTGGTATGCTATTGATACCCATAGGTATTTTTTGCCATGTATTATTGCTTAATTATATCAGTTATGAATCAGTCAAAAGAAGCAGTGGAATGGACATAGAATTAATTCTCCATTTAGATGTATAAAGTGATAGAGGAAAGAATAATGTTGGTACTCAGCTTCTTCTAAAGCAGGCTGACCAGTCACACTGAAAATAAAGGGCAGAGACTTCAAAATGGTAATTAAAAAGTGAGTTAAATGAGGCTGCTATGCACTGTAATCAGAACACTAAATTTCAAATGTTTCATCTTTTGCCTTTGAAGTATATGTCAAGCTGCAGGGTTTTTTTTGTGTAACTTAGTATAGTGCTCTGGATATACAAATAGAATTTTTTGTGTAATGTACCAGCTATACATGACAAAATCTTAAATCTCTTGCTATTCAGTTCGTCTTTTATGTTATTATTCATATTATCTCTTAAGTCTTCATTTCCAAGTTTCATTAGTAAGAAGAAGGAGAAAGCACATTGTTTTGGAGGCTAGATAATAAAAAGGCAGTTCTGTTTCCCAGAATATGTGTCAGGTTGAGGTATTTACAAAGAAGGAGAAAATAAATTATTTTTGCTAAGAACGGAGCAGTACATGCAATGCCACCTGGGGAGAGGAAGAGTTATAATGATCACATTAAAAGGAATCTTAAAAATGGGAAATTAGTAATCCCCCAACCCTACATGTGACTGAAATTTTAATGTACCCAAAGGAATACACAAACATCCATTCACACTCTAGTTTTTGCTGTGTGTGCCTTTGACTGCAACATCAGCAGGTCACAGTAGAAGTCCATGCTCAGGAAAGAAGGTTCAGCAAAGCTGATGAGGGATCATACTCCAGTCTGTCACATCACAGGTGCCTGTTCCAGCCTTTAACTTTGAGAATGCAGGTGGGCAACTAGTAAATCAGGGAATACCTAAATGCAGAACTCGGGTTGCCTAAGAGAGCTCTGAAGACTGACAAGGAGATGGGTGACCAACTTCACGTGAGCAGAGCGTGAGGTAGACTAGGGCTTGAGTAGGTCGAATAAGAAAGCTCAGTTTTGATTCATCCTGCTTATTAGACATACAAATATCATTCTTTAGAGCTGACTCAGAGGCTCTGCAGCATCCGTACTGCATTCACTAGCACCTTAAACTTTCTGACCCACAGCAGGCCTCCCGAGACCCTCAGCTGCCCTGCTGAGGGCGTTACTCCTGCTTTGTTAGACGATGTCTGCCCCACAGGAGCAGCAGAGCCTCTGTGGCATAATGCAGAGTTTCAACACTTGCTGATAGGACAGAACACCAGGGAAATAGTTCTCCTTTCTTACAGAAAAAAACCCCCCAATCTCTGGTTTTCTTCAAGCTTTCCCATTTTAAACAGGAATGGATGACACCAGAGACACAAAGGTTGTCCTTAACAAATAGGAGATTGGATATGGACCTCTGGAAATGTACACTTGCTAAGGTCCAGAGCCACCTGAGAGTCCTTCAGGGCACACACACATTTGCAGTGCGTGAAAGAAGAGTCATTACGCTCATCTGTTCTGTGCTCAGGGTATAAAAGATGCCTCTCAAGGTCAATTACTATGTCAACACAAGTAAGAAAGTACAATTTTCAAGTTGGTTGAAATTGAGATATCTCAGTGGACCTAATGGAGTGGATCACTTACACATGAAGCTTAACAACCTGGCCTACAGTGTTAGAGTTTATAAGCTGTGGAAAAAAGTACCAAATCTTTCAGAGCTGTGCTAGCCAACAACACGAGTGCTGTTGCCTGTTGAAATGTCCTTGGATTGTAGTTTCCCACTGAAATCCATCTCTGTACTTTCCTGAGGGTGCCATGGAGAAAAGCAATATTTTTTCAATGTGTGAACTACACATAACAGGTACCACAATCATTTTCTCCAGAGTCTGAAGTTAAGTTTTTTTTTTGGTCTATAAATAGTTCTGATTTTTAAGGTGAAATTTTCAAATCATTGTTTGGTCTATTGGTATATTTCAGCTAAGGGTTATTTTTTCTTCTATGCTTAGTTGGTTTTTGGGTCTTTTTTGTGGTCTCAGTATGAATAGAGATTTGTTTCTTTTCAGTAATGAGATTTTGACTGCAAAACATGGGTAAATAAATTGGATTTATATATAGGTATATAAATACACACACCTATATATTATTTTTGATATCCAGCAGTGAGAGACATGACCAAACAAATCCAGAGATTGTAAAAGATTGGGGAAAAAACCCCACAGCTAAAGTAGCAGGGAGATTATGTTAGCATAACTGAGAGAACTTGATAAATAATGGTCAAAAAGGCAGAATTTAATTTTATTGATAACATATGATGTAGTTCACGTCTCCAGGCTTTTGAGTACAGAACTTCAAAGCAGCCAAGCTGTGACAGTAACTGATAGTGGTGATGACAAGTAAACTGAGGGGTAGAAAGATAGAAACAAGTAGGGAACCAGTGGTGTTTTAGCTGACAAAAGCCCAGGGATGTTTATGTGATCTCAAAACACCATCCCTGCTCAATACATACAGATGGTTGTAGGAAGATGAGAGCAAGTTTATTAATTAAATAATAAACTTTTTTTGTTTTGATTGCTCATCAAAAATTTGTGGATTTTGGAAATTATTTTAAAGCATGTAGTTTGATACTGTTAACTTATCAAAGAAGAGTTGCTGTGTGCAGTGAGACCCAAAAGCAAATAATCATTGTGCAGACTTCATTCCTCTTCTGGGACAGAGCATTTGACAGGAGAAGCCTTTCAGTGACTGTGTGCAATCCTTCTCTAGTGATGGTTTAACATGTTCCTTTCATCTTAAACTGCTGAACAAATAAAACTGCATGTAGGAAAATCAACCTCCCAGATAAAGGGGATGAACCATGAAGAGAAACTCTATTCCTTCAAATTTATTGAGGATAAAATGTAGATATATTTTTTCATGTCAGATAATGTCTTTCCATTCTGTCTGAGCAGTCATGGCAGAAAAAAATATTTCCAAATGGAAGTCACAGTGACAAGTCCAGCAATGCTATCAGTTACCTGGTTGGCTGGCTCTCATACGTCTCAATATAATCTGGTTTGGAAGAACATGCTGGATTTAAAATACAAAATATCTCTATGAATAAATAGTGAGCTTAAACTAAGTAGCATTGATAGGAAATACTAATTTTTGCATTTCTCTCCTTTTTGCATTTGACATTATTCACTATTTTCCACATTTCCATGTTTGTGCAAATGAATGTACAATGAATTGCTGTATAGAGTTGTGCTGTATGTGTATTTTAAGAACCCTACTGCATTTTCTGAGCTCTTTCTAACACTTTTGGAAGCGTTCATCCTGCAGTTCTGTAAAAAAGCCTTATTATTCCCACCAGGATCTCTGAGGAGAAGACCGATCCCATTTCAAGTCCTTCACACAGTGAATAAAGCCCCAAGGAAATGCAGAACCAATAAAAGATCTCCCCTTTCCCCTTTGCAATGCCAGGCAGTGATTTTTTCAGTTGGTATCACATTCAGAGCAAAATGATGCTGTAACAATTTTTATAGCAAAATAATTGAGTATCCAATTTGTTTTGTAAGTGCATTTCACCCCCAGTCCCCTCATTTATTTTTCTGTCCTCTAGATAGAAATTTAAGTACAACAGTATTAGAACATAAACTCTTATTTTTTTGGTGGGTATTGAAAAAACTCACATGCAGCAAAGATTAAAATACCTGACAGCTTTGCTCCTGCTCTCTGGTTTATGCTATGCATACTGGCATTAAAGATTCAGTAAAGGGAGAAGAGCCATTAAACATTCATGAGAATGTTTAAGCAGGGGCACCTCAGTGCCACATTTTGGGTTGCTGCACCCACCTCTGTTGCTGAAAAAGACACATGGGCTGAGACAGGCAGGAACATCTCATCCTGCACAGCAGCTTCTCCAGCTGAGTTCTCCCCTGTAGTTCCTGCTGTGCATGGCCAGACATTTTCTCTCCTGCCTGATTTTGTACTGCTGCCCAGTGCTGTTCAACAGCTGTGAATTTTCACAATATAGATAGTTAACATGAAGGGGTTTTAACAAGGTGAAGTGATTAATATATCCTTATGTTTTCGTCTGCTGAAAGTGTTTTGTGTTCCAGTGGATTAAAAAATGTTATACTTGCAAACTGGGAAATTACATGGACCTTATTATTAGGGAGATCCAGCAGTAAAGAAAGGAGATGAGTTGTGCCTGCTGATTGAACACTATAGGGGATGGGCAGATCTGGATCTTCCTGGGGCATATGATGGTATTGGTAAAACAGGCCAGGCTGTGTGTCTCAGAGCCACACTGACCTGCTGGGAGCTGAGCCACAGCTCAGCCAGGCATTTGATACCATGGAGGTGACTCAGAAAATAATCAAAAGAGACTGGGAAATATTAAAGGGAGAGGTTTGATGAATTTGTTCCATCCAGTTTAACTTTTATCTGGATTCAACAACTGTAGAAAATCAGTCTCAATGTAAGAGATGTTACTAAAATTCCGTGAGAGTTTTGAACAGTATTCAAAGGGGAAAAAAATAAAACTTTTTCTTAATTTGCCTGATGTTTGCTGGAAGGAAGAAGCCTTAGAGAGAAAAGATAACTCTCCTAGGGGCTATCTGTAAGTGGAGACCTAAATGGCAGGAGATAATGGTGGAGAAATCTTTAGTTTAACAAGGGTGGACAAGATTCAATAGTAAATGAGTCAAGGTAAATGCAAACTAGATCTTGGAGAGTGAAAAGAATCTGATACTAATCGTTAATGGCAACCGTCAATTACCATCAGTGGAAATTTCAAAGTCTTAACTGGATTTTTTTTCTTCAAAATGAAAACCTTTATGTATGTAATATTGTAATTTTGCACATGATTATCCGCTTGATACAGATATATCTCTTCAGCTCTTGCTGAAATCTTTGTATTTCCTTGTAGGAATCTTGTATGCTTCAAAAATGAGTCACTTTTTCTAATTACTTGTAATTAATACTTCTAGTAAATGAATGGCATGTCTGATTATTTTTTGTTTCTTTGCTTGCCTCTCTTTCCAGAAATGTTTAGGAGACATGCAATGCATTCATTAGCAAGACGTTAACATTCATTTAACATAATTACCATCCTTTTTCCTAAGTGGAAAGATTTTCCTTTTCAGACCAGAAAACTGTGCTTTGAGCTGATCACAACATGGGAAAACTGACTTTGGTGAGGCAAGAGGACAGCACTGAGAAAAGCCTGAGGAGGGGGACAGCCAGAGCTTAGCATTAACCAGGGAGAAAATGGAGGCAGAACACCATATGCAAATACTTCCTTAAGTATTAAAATGTCAAAAGCTTATTCATCCAGGAAAATCATTACCTTTCACCAAGAGCAAAAGGAAAATTTTTAGTTTTGTTCATTGAAATATTGCTGCGTTCCACACAAAGATCTATTGTTGCTCCCCAAAAGAAGAGGACTTTATGGCTGCGTAGGATTCACATAATTTAGGGAGTATTTCAGTTTCATTTACTAATTATCAAATTCTCACAAGGTGCCAAGTGGCAATTTTCTCCAAAATTCTTTTTTCACTTTTTCTAAGGTGGACTAGAGCATCCATTTGAAAAGATAAATAAAGCAAGCCTAGGCACCAGTCAAATCACGCTTAAGAAGTCCAGCAGTGTTATAGACTTTTTGCATGCAGATGGGTTTCACTCATTGCTGCTGATAATTCATCCAGGACATGGTTAATCAATTTTCTTTTTCACTACATCTGCTAAGCCACTTCATGTTTCCCTTTAGAACAGACCCGGTGTCAAGAGGATAAAGAAAGGCAGGAATGTGTTAGTTGCCTTTAGAAAATGTGGATCATGGCCCCTTTCGCAGTGATGCTTATGAACTGGAGGATAAAGTCTGTGAATTGAAAAAAAAACGATAACCCATGAGGACAGGGGTATGCCCATTTAGGCTTCATCCTCCCCTACTGCTGGAGATGTTTCCTGAAAGTGATGAGGCACAGATGATTGAATCCCCCTTCTATCACACCCATTTTTATACCCTTTCATATGTTTTGTTGGCTTCATTTTCAGCGCCTTTTCCTAAGAGAAATAAAACTTTCATATTTGTTTAAGTTCCCCTTGAAGCATATCTGGTTTTGTGACTGTAGTTCAGCTGAGGGCTGACCAGATAAGCACATTGAGTGCAAATGGAGGACAAAAGAGAGTAATGCTGGGGAAGACCTATCAGCCCAGAATGCAGTGGCACATTCTTTGGGTGTTTATGTAGCCTTTCAAAAAGCTGAAAATGTTAGGAGGGGAAATTTGTTTCCTAGGACTGCTGAAATCAGGAATACAAATAATTACATTCTAAGTGATAGCTCTATAAGAGTTGCATGATCATGCTTTGCTTCATCTCCTTGCTATTTTTCTTCTTTTTTTTTTTTCACTCTTTACTGCTAGTCTTGTATATCCATGTAGCAGGCACAGTTTTTTAAAAAAAAAAGTAGGAATAAAGGAGCTTTTTTCTCATCTCTTTCCATCAGCTAAACTTCCCATAGAAGCTGAACAACATCCTCTTTATCACGATTATGGGTTTCCACATCTTGGCGTACTATTTCTTTCCTTTAGTGCATGCCAGCAAACTGAGCTAAGAGTGATGAAAGCAGAGAATAAGACGTGTATAAGGCCATATTTATTCACTTACATCAAGAGCATTTGTTTACATGAGTGGGGCAAGTGAGATATAAGTTGCTTTTGTAACTATGAACAGCACACACCTGTTTCAAAGATGACACATCTGTAACATTCTGCCTTGCACATGAAAATAATTGGTATTATTCATGGAAATATGAATGAAAGAAAACAGCTGTCAGCCTTTTGAGCCATTTTAGAACAAAAACAGAGCTCATCCCTGCACCCTGCCCAAAGTGCAGCATTGACTTGCATTGACAGGGGAATGTAGTGCTTTGACTTGGCTGTTGTGGAAATATGGACTGATGGCCTTTGCATTATTCATGTTAAATACATACTGCTGAATCATGGAAAAAGTCTCTGAGAAGACAACCACTTTCTGTTGAGAGCCTGAGTGCTTTTTAATTCCCATTCACTTATGTAGGTGGGTATGGCAAGCTGTGTCCTGTGACACTGGGCCACATATTTGGTTCCAGTACATTGAATCACTCCAACAGAAAAACCACAGTAGAACAAATTGTGGATTGACATGTTTGGACTTGACATTAGGGAACAATCCTTTGCTAGGAGGGCACTGTAGTGCAGGAACAGGTTATCTCGAGAAGTTATAGATTATCCATCCATGGAGGTTTTTAATTCTAGGATAGCAAAACTAAAACTGATCTAATCTGCTGTGATGATAAGGCAGAAAGTTGGACTAGATGACGTGCAGGCATCCCTTTGAATCAATATTTCTACAATTCTGTGGCTTCTCAGTAAAATATGTATAAATTAGGCTTTTGTTTTCACTACATGCTCTTTCTCAAAATCAAAGTATAAGCCATTATTTTTAGAGGAAAAGTAAACCAGAATCAACTCACATTTTTGCTGGTAAAGTGCCATTATTTTTAACAGTGACAATGAGGTTTGTTTCCTTGTATCACTGAAGAGCACCACAACTATTATTTCAGTGGAGCAGTAGGGAGAAAGATTTTAATTTGAATCCAACTGTTGTTACAATGAAATTTAAAAGGCCATAATAAGGAGCTAAATCCCTGTGATTCAATAGTCAGCATTGATCTCTCTCTTATTGATCTTAGGGAAACCAAGATTTCATTCTATGGCATGAAGAGCCTCACAAGAACTTTCCAGCAATTAATTTCCTTTTAAGTCCTTCTCTGGTGGCTCAAGCAGGATGTACAAATTAATTTTGCTCATTCTTTCTTTAAAGATAATTTTTACAATTTGCAAAAAATTTTAAAAAGTATAGACTTCTTACATGTTCAGGTGCAAAATCTCTAGTTTGCTAAAAGAAAATGAGTCTTTTATTACAGGACATCTCAGTTAGACTCATGTAAGTCTAATAACCCTTCTCACAGTTTTAACATTCTTTACCTGCCGTGGGGAATTATTTAAAAAGAGTTACTCTTACCTATCTTGAAAAACTTCAGAGTCTAAACTATAAAAGCACAGTCTCTGTGGTCCAGCATAGCAGAGTATTCATCCCTATGCAAATTGTATTTTGGAAAACAGTATTCAGTCACAGTATATAGTGAAAAGTTGTGACAGAGGCAGAACAGTAAAACAAATTTGATTTGGACTACAGTGAAATTTTCTTGGGGTTGAAAGTTTCCTAACATTTGATGGAGCTGAGAAATGCCACCAGTCTTGACATTACTTGCATTTGAATGGATGTCTCTGACTGAGCACATTCTCTAGCTATTTCTCATGTCTTCTTTTTAGTTTTTCTGAAAAGCGTTTCATAGCATTTCTTAAAAGAACACCCAAAATATTCTACCTTCCAGTCAGTTGTGCTTTCATGGCTACATTAAAAAATGAACAAAAAGACTTAGAATGTAGAACCAATGAAAGAAAAGGAGAGCAGATGGGAATTGATGTGCAGCAAAAGGTGAGGACAGTAGGAAGCATGTGAGGCTAGGAGTGGCAGAAAGCAGGGGGAGAAGTGGTTGTGCTTTGCTTGGGGGTAGGTGGCTGTGCTGTCTTTGCAGGGAAGGGGGGAAGTTGTTTGGTCCTTTTGCTTCAAGAGAGAAACTAAAGAAGTAGGATTCTCTGAAAAATCCAGGTGTGGTGTGGTGTATGGCAACAACAAAACACTTTCTGTTCCAGAGGTAGCTAAGGAAGATATCCAGAATCTGGAAATGAGCAAGATTGTGCAATGTGCATCCCAAGGAGTGCTCTGTGCTGTTGGTGCTGGCTGGCAGTGAGGAGGTGCAGAGAAGAGGAAATAAGTTACTGTTATATTGGTTTATTAAAGACCAAAGAAGTGATTCAAATATTCATTGCCCTATCACCTTGCCACTGATTTGACATTGCAGCAGATCTGCCATCTGATTAATATAAAGGAAAGGTTGAAGTAATTAGTTTTAATCAGTGTGGGTTTAGGGTGAATACCTTTCGTTAAAATAGCTTTGTGCCTTTTCTGAGGTTGTTGCTAGTTTAGGGACAGTCTTGAAATCATCTGTTTCAACTCTCGGCCTTTTTCAACTTGCTAATACACAACATTTTGATTAAGAAAGTAGAATGATACAAAATCAACATTGTATGCACATTAAGTGGTGTTAAAACTGGCATAGTGGCAGTTTCTAAACCTAAATGTATTTCTCTCCACAGAGGATGATGAGTTGTGTGCTATCTTATACTATTATCAATAGATGTGAAAGAAGAGAGAAAATTATTCCACATAAGATTTGCAGATGACACAAAGTCATCTTTGTGTCATCAGATGACACAAAGTTAAGGGTTTGTGGTAATAGTTAACAGAACAAGCTGTTGTACAGAGTGATCTGCTCTGATGGCTATGGACAAAATTCAAGAAAGCAGACAGAATCTATATGAGGCCAAGTAAAAGGACTATATATAGGAGTAAATACTGTGGACTGTGCTGATAGAATTGTTCTCTCTGTCCTAGAAAGCAGTATCAGAAAAGGTTGAGACACTGTGTGTGGAATTAACAGGCTGTGACCCCTACTGTGAGTGTCTGATGCAAAAGGGAAAATGAGATCTTTGATATGTGAACAAGGAAATATTGAGGAGATCTTGCTTATTTTATGATTGGCTTTGGGACACTGTCCCATTGCATTGCTTAAGACTGATGAATACTGATAACTAGAGAAGTTTTAAGTGAAAGCAATAAGAGTGGTAAAAGAAAGAATGTTTTATAGTGAAAGGCGTGGCCTGCTTAATTAAACAAAAATGAGATTAGAAAGTGACTTGATAGAATTTTGTATGTGTTAAACAAAAATTGGTAGTAGAGCATCAGGAAGCAGCAGTAGAGTGAAAGCTGATGCTACCTAAATTCCTCTTTGGAATAATAGACACAGATTTTAGTAGTTAGGTAATTAACCTCTGGAGCAGCTTGTCAAGACTCTCAAGTCTCTCCATTGCTGAACAATGGAAAGTATTGGATACCTTTATAAAATACATACTCTGATTCAAACAGGCATTAATTTTGAGATGCCCTATGGTCTGTCTTATGCTGGAGGTAAAACTAAAAGGACATGTGGATCCTTGATGACATTATAGCTTACTATATCTATGTTCTTTTGTTGGAACTTACACCTCAACCTAGTCTAATGCAGAAAAAAGTATAAAAGGGAGAAAAAAAGAAAATAGAATAAATACCTGCAATAATTGTATTAATTTAAATTTTCATTTCAAGCATGTTAGCTGTCACTGTAACAGACAGCTTCACTGGAAGAACCTTTATTTGCAAAAAATTGTTCTGCAGTAGTTTCCTAACCAGAAGCAGCTTAGCCAGGATGCCAGGTCATGCCAAGCACAACTGGTTACAGGGTCAGCCAGCTGCTGGTCCCTCATAAAGCTTTTCTGATAAAGTGATTTTTCTTCAATGTAATTTGAGCTTTATTTCTGATTTATCACCTAAACTTGTAGTTTGTGGATCATTTTCTTTTTCTGGTTTTAACTTCTTTTCATACAGCAGGTAGCTGACAAAAGCCATAATATGACCTGGTTGTAGAAAGTTGAACTATGAAAATTCATGCTAGGTTCAATAAGGTTCACATAACCTTTCCTTGAAACAACTTAATTAGGAATCTGATGGGTTCCCATGCCCTGAAGTCAAATAAAACTGGATGTATTTCTGAAAGAGGATTTTGTGCAAGAAGTGCTGATTTCAGTTCTAGAGTTGCTCTGTAGAATATTTTGGTTGTAATAGCCAAGGTTAGATTGCATGAATGGATTGTTTCCATTTTAATTATAATATCATAGCATGTAAAGTATCAAGCTGGTATTTTTCTAAATACCCTGTACTGCTGGAGTTAACTGTTTGATGTGAAGCTGCTTGAATTTTAGAAGTGGGATCAAGAGAATTTTGTTGGAAAAAATTCAGAAACTCAAAGGGATTTCTTAAGGAGGAATTAGTTATTTATGAAGAAAAAATACAAGTGGAGGTTGTCTTTTGTCTTGTCTACATCTGTGCTGTGATGGTTTACTCTTCTCTAAAGTGATCCAAGCATTAAATATTGAATATTAAAAGTTCTGAGATAATAGGTATGGTGAGATGAGTTTTAAGGTATTTACTTAGCAGGTAGCCAGGGAAATCTTCAAAATACGAAATATGAAAATATTAAAGTGTTAGGTTTTATTAACAGATTTAGAGTTAGCAGATGTATGAAGAACTTTTTTTTTTTTTTTCTGTGGGTGTTTTCCTCTCAAATTTTGAACCTTGCATACTTTGGGTAGGAAATTACACCTGATTTTTGTTTGCTTGATAATGAAACAAAAAAGCACTTACCCTGGCAGTCTGGGTCACCATTTTCTCCAGGGTATTCACAATGAGAAGAAAAATGTTTGGCTGCTGAGACTTTCAACCTGAGTCAGATTTCACTTTAAAGAATCTGTGTCCTTTTTCAATTGATTGAAGTAAGAAATAAAGACATAACATCATGTTCACTCTAGTGAGACTGGACATGCCATCACTGAATTTTCCACAAGGTACATTCTGACTCCAGTACCTGTATATTTGTGAGGGAAAAAAATTGCCTATAAAATCCCATGTGTATAGATCACAATTGTAACTGTTGTACTTGCATCACAAAGTAGAATCACAGTATGGTTTGGGTTGGAATGGACCTTTAAATCTTGTTTAGTCTAACCCACCTGCAGTAAGCAGGGCAGTCTTCAACTAGACCAGGTTGCTCAGAGCCACATCCAGCATGATTTTGAATGTTTCCAGGGATTAAGCTAGTACCACCTTTCTGGGTAGCCTGTTCCAGTATTTAGTCTGGATGCCCCGTTTTAGTTTAAAACCATTATCCATTGTCCTATCTCAACAGGCCAGTTACCTGCAGAAGTTCAGCAAGGTAGAGGTTTCCTTTTGAAACAAAACCAGTCTAAATTGTATGCAATTTCTGTCCTGCAACCCTGGAAGGAGGATGGAAGAGATGGAAAAAATGGACAAAAGAGGGGGCTGGAGCTGAATGGATGTAAATTTTAAATGCCTGGTGATCTTCATCCAGTTTGATGAGAACTGTTTCTACAGTCAGGAGCAAAGGGGAATGGGATTGTGAAGTTCAGCCTAAGCTGTGTCAGTGAAACCATAGAAGAAAAGCACAAAGCTTCAGGAAACTGAAAACCAATATATCCAGGCAGTGAAAGCATTTTTATTACAAAGAACCAAAAGGTGTCACACAACAAAAGGTTTGCTGAAAGTGGAAAAGAGGAGAGTGTAAGGCGCCAGCTTTTCCAAGTAAAAAATAAATTGCAGTTACAAAGAGACAACAGAATAGACTTTTTGCAGGATAAGAAGGTCTTGCCTTCAAGGAGTTAGAAGGGGTGAAACCTCCAACACTGGAAGGCATCTTCTACTGGGTTTTCTTGTGGAGACTATTTTTGTGTTGCCCCTCTGTTCCTATTCTTCTTCGTACATAAAGGTTTTCTGTCAGGCTCATTTAATAGAGGCTCATTTAATATAGAAAGGTATCTTTTCCCTGAGATTTTTTTACCTGAACAGACACAACAGTGGAGATTAAATTGAGGCAGAGAGAGCTGAAGATATCCATGGGAGGTCTGTGGTAGAACTTGGGAGTAGGTGTGCTGAAAAAATCCCACAGTTATAGACCTCTGCCTTCTTTTCCTGATCCCCACTGCAAGAGTAGGTAAGACCTCTGGACCAAGTGTCCATCCCACAAGCCATCCTGGATTATTGAAGTGCTTCATCTGTCTGACCTTGCAGAAATAATCAGACACAATAGAAAGTCTAACAAGGATTTGCCACCAAGGGGTCAGAAGGTGCAGGGTTGCTGGTTTTTTAACTGCTTGACTCTTGTATGAGCAAGCTCAGCAGACAGCGTGGCCTCAGCATGGTTGCTGCTGCAACAGCTTCCACGTTCCTGGTGTTGGGCGCAGGCAGAGGGAGGGCAGGAGTGTTTTAAGGTGAGACAGGAGGTACAACAAGATCTTTTCCACTCCTGTGGTGGATTGACCTTGTCTGGCTGACAGGTGCCCACCAAGCTGCTCTCTCACTCCTTTTCAGCAGTTCAAGGGGAGAAAGTAAGATAAAAAATTCATGGGTTGAGACAAAGGTAGGTAATTGATCCCAGATCCAGGATGACCCCCAAAGACCCTGTAGGCAGTTTGTTCTCATCTTAGCTATTTCTTCTCCTTTTCACAACAGCGCCAATTTCCAATTATTCTCATTTCCAGGCATTTCTTCTGAAATACAGCAGTGCACCCTCCCAGCTGAGTAGTTCAGGAATGCCCTAAACGTTCATTAGACTAACCCAAAGATTAAGCAAGCAATTTAGCAAAGATTAGACAAGTGATTACTTTGATGTTTCTCATTGATTTGATCTCTCCCTGTGCTCAGTCAGCAGCTCCTCAGCACCCCAAGCAGTCCCATCTCCATCTTTGGGCATGAAATGTTTTGAGCAGGCTGTGCAGATAAATTAGTAGGTCTCTTATTGCATAAATCTTTATTATCTTCATTTTCTCAGAATGTCATCTGTACAGAGCTGTAAAATCAATGACCTTTGTATACAAGATTTGTGTTGAAATTAATGTTACTGTTGTTATTTCTTCCTTCTCAAAGTCTTGTTGTCGTTTGTTCCACAGTGTAAATTAGATTTTTAATTCTGATCTCTGACTATGAAAAGACATTGTTCATTCTGCTATGAGTGCTCTTTTTTTGAACTGAAATACTCTTCTTGAAGGAGTGTTTTCTGAAGCCACAGGTCTTGAACTGTTTTAAACTAGAAGAGGATAAATTGATGATATAATGAGTGTTCCTAATATCTGATTTCCATAGTTTGATGAATTTCAGCATAGAATGTTTCATTAATATTATATAAAGAAGTGATTTGCAGGCAGATTAAGTGGTTGACACAGGTACTAAATAATAAAAGCATATAAATTAAATTGAATCACACAATTAATTACAAGATGAATCTGTTCTTATCTGGTCGCATGATATCTCTCAAGTATTCTTCCATATTCATAATCATGTTAGTTGAGCTTGAAATTATTTTTTAATAAATGTATTTATATATAACCTTAACATGATACTGATGATATTCTGTACCTCATGTAGTAGTACAGTGCACACAGGTAAAGTGTGATACTTCCCAACAGTGTAAGCTGTGAACTAGCAAAAAATAGTGTCTGGGTCTCAGACTGCTGTCCACTTTGAATGGCCATATACTGCCCACCTGTGCATGCAGTAAGGAAGCTGTAGCAGAAATATGACATGATTTGTTACCAAAATTTTCTCATTGAGTGCCACTGTTTTGTTCAGATAATTTCCCCTGCAAGGCCCTCTGGTGTCTGTCCAGGTGCTTGGCCTAGTAACCAGACTTAGGGAGAAATGGAAAATATTCACTAGGAGAAGAATCATCCTCATCAATTTCAGTTGAACATTTGAAGGGCTATTGTCCTGCCAAATTTGCTTTTGGTTGGTAAAGATATTTTTGCATCTGCAAACAGTCTCCTATGATGTCCTTTCCATCTGTCTTCCCAAGAAAATAAATCTTGATAAAGAACATGTTAGGAAAATTAATCCACAATGCCAGAGGTTTATGTTCAAAAAGGGGACAGAGGACTCCTGTAATTTTATTTGAATAAAGCGAGAGGCTATGGGGCATTTCTCATGGGGTCTCTGAAATTGTTGGGTGACACAGCTCCAGTTTTATCCTACATTCCCAGCCCCATCACCCTGTTCCTATTCCCCACTGGCAGAGGTACTCGGAAGGCACAGACTTCCTGAATTGCCTACTCTGTCCTCCCCTCTAATATGCACCCTTCTTTCACATAAAAGAAAGAAAGAAAAAAGCAATTCAATAATTCTACTAAGTCTTTGTTCTTTTTCTCTAGGTTCAAGGATTTAACATGGCCTTGGCTGAGCAACAATCCATGGTGATTAGTAACATATTCCAGAACTAGTAGTTTACTCTGTTACTTCTCTATAAGTACCTGGCCCTATCTACAAGCAGATTCACATAGTCTGTTTGCAAAGGCATCTTACTCCTTTCAGACAGAATCGGAAGAAGCAGAATGAGATCCTGTTTGGATCACCAACTTTTCAGTCTTGTCTGGATTTCCCTGCTCCCACTTGGGCAGACCACTGGGATGTTAGACCTGCAGCAAAATTTTCATGGGGGAAACACGGATGCGGTCAGTGGCCTTAGGAAAGCTCACTCCAAAGTCCTCACCGCTCCTCAGTCCAGCAAGCCCTGTCATGGCCTGTTGCACCTGCTTGACTCAGATATAACCATGGATGATCCACGTGTTCAACCCTGGCTTTATAAACAAGAGCATTTGACTTATACAAACTAATTTAATTCAAACTGAATTAAGTCTTAGTTTATTCCATAAGTAAATGAAGGCAGTAAATCAAAAGGTAGTTTGTTACATCTCTGAAGTATTTAGGTACTTTACAGCCCTGCATGGCCCTTTTCAGATAATCCCTTCCACACATAAATGAAGCAGAGCATGTTGCTCAAAAGCAATGTGTAAGATATCTGCAGTCATGTTCAGGATGGCCCACATGAACATAAGCACTTAGCCCAGCTGTGCACTGTACGTGATGGGTGTGCCACTTGATTCACTTATGCAGCTATGAGAGTTTTTCTCTCTGGCTTTTCTCAACTTGTCTTATTTCTTACTAGGAAGAATAAAAAGCCATAAATGGGAAACATAATGCATATCATTACAGTGAAATCTGATTTAATGGCTAACTTCAATTCCAAAAGGCAAGGAAATGGAGAGCTATGACTGAGATTTTGTCTTTCAGTTATAACTACAGCCTCAGATGCCTTTCAGAAGGGTGATTTCTGCAGAGCAAATGCTGTTTAATAACATGGAAATTCTTCTTAATCTTTTTAATGCTAATGATAGGTTTATGCATGTATTTTTGTAACAGTAGCAGTCTAAATCTTTAAAGCAAAGTGTCTCAAATGTCATGCTTACACAGAATATGATTTCATCCCTGATTTTTCCTCACACTTTTCAACTGCCAGATTGACCCCCTGCTCTCTGTGCTCCAAGCACAGATATGAATCATGCTGGGAGGGGAAATAAAATAAACTTGCCAGCTGAAGGTTGTGACCACACTTGTGTATGGCTGGGAGGCACAAGGTCCTCTGGTTCTCCTGGGTCAGGGTGTGTTTCGGCATGCTATTGCCCTGTTTATGGGCAGGAGATGGCACATCATCTACACACACTGAGGACACCCTCAGCTGCTCATTGCCTTTGCATGACTCTACAGTTCAGTGCCAGCAAGGCAAAATTGTACCCACTCAGAAAATATTTTACATTATTGAATTTTCTTCTCTTTTTTTGCATATATGAAATTTAGATGCTACTATTGGGAAGAAATTGCAATAAAGCAACCGGGAAGGCAGGGAGCAATGCTCTGGCAAATGTCACTTGGTTTATTTCGTTCAAGAGGACTTTAAAGCTCCCATTTTTTCACAGTTTTCATTTTAATTTAAGTGATTGATCACTCTCCTTCTTTAGGTCATCAGTGACTTCAGTCATACATTGAGCACTGCAGCTGGTTCCCGTAAGTCAGGAATTTCTCTGTCTTGACTCTCAAAATCTGCAGCTGGCAACTTCCCAGACCACTTACAGTTTATTTATTTTTATTTATTTCAAACACCTTGCAGTTCTGAATTCTAATAAAACAGGAAAAATTAGATCAGTGGCCTTATCAGTTTTTTCAGCTGAGCCTGTCCCATCATTGTGTGTCAGGTCTGTAGTAAATTTACAGTGTTGACAGAGGCAGTCGTGCTGTTTCACCGAATTGAAAGGGAGGAAGGGAGAGATTGATCTTAGAGCCTAAGGGCAGAGCAGTAAACCAGAACCACCGCACTCATTCCTAAAAATGAAGAACTTAGTGTTGTTGGACTTTTCATTTAGCAGGAGTTGAATTTTCACCAGCTGTAATTTCCACTTAAAATGGCTTTTTTCTTTTTGAATTGTAAGCAGAATGCAGAAGAATACAGCTGCAGAAGTTTGGACCTGTTGTGTAGTTTTGGCTGAGTAATGATTTTATCACTGCTGTGTATTGAACAAACAGCCAAAAGCAAGGAATAGGAAAAGGAGAAGTACTTGCACTCCACCTCTCTGTAAGGCTGGTTTTGCCGTGCCCCCTTTCACCAAGTGCTTCCTTTCCTGCAAGAGTCTTCTGTATCTTAGAAGTAGGAAGGCAGAGAGGACCTGTGAGAGCACCCCTGGGTTATTGCTGAATCAATTCTGAAATTCTGCTGAACCCAATTAAAAAATGCCATAGAGGGACCTTGCTTTCAGAAAGGACCAGGAGCAGACTGGGAAGAAAACTCAACACCTTTCAAGTCCTGCAAGTGGGGCCCTCGCAATTGATCCAGCTGGGCCAGGAAGGGTGTTGCCTGCTGAAACCCATCATTACTGGAGCTCTGGAGTAGCTACTGACCCAAACCAGGAATTCACTCTCCAGCTGTGCCTCTGCAATTTCTCTAGAGCCAGAGCACAAAGTTCTCTTCCAGAAGGTGACACCCAGCTCAGTAAAGCAGCCAAACTCCTAACTTGTTTGCCTAAGTGGCTTCAGGGGTCTTGTTCTGAGGACTTGCACTCACATATTCTGCCTCCTGTGGTGCATCAACCACCAGATTAGTGGTAGATCTATTGAGGGTGTTTTCCTTCTTTCCATAATGAAGTTGTGCCACCCTGAAACCCAGTATGCAGGTTTCACAGGCAAGAACAGGATAGAGAAAGCCATTCACCCAAAGGCGGAAAATCCTGGCCTCCATGGATTAACAAACTGTTGGGAAAAAAAATGCATAAAATTTTAATGTCCTTGTGTTTGTCGTAATATCCATGAACAAGCAACTTTGAGCATTTTGCTCCTGCTTGAGGGCCTGCAGAATGAGGTAGCAGCAATACAACCCACACATGGGAAAAAGCAAAAGAAGGTCGGAGCCTTAAAGAGCTGAAGTTAGAATGAGCCACAGGCACATGAGCATCTCTCCTTTGAAGCAGATGGAAATTTGGAAAAGTGTGCAATGGCTTGGTGCTGTCCTTGATGAAATGCTAATGTGGGTATCCTTTGTCTTTCTGTACCAGGAGTGCAATCAAAAGGCCAATATTCAGGGACCATTTTAAGGACATTTTTCTTAAGGTTTCTTTTACATGCTTCAAGCATATAGATTATGGAGTAGAAACACACTGTAAAAACGATGCAAACTTATGGGAATTGCATGTGCCTACCTGGGGAGAAAATGTCGCCCACAGAAGCAGGGGTTTTTTTGAATTCTGGAACAACTTTCAAGAGTTGCAGGGGAATAAAAAACCAAACTGTTGTGTTCTGAAGTTTTAAATGTAGTTAGTTTTATCCAAGCAAAAGATTTTGCATAATCCAGGCAGATAAATTTGATTTTTAAATTAAATATTTATAATAGATATTAAGTGCTCTCTAAAATGAAAAATCATTGTTATTTATTTTGGAAATGCACTGATATTAAAAAAAGAAAAGAAATTCTACCTCTTGTAATAATTGAATTAGTAGCTTTAGTTCTCCAAAAGCCAGCCATAATATATTCATAGATGCATTTTTGCATTTCCAATATTAACACCTGTCTTTTTTTGACCTCCAGTTTTACAAGTAAGCTATAATTTTTGTACTTGCCTAATTGTAGATGAGCAGTCAGTATTCTCATGTGCATATGCTTAGAGTTACGAATTTTACAGAGACAGAAATTCAGAAACAATTTTTGCCACTTTCGGGAGCACCAGGAAAAATCTGAAATCATCCATCATCCTGACTCACATACATACTATTTTCTAGGAACTCCAAGCCCGTACTTCTGTGTTTCTGACAACACTGAATTAAGTCACAGTAGCATCTATCACTTGAGGAATCTTGAGTCACATGAACTTGTTTTCCATCAGACCATTCAATCAAGATTGGCTTATCAGTGGCAGGGGTTTGCAGGAGGTGTAATGCTTTTCATCTCCTCCTTTATCAACTGTCTCTCAATAGCTGTAAGAGTCCATAAACCCCCATCAGTTTAAACTGTATTAGCACTGTACAGTAATGGCAAGAGAGCAGTAAGAAGTGATGTTGTACTACTTTGGGCACTGGTGAGCTATTTTTCTTGGCGTTGGGAGTCATCCAGGTCTATTACTGTAGGCTTTCAGCTCCTCTGAGAAAACTGGGAACTGATGATGATCTTAACTGAACTGAAACTTTATAACTCTTTCTCATATTATCAAAAGATATTCGTCACTGTATTTATAATGTCCTGAGCCTTAGGCGTAAAAACCACTGCAAGTGAGATGAGCTAATGCAATTTGACAGTGAATTTCTTTTCTACAAGAAACAGAGAGCCATCAGTCCTTCCACATCCTCATTACTTTCAACATCTTAAAGCTCAGACTGGTGCATTTGGAAGAGAGTAAAGATGAATATCTATCTCAAAACCACATCTATTTGTGTGCTTTATTCTTGAATGATAAAAATACTGATCAGCAGCCCAATGACTGCCTAGATTTCATTGGCAAAAATGTGGTATTTTCAGTGGTTGTCACAGGGATTTCTAGCTTGAGAAATTACAGCTCACTCTTAATACATAACTGAGTCTCTTACTCTATTTCTAAGACTGGAAATATCACTTTTGTAGTAATTTTTGGATAATGATGGAAGAAGTTAGTATTTCAAAAGTACCATATTCAGCAGTTCGTGTTTGTAACTAGTTTTGTGAGCTCTCGTATGAAAAGTTAATTCTGTAATTTATTATTCCTATCTAGATCAAATATTTACATATTTATATTTTATATATCTTAATTTCTCTAGTCATACTTGGCTAGACAGCGAAATTTATAAAAATTTATGGACTGCAGCTAGCTTCAGTCAATTTATTTGACTAAAATAACCTGAAATACCATTCTTTTATCTCATGGTTATCTATAATTATACTTTTGATTTCATCACAAAGATTGAAATATTTTCAGTCTACCCAGTATAGGCTGAGAAATTGCCAAGAACTGTGTATGGAGAGACCATCATTCTTAAAGAGAAAAAGCCTCTGGGGCTCCAAGTCTGATGATTTTTACCTGAAAAGGAACGGAAATTGCTGATTGGAAGGCAGATGGCTTTTTGAAAACCTAGGCATGTTTTTAGGATAAGCATGTTTTATTTTCTTTCTTAGCTCACTGGTAGGATGAAGATGACTATAAGCAAATTGCATCAACACACACACACACACACCATGTCCCCAATTTGCTTGTAAGGATTTAGCACTGGACTCCATCAAGATGGATTCCAGTAAATTCCAGTTACTAAGGTGTTGTGAAACACAATATCCATGAGCATGTTTGTGTGTATGTGTATGAAGTTGGGGTTATAAGCGTATAGTGAATTAAACCCATCTTCAAGAATTGCTGTAACTGGCAATATACAAGAATTGGGAAATTTATTAAGTAAAAGCTCATCTTAAGAAACTGCTTCAGAGACTCCCAAGGCTTGCTGAATGTGATTCTGCTTTGTTTTCATCCAAAGTCAACAATCTGGGCTGGTCCCTCAAGCTATCATTGAAAAGCAGCAGAGCCTGAGTCTGCCACAGCTGTGAGACAGATGTATCTACACCTTGATTTTAAGTGATGTCCCAAAAAGGCTCTTAAAATCAAGTTCAGTTGTACTTGAATACTACTTAGACCCTTAGTGTCTTCAATAGAAAAACCTCAAAGCAACTAGAAAAGCCAAAAAGCAAGGGTAAAGAAACATGGGCAGCTCTCCCCATGCCCAGGATGTCTTTCCAGCCAAGGCAGTGGCTGCTGGAGCTTCTCCAGCTCTAGGGAAGTGTTGCCTGTGTGTCCAGGTCTGGCTGTCCCTCTGCTGCTCCTCAGGGCTGTCCCTTGGATGCTGCAATGAGGTGCTGGGCCCTGCTGAACACAGAAGCTGTGGAGCTTGATCCAGAGCTGCAGTGCAAGTGACAAGTTGCTAAGGAGGTTGCAGGAGAGGATGATGAGAACAAGGAGGTGCAGAGCTCCTCTCCTACCCCCAGCTTATGGCACAGAGAATTTCTTTTGAGCCTCAGTGGGAACTTGAGGTAGTCTGCAACTCACAGTGTGGAAAACCCACCCTTTGTGCCGAGATCCAGTACAAAGCCTGTACAAATAAATGCAATAAAGATTTCAAAATAATGACTCAATAGGAATTAAGTGATGGATAGGCTTGGTGTTGCATGGGTTTCTCTCCCTGATTTGTCGATTAATATTAGTGTTGTTTGTATTTTAATGCAGTGTGTGGCTTTAGTTGGGATCCAGACTTTGGTATTTCACTGTTCAGCAATGGCTTGATACCTATATTCTGAAAGTATTTTACGTCAGTTTGTTCTTCCTTGCCAGAAATATTAAAAGTGTCTTTTCTTTAGACCAACAAATCCACTGTATTTTCTTGAGATGTCATCTAGAATGATTGCAGGGAATGTAGACTGTGGGAGTAGTTGACCAAGAGAATACCATGGCACAGCAGCCCATGATGTTATTATCAGTGTATGTGTTGGGTGATGTGGTTGCTATTAGTGCTGTGAACATTTAGTTATATAGTGTTGGGACTGCTTCTGTAAATTGCTCTAAAGCAGTGTACAGCAGCTTTGATGCATTGATGCACTTCATAGGAAGTGAAGACACTTCCTGCAATCCTTACTTTATTAAAAGAGACAGAGAGGAGGGAAGGGTTGCATGTGCCAACTTGTAGAATTTCTCCCTTGTGTATCAGGCATGTCAGAATAAGGCGAAAATAAGAAAAGACAAGTTTCCATGCAAAATTAGTGTAGAATCTTGTTTTCTAGATGCAATCAATTTCAGAGCAATGCAGAACTAATAGTAGACTTCATATGCTTCAAAGCTATTAGAAAATCTGCAGCTTTAGCTTTCAGAGAGAGCTCAGTTGATTGTCCAGAACAAATCTTGTTAATTTATTCTTTCACAAGCTGCCTGTGTCACTGTTAAGTGTGAACCACAAAATATGGAAGTAATGTCCGTGTCCTCATTAAGCAGCTATTCAAGTGGGGGGTGGTGTGGGAACTTAGGAACTCAGCTGCAGTGGAAACAGTCTCATTCCAGGCTGGTGATGGTAGTTAGTATTTGTGATCTTGACATGTGCTGTTCCTGTGTTTTCTATGGTAATATGCATCAACATTTCTACCAGATAAGTAGAATCTTAAAATAAGATCCCACATCCATCTGTAAGCATTTAAATAAACTTGACTGGATTTCTACAGGATACAGGGGCATAACTTCAGCTTACTTTGAATCAATGTGAAGTTTTTAAGACCTTGTTTTATTTCTCCTCACGCTTTTATAGAAACACGGTAAAATGCACTCAAGTGAAGAAGCTTGGCAAAATCACAGTGCTGTGACAGACATCATCAACTTCACTATGGCATAGCAGTCGTCAGTCTCTGAATGAAGTGTGTCTGTTTTTTCATTTTTTAAACATGCGCTTGGAACATTTGGAGTGGTAACTTTGTGTTGCAGTCATTACTGCCCTGGAGAAAATAGGATCCTGCCTGCAGGCCCTTTCTAACAGTGCTGTAAAGCAGACTTTACAGATATGCTCCTCTAGTGAAATTTTGGCTCAGGAAACAGACTGCCAATCTCTTGTCTGCTGGAGCCTGCGGCATGCTGAAGGATTAACACGCCTCATGCTAGAGATTAAAAGTAGTGGTCGCCTCTGTTCTTTACCATCTGAGATACTCTAAAACTGGTGCAGTGGAGACTTACCAGTGGAAAGATACCAAATAAAGTGCAAAAGAGAGGAGGGAAAGCAGTTAAATTAAACTGACATGGATAGTGCTTTAAAACAGAATTTAGTGTAAATTAAATAGGCCTGAATGTTTAAATCACTTGGCCACCTTCTGCATGTCACTGATTCTCCAGTAGACAGCAGCTGTGATTGTGTGGCTCCTTCTCAATGTTGCACTGCCTTGATTTTGTTTGTGAAGAGTGTTTCTGTGTTCTGGGGAGGAGATGGGAATGAACTAGTATTCAGAACTAAATATTTTAACTTCATGAAAAATAATTACAGGATAACCTGCAGATAGCTGTTTAGTTCACTTTATTACACCAGTGTGTGTGTGCAAGGAAGCAAGCACTAGCTCCAGAGCTCTTTGATATGAGAATGTCTGCCTTCAGAAGTTTGGCTTTGTCATGGTTGATAAAGGAGATACTCAAGTGACAGAAATTTCCATAAGCCTGGAGGAACAAGTAAAAAGGATGCACAGCAGCTACCAGCCCAGACATTTAAACAGAACTAAGTGGCTCCCAACATCAAGATGAGGCTTTGTCTTCTGCCTCCACTTCTAAAGAGACAATAAAGAAGTATTTTTAAAATTCTGTTAGTATGCTGTGAAAAACCTACTTAGCAACATGACACTTGGAGATTTAGGAGTAATTCTGACCTACTTCTCACTTCAAAATACCAGTCTGATCCTAGGTTAATGGTTGGACTAAATGACCTTTTCCAACCTAAATGATTCAATGATTCTATGCATTTATGAGATCAAACCTTAACTACAAGCTGAAGATCTTTCCCTGTTTAAACTTGGTTTGAGAATGTACTGTTGGTGTTACTGAGGGAAAATGGGATTTTTGAAGAATTGCTGTGTTTTGATTTAAATAGAATACAAGTAGAGAAATAGAATAGCATTCAGCTAAAGAGAAATTGGATCCTGAAAAGTAGAAACCCTCACTTTTATAAAGCTTTTTGTACTGAGACTCTCTTTTTGGTGTACTGTTTGAAGGCCATCAAACTACACAGCCTTTCTTCAAGATATGAATGAATGTTGCTTCCTCAGTAAATGAATGTGCTACTGAAGCCAGCACGATAGACCAAAGGCTTAGGGAAGAAATCATCCTTTGTGCCAGTCTCTGAGTGGTGGAGCATATGAAAAGCAACACAGAAAGTGTTGCAGATAAGAGACATGTTGCATATTTCAACAGTATTATGATTTTTGGGGAAGATACTTATGAGTGCCAGAGATGACAGCACTGAGTTATTGTCTTTTTACTTTGTCTAAAGGAAATAGTAGGTTTTCCACAGCCATTGAAATCTTCTTTTCAGTGTTTGCTTGATGCTTCTTCTTAAAAAGAATGGGAATTTTATTATTCTTATTCAGGTATTAAAGGCTCAGGAATTAAGACTCTTGTATTATTAGATCATCGTTTGCAGGAAAAAAAAAATTAAATACAGTTAATGTTACCAGCATTTTTTATAAAATTCAGGTATCTTACATTGGTTATTAAGTTTATGAAAAACTGTATTTTTCTGTATTGCTGCTGACATTGTCACCAATTTAAACAAGTAATTTAAGATTTGTTTCTACTTTTCTGTTTGGAGAAAGATGAGTTGTTCTCTTCCATTCAGCCAAGGCAAAAATGAGCATTTTATTGATCTTGTGATTTGCTTTCTCTTACTTTTCATTTCATTATTGTTTTCCATGACAATGGTGTGTCAGAGTATACAGTGGTGAGAGAAGGGGAGGACACAAAATCTTCTGTGCCACTGCTTGTCATTCATGTCTGGAATGGGCATATTACTAGGTGTGGCAGGAGAGTTTAATGTGGGCATGAACAGTTAAATTTTGTAAAATAGATCACCTTAAATGCTTCAAGTCTGAGCATTTAATGGGCGCTTGAATTAGTTCTGCTTAAACATCTAACATGCTACTCTTTGCACTGATGAAATAAGAATAAAAGATTTGTATTTCTGTGTCATCCATCAACTGTGAAATGTTTAACTAAATCCTGACTGGAAGAGAAGCACAACAGCTTGATTTCAGAATGAGTTTTCTTACATAATCAGAAATACCAAATGTGTGCCAAAATCAGAGACAAGCAGTATGTGTGTATTCAGTATCATTTATGTAGTCAGTGTTTTGAAAGACAGTGATATTGATGGTATTATTTGGACTCCCACGAAGCAGTTTTCTGCAGTTTTTGCATTCAGTTTTTTTCTAAAAGACAATTTTTACTCAAAAGTGCTTTCAAATTACAGACATTATACACATTCAACCTTTACTTACAGACTTGGAGGTGTTTAGTTTCACAGCCTTGATTTTTTTTTTGTCCATAAATTGAACTCCTTTGTGTTCCTTAGTTCCTTGATGACTGCAATAATACAATAGCAAGTGGATTTCTGGACATATTTTAAAATTGACAGAAGACATAGAAAGATATTCTCAATGACTTTTCAGGAATAAGACCATAAAATTTGAATTACCTTCTTGTTTATAAGTTTATGAATTGTAAAATACGGAAGCTGAAGACAGGCTCTATGTGTGTGTGTGCTGTAGACTCTTTAGGAAAACTGCCACTTGTAGATGTGGTTGAATGACTTGGCAAAGAATTGACTATAAAAAAATACAGTTGTTTTATAAATAGCAAAATAGCAATGAGAGAATCAAAACATACACCAGAGAGGGCTACAGCTATCAAACACAGCTTTGAATTTACCTGGTGTTTTTCAGGTTTTATTGGTTGGATTTTTAATGAAAATGTCAGTACAGACTGGTTAGACCTGGGGACACACCTGAATATAGGGAACTGAGCTAAAAAATATGCCTTTTGAAAGACCTTATCAAACTTCCCACCAGTCTGAAAAAATGTAATGATTAGTGTGATTCCTGTAGCTAATAGCCCTAGGGAGCAGGAAATATTTTATTGTGAGAATCCTTTCCTGTGTTTAGCTTTATGTAAATCTAAGCAGGATCCAAGATGCTTCTCTTCAGAGCAGGTGCAGTCCCCCAATGAATGTAATATAACTTTCACTAACAGGCATAGACACATACAGGGACACACCTGCATTTCATGTAAACTGGCAACCGATTTGCAAACATCTAATTTACTCATGAAATGGAACTATAGAAATGGCAGTAGGCAAGAGGACAACCCTGAATGAAACTTAATTACAGAAGGATGTAGGAAACAATATCCAGCTAAATGAAGAACTGTAAACAAGGGTGCAAGATTAATATGTGGATTTAAATTGCCGTCACTATTCAAATTTCCTATTCGATGTCAACAGCAGAGCAGGTAACAGCAGGAACTGAGGATCAATAGTGTAGGCAGCATCTGCATCATGGTCTTGGATGTCACCTCTATTGAGTGTGTTTGTTTCCCTTGGTTGTGTTTCACAGTAGAGTGAGTAATGTGAGAGCAGAGGTAGCAGTAGTAGTCTTACTTGCTACTTCTCCAGCAATCTCCCATCAAAACACAGGGTTGAGCACAAAAAAGTTTGTTCTTTACTCTGTGTGTCAGGCTGTTTGTCAGCGAGGTATGTTAGCTGAATATGACTACCCAGCCTCCTGTGCTTTCCAGTGTCTCTTTGGTTAAATCATGCCATGACTGACACCACAACACATTAGTGGGAGGATTGTTTATGAGAAAAAAGGAAACTAGTTTGACACTTGAGTTTACCAAGTTGTGGGAGCACAGATGCTCATCACTGCCAAACACACAGAGCCGAGGTCAGGGAAATCTGTCAGGGAAAGCAAAGCAGCCTTGAAGCAATAATTTTTTTAACTGTCTGGCAGGGAACACACATGAAATAGTGTTATAGCTGAGCAGGGTGCTGCCCTCCTTCCTCTACTCCCTTAGGATTGCCTATTTCCCTTTCCTCATTCCAAGCTCAAATGAGACATCGCAGAGCATGCTCCTCTCCTTCATGTCTTCCCCCAGGGAGCTCAGCTTCTCTTTTCTGGGGGCTGGTGACAGCAACAGCAGCAGTGGGCAAGGCTCAGACTAGATGTCCCCTTTGGATGCCCTTTTGCTCTCTCTGGCATTGTTTTTGCTTGCTTTTCTACCAGAGCAGCACTTCTTTACATTTCATTCTTCTGCATGGGAAGCTGTAGCTGTAGAGCAAGCCTGGCCAGCATGAGAGTATTGACACAGGAGGGACCTGGGGAAGCTCTTAAAGGTAATTAAAAAAATACAGATATTCCTGTGTTGTGGGCATAGGATATCCTGTGACAAAATTTGGAAAAGGAGGATTGTTTGGACTCTGCTGGACTGTGTGATTAGATAATAAATTCTACAAGAAGAGTAAAAGAGATGGAGGTATTTGGAGGGAAAATGTCTTTCAGATGTAGCAGTTTCTGCAGTAAAGAGAAGATTATAGGAAGACAGAGAACATGCACAAAAGAACAAACTATTTGAGACCTGTGGGGAAAGAGAATGGGGTTGTAATAGGAGAATGCAGAAGATACTGGAGATGAAAAATAAGAAAAACAGATTAAAACAAAAAGCCTAATCAGAAAGTATGTATCTTAACAAACCAAAAGGAGACAGAAAGGGGAAAATTAGAATCTCCTGTTCCCATCAAGCAGAAGATAAAGTAAGCAGTCGGAAAGATGAAAAAAATATAAATATATTTGCATAGTAGATGGAAAGAATAGTTTATATGATGAAATGTATATTCATCTTGATGATGAAACATGTTCCTTTATCTTCTTTTTCTCTTTGGCTGCTAAGTCCTGAAAGAACTGTGTTTTCCACTGTGTCTGAATGATAACCCTGGGTCTTTCTGTGAAGGAGGATGCTCAAAGGAAGCAGTACTGTGTTTTGGTTGATTTAAACTATCATTTATCCTTTGTGAAATGTGAAATGCAAAATTAAATGGTAGGGACGTGCCATCTGGTGTTGTTTAACATGTGAATAAAAGCTACTATATTGGCACAATGTTTATGCTCATGATAAGAGCAGGAATAATGGAAATGTTATGTTGGCTATACCCAACAGGTTCCCTCATTGACTGAAGCATCATGTTTGTTCCATGTCCCAGAAATGCTGAACATGATTCCTCGAGGAGGATGAGCATTTCCTCCTTAGTGAAGAGGCTGAGTGTTTTATGTCTGTTATTCTCATTCCTTTCAGGGATCTCTTGCTGTCTGTGGCACTTGGCCAGGTACTCTCCCTCCTTATCTGTGGCATTGGTCTCACAAGCAAGTATCTGTCAGAAGACTTCCATGCCAACACACCCGTTTTTCAGAGCTTCCTCAATTATATCCTTCTGTTCTTGGTCTACACGACAACACTAGCCGTCAGACAAGGTGAGTGTCTCTCTGAAACTGTTTATAGAAAGCAGTGAGGATAAAGGCTTTTGCAGAACTACAACTAGCAATATGATTTATAAACATATCCCACTAACATTTGTTCCATATATGCATTACCTAGAAATACGTATTGGATGAACTGAAAAAAACACCAACAAATCTTCATTAGTGAGGAACAAATCATTTGATCTCAAGGACTGGGGTGTTACCTAAAAGTTAAAATAAACATCAGTACTTTTGAATTCTGATTGTTCTTGCCTTGCTGGGAAATACTAGTACGCTTTATGTCTTACGTAGGCTAAGGAGAGCTCAGATGCAAGCAAAGAGGAGCTTGCTAGTTCTAGATGCTGATCATGGCAATTGAGTAGTTTACTTACTAGACAGAAAGAAATAGCAACCAACTTTTAGCTTTTGGGAAGTAGGTGATGAAGGGAGAGATTTCAGGGTGCTCTCTCTCTGGGGGAGGCTTGGGCAGAGCAGCTCCATGGCCCTATCACTGCTTAGCCATGGGGCCTGTTTAACAGGTCTGACCTCCAAAATGAGAAATTCATTACAGTATGCTTTGGTACTGTTTATCTAATGATGCTCTCTTTGACAGTCTATATATATTATGGGGTGTTGTGTCTTTCCTGCACATCCCTTCCCTTCTTTGAGATTTTGTTTCTAGATGAGGTGTGGGAAATGAAAGCATTTAAGTACATTTCTCAGCCACTCGTCTTTTTTGTAATAATTTTATTTATTCACCTTCACAGAACACGTAGATTAGAAGCTAAATAAAAGAGAAAAAATATCATGTGTTCTCCTGACATAAGGAGGGTAGGGCTCTGTGGAGGATAACAACTACAAAATGTATTAGGCTGTGGTACATTTATCAGCATACTGAAAAGCTCATGTTTTCTTACAGGAACAATGATTTTTGGATCATTCTTTGATCTTTTAATGTTTTGGGAACAACCCTGAAGCTTAAGTTCTTCACTCATAGTACAATCTTGTAATACAATGCTAAAAGAGTTCCAAAGTAGCAAGGACTTAATTTCTATGCAAAAAATGAACAGGCAAAAAAATACTTCTGTATTTAAATACTCCAGCACAAAGCACTTAAGCATATTACAACATAAGTTTTATAAACATTGGTCCCCATTGGCATTTTGCAGAGGTGATAAAAGCCAATGTGCAAAGGAAATGTTGACTCTTATATAAGGAGAGATTGCTCAGGCACTGTTTCACTGTCTTGGTATTTCAGTTTGTGTAGGGGGAAATATCACCACATAAATCTGCCAAAGATTTAAAATGTGTTATTAGTAGTAGCTTTCTGGAGAACTGTGTTTAAAAATAATTATTCTGAGTGTAGGACTGCCTAGATGTTCACAAGTTCTGTCCCAGAAATGTCCTTCTCTGGACTGATTTAGATACTGTGGAAGGCAAACCCCTATATGGACTCTTAAATAGATTTTACTTTTTTGAAAATGCTTGTGAGAGGGTATACCCCTATAGATACTGCATTCTGCTGTGCATTACAGAGGCTGATTTGGAATAATGTTTGATGCCTGGTGTATATTGACATCTAAAAAATTCTCTCAAGCACTCTGCTTTACTCATATATAAATATGTATTTAAAAGGTACTTTATAAATAATTTTCTGACTCTGTTTAAAAATATAGTGGTGGACTAAAGGGAGTTTGTCAGAAATACCTGTTGTGCCAATATGATAGATTTGGGAGCTAGTGATAAAGTGTTCGGAATATGTGGAAAATGTTTTCTGGACAAGTGAAGAGAGCTGGGGAAGGTGTTTGAAAAAGCCTGTGGTTGATTACAGACCATACAAACAACTAGAGCACATGTAAAGGGTACCAATGGAATTGTCTGGAAAAAGAGCTGTCAAAAAAACACTAAAAATATGGTTTCATCAAAAAAGAAAAATCCAAAATAAAATTTGCTACAGAAGCTATGAAAGCAGTGATCCAGGCATTCAGCATAACTTTCCTGCTGGACAGTACAGCACTACACAGCCTATTTATTTACTTGGCATTTAATGTTGCCAGCTGACTGAGCCTGACATTGTCTTTTTGCTTGTGAATTTATTCAAATCCATTATCTTTGTTTGTTCCATTAAGGCAGTTTCTCTAGCGGCTCTAATCATGGGGCTTCATTAAAAGATGGAAATCACATAATAATATTAATGATGGTTCTGTTCTGAGTGCTGACATCATCAAAAAACTTTTTTTTCAAGTATGGTTCTTTATGAAAGACTGAAAAATTTTTAAACCATTCTCTTTCTCCTTCAGAAATCAAACTATCATAATTGATTTGCAGTAAAAATAATTACATCCCTTTGTCTTTTTCTTTCATTGCTTTATTAATCCTTGGGATTTTTGCAGAAATGTACTGTTTAAGGAGATGTCACTTGAGGTAGACAAAAAACCCCTGAATTTACTCTAGGACTGAAAGCTACAATTTCCTCAAGACATAAAAAGGTCCTCTTTCTTTAGAGGCTTCTTCCAAATTTTGATTTACTCTGGATGCCCTTTGACTTAGCTGTCCCTCACTGTTCTTATATACTCCCTGAGTGAAAATGAAAAGGTAGAATTTGCACTGGTGTCTGAAAATCATCATTAACAGAGGATTAAAGCTCCTGAGCTTTTCTGACTGAAGCCTTCTGCAGTGAGTGCTCAGCTTCCAGCAGCTAAAGTTAGCCCAGGATCAGCAGCGTCCACTACATTTTTATATTGAGTTGAGATTGTTTTCCAAAATAATTTTACCACAGTGCTCGCTCTAATGGATACATAGATTTGGATTGTCACCTTGCAATGAATCAGCATATCATCAGCTACTGGAGAGGCACAGTCCTGTAGGTTTCAGAATCTCTGAATTTTTAAAGCTTCATTTCCATGTTAAAAAAAACCAAACCAACAACAACAACAAAAACAACAACAACAAACAAACAAAAAAAAACCTACCCAAAACAAAACCCAAAAAACAAAACCAAATCCCCCCAAAAAAAAGTTTCAAGGAGTAAAAGTAGACTAAATAGTTTCAAGCAGTGAAGTCCTTGTAAGTAAGGCTTTTCATCATCATTGCAACTTTGTTCTCATGATCAGAAATAAAAAGTGATAAAAGCATTGAAGGAGATCATTTCTTGTGAGATTTTCATATGGGCCTTAAAACATGGATACCACTCAGGCACAGATCATGAAAAAGTGGAAGAATTTGTCTAAACTTGGATTTTTGTGATGGAAAATAAATCTGCCAAACATTTAACAGGTAACGAGGTCATCCTCAGTTCCTTCTCTTGAGGTAGCTTCTTTTCACGCCTGTTGTTTTCACAGCCAAAACTTGTGTTTGTCCATGGTAACACCTCTGAGAAGGTTTTAACACATATTATCTCACCTCAGTCTCCTCATTAGCAGAGGGCTGTGCTTAACAAAAACATGTAGGGATACTTGCCTGTATCCTCTGAGTCCTATGTCATTATTAGTGGAGGAACAGAAAAACCTTGGCTATCAGTGAGAAAAGCCTCAAATGAGGTGAAATGGAGCTATGAGAGATAGAGCTGGTGGAGATTAGTTTTAACACCTTAAAAAGCAATAAGTGGGAAATTGTCCATAGTGGACCAGAAGGTGTTAATTGCTTACAGCCAACATGGGAGCAAGCATCAGCAGCTTGCCACCAAAAATAAATTACTTCTAAAAGCCACGTCACATATGCTACAAATGAAAACAACACATCTACTAGACATCATTAAAAACAGAAAAAAACCCCCGAAACTGCTATTTTTTTTTGTTATTCTGGAAAAAAAGAAATGAGGGAGCAATGGAAGTGTCTTCTGAACAGACGGGAACCATAAAGCCTTGAGGGCCAGATTCTGTGTCAGTAGGGCTTCGCATTGCAAGCTGTTCCTTGCATTTTAGTGCAACAAGTTACTGAGTATTTTCAGCCCACCAATACTAAGGGATGGCAAAAATTTGCTTGTTCAGAAACATTTTTTATGAATTTCTGTATGTCTGGATGAATTCCGCTTCTAGGCCAAGTGATGAGGTTATATCATCTGTCAATAGAAATAGAGTTTTCCCTACAGTAACTGTAATGTCTTAGATTTGACATATAATTAAAGGTGATCTGTGCCCCTGAGTAAGCCAGAGAGTTCTGTGAGAGTGGTAAGATTGCAGACCTCTTGGTGGCATATAATTTTTTTAAGCATTTCTATCTCAGGATGGTTTATGCCATTAGTAACTCAGCCATATCATCAATTTCCTGATGTGTCTGCTATCCAAGTATGTATTTCCATTTAGATAATGGCACCGGCAAGAGGGGAGGAGGAGGGCTAAGAGGGAAGAAAGGATAAGAGAGGGGAAAGGCTAAGAAGGCGACTGATCTCGCTCACATGGTTGAAGAGGGGATTGAAAATGGGCACGGAATCAGACTGGGGCCAATGGGATTACAGATGCATGATGGTTCAGGGCAGGACCACAGGCTTGGAATGTACCATACATTTTGGAGGGGTGAGACAGAGCATAACATTTAAATAAAATGCAATACTACACCCCTCCCCAGCATCACTCCTACTTCACCAAAGTTGACCAAAACTGGCTAATTAAAGGAAAATAGAGCACCATAAAGGAGTTGCTTTTTTTCACTGCAGTGCTTGTCAGCTATTTATTTAATGATAGAAAGGGTAAAAGTCTCTTTTTGCTTAATTCCATTCCACTAGTAAAGGTATATTAATACAAAGCTAGTATTATGCACTTAACTTGGGTAGACATAACAGAATTTCTTTTAAACCAACACCTCTTTTTTGTCGATTGCCAGTAAGAACAATCTTGTTTTTCTGGGAAACAAACAAAGTATATTATTTAAGCTGATCAAACTATATTAGATATCATGTACTTTGGACAATATATGTTGTACCATTGAAATGAAATGTCTTCTGGAAAGGCATTGATCCTGTCAGAATTTCCTCTTCACTGAGGATGACAGGGAGTGATTTTGATTAGAAAGGATTCATTTCATCACTGTACAGTTTCATAAGCATGCTCATGCTACTGCTGTAAAACAAAGAGCTTGGTATCCCTCCAGTCAAATAAAATGTTCAAAGCTGCAGCCAAGTAGCTTTATTGCTCTATCTATCTGTGATAGAAGGGGTCCTTGGATTCTCAAAGCAACAACTCAGCCCACGCTCTGGCTTGCAAACACGTGGCAGACATTGCAAGAAGATGTGACATTGCCCTTGAACCACAGGGAAGGGCAAGTCCAGCTGGCCCATCTCTTCCATTTGACAAAGGTTTGTAAGGACAGGACAGGGGGAAATGGCTTTAAACTGAAAATAGGTTTAGATGCCCCATCCCTGGAAGTGTTCCAGGCTAGGTTGGATGAGGATCTGAGCAACGTGGTCTAGTGGAAGGTGTCCTTGCTCATGGCAGGGGTGTCTGGATGGTCTTCAAGGTCTTTTCCAACCCGAACCATTCTCTGATTCTCTGATTCTCACAGCCCTCCCAGTGCAAGGGGCCATGATCATTCTGGGTTGTAAAAATGAAGCACAGCAGCAAATGTGGCTTGGAACCAGTGAAAAATAATGACCTTCAGGTCTTTGGTATTCTTATAGCAGTGCTGCACAATCTCCCTGCTGTGTTGAACATTGCTGTCTGCAATGTACTTTCTCCTAATTACTCTGGGCTTCTAATTAGGGATGCCAAACCGTGTGGGATATGTTTATTATGAAAATAGTCAGCCAAATAGTCCCTTTGTTTGGGATTTGAAGAGCCCTTTTCATATTCAGAGGGAATTCTCTACTTTAGGAGAAATGAAACTAGAATGCTGCCTATTTACAGACACTTCAAATTGCAGAGATCTTTTTTTGTAATGTGCAATTTTCAGTTTTGGATAGCATGCTCAGAGGAGCAAGGATTATGATACTTTATGTATTTGGGATTTGCCTATCATATCATGGACACCACAGCAAGCTAGCTGGAAAAAAAACAGTGTGACTAGAGCCAGTTTTCTGTTCAGTTCTATTTACATAATAATTGTGTTTGAATTTTCATTCTACTTCCAATTGAGTTTTTAAAATTTCCTTCTATAAAATGTTGACTGCTGCTGCTGAATGAGCCTTCATTATTTTACTCAGTAGGTGATAACAATTCAGTGAGGTGTCAAACTTTTCAGGTATGTAAAGTTTTCATACAGAATCTTGGGATTTTTTTCTTTATGATAGTTGCTCTAAACATAGAATTTTCCTTCCCAGTCCAGTGAAATCGTCTTGCATTCTTAGCCATAATACTAAAACAGATGAAATTTCAGCACAGTATGACTATTCCACATAGCTGGAAAGGCAGGGTAAAAAAAAAAAAAAAGAAAAAAAAAATAAGCCATATTGGGGATACAAAGACAGGGTTAAAACCAATAGACTTGACCTCTGTCTTTTGTTCTGATTTGTTTGGCTATTCCTAACAGAGATGTTGGATGGCATTTTTCAATCCTCAGGAGTTTTTTTTTACTTTCAGCTGTTCTTGTTACACTGACCAGCAAACAAATGCTTTCTGCTTTGGCCCTGCTGCTCCTTTCCATCCACACAAAGGACCAGGCATCTCAGAGCTTAGTCAGTTTTCATTTCCATCACCTGTGCTTTGCTTTGCCAGCTGTTTAACAAGGTACAAATAAACACTTACAGAGAGGAATCCTGACCCCAAAGATAGGGCAAATAAAATGGCAGGTAAAAGCTCAAAAAGCCCCTCAGCTTTTTCTTTCTAGAGTTATTTCTCTGAGTAAGGTGCTCCTGATAGTTAGGTAAGGCACCTGCTGTCCAAACCCGCAGCATGCATAATGTGTTACAAAATATCTTTCCTTTTTTTCATCCAAGCCAAAGTAGCACATTATATGCTCCTCCATGGTATCATTGGAATAAATCATCCCATAGCACATACAAGCTGAAAATTGAAAAGCACTGTTCCTCTAGGAAGGAGGTGGCAGCAGTTAAGCATGAGCACGGTATGTCCTGGTTTAATGATGCAATCACTAATACAATGATGATAACCCCAAAGCAATAAAGGCCTGGCCTAATCAAGCATCCGTGCTGTAGCATTCTCTGTAGTAGTATCCCTTGATCCCTGAATCAGCTCATTCAACCCTGAGAGACCTCTTGTTACTAGGTTGCTTTCAAAATAGCTTTGGTGTTCAAGGAAGTATCCTTTGTGCCATCAGAGACAAAAACTGCGAGAGGGCATTGTGTGAAAGGAGAGGAACACCTCATTTTTCCTGTGCCTCATGATGCAGACAAGAGCACAGGGAAAAAAAGGGGATTTCTCTAACCATTCTCTTGACCTAAATGAGGGAATGGGAGGTCTTGTCCATACAGAGAATGAATTTGTTCTAAAGTCGCACTAGGGGTACCTCTACTTGTAAAAAAGTCCTGGAAGATTCAAATCAGGCAGTTCAGACCACTCTCACTTCAGGAAGCTCAGACCTGGTCATCTTTCTGGCTGCCAAGTTTATGCCCTCAGCCAGTACCTTCCAGACACAGCATTCAGATTTGCACCGCGGTTCAAAGACTGGTGCATATTTTATGAGAGCAAACCTTACAGGCACTGAGTGCAGCGAGCGTGAAAGGGATGCTGAGCTTTAGGCTGGCCAAAGTCCTGGGTGATGAACCATGTTTGCATCAAGATGCTGCATCATTGCTGTGAGGCAATGTCTATGCTGAGTGTACTACTTGAGAAAAAGGCAGTTTTACCCTGGAGGTAAATGTACATTCATTTTAGGAGCATTTAGCCAGCTGTGGCCATTTCATGCCAGTAAGTCCATAAATAGAAACCACAGATGCAATAAAATGGGAAACATTGCAGTTACTCAGCTCACAGCTGCAAAATCACAGGTAGCTAGTGGAATTTAGCAGAATCAAAAAATCATCGCAATGTGGCATTTCATCCTGTCATGCTTTTCTTAGTGATGCCAGCACCTAAGTCTGAGAGGCAAATCTGCAACACATATTTGCAAGCATTTATGTTTGGATAAGGATTTAGATTTTGTTGCTGAGCCTGGAAAGCTCCCTCCTTGCTTACTTTTCCAGGAGCCCTGCCAGTCCTTCGAAGGCAGTGCCAATCTGAGCACAAGTCTGTGAGTTCCTGTTTGAGAAGATAAACCTCATCACTAGAAGGATGAGTGGGCAGGCTCAGGGAAGCTCTGAGAAAACGCAGTTTGTACCTACCCCTCATGCATCGTGCTGCTTGATTTTTGTCTCCATCTCTGCAGGTGCCATTACATGTGTTTTGTACCACAGGCTCAGGTACGAGCACAGGTGTTGCAGGTGACAGAATCAAGGCTTTTGAGCAGGTAGAAAGCAAGATATTGTATTGCACAGCCTTGCAAGTGGTGAGATACCATGACCATGAGCACAGATTGAGCTTTGAAATTTACACCACAGTATCAGGTTATTGCAGAGGGGTGAATGTTCTCAGTAATTTTATTTGAGGGTGATGAAGCTCCCTATGTAGCACAGATTGCCTCACAGTATGTCAAATAATAAATTGTCTCATAAGGATGTGAGCTGAATCACAAACACTTGATTTTTTGGTAGAATTAAGGGATAACTGCCCTTTGTAGAGGTAGTATATGGGTCTGGCTCTTGTTAATACATAAACTTCTCAACTACTGTTTGCAAAACCAACCATCCCTTCCCACTTCAATGAGGAAAGTTAATGGTTCTGATAAAATAGTGCAGCCTTGATCCTACAGCTGTAAGCAGAATGCAAGGGTTGTCTCTGCCACTTCATGCAGTATCAGTATTTCCCTGTGATTTATGGAATATTTAAACATTCATCAGGCCAAACAGCTAGCCAGGGTAGCAGGATCCACATTCAGCACACGTAGCTCCAGCGTTCATGTGGGAGATCTGAAGTGTGGTTACAAGATGATAACTGTATTGCCTGAAGGAGATAAGTCCCGCTCTGCCAGAACGGTGCTTTGTATGTAATTAGTGTAAAAATTCTGAGGAATAGAGTTTATCCTTGCAATCGTCTTTCTCATTAAAAAGGAATCATAATGAAAGAACAAAGCAGCCCCTGCAGTGAATTGAATTGACTTCCTAAGTTTTCGTTAAATCAAAGACTCAATAGCATCCCATTTTGCAGAGCCCAGTTGTAAACTGTACACAAGACTTGCAGCAAAGTCCCTGTGAAGATCACATCCTTTCTCAAGGTTTGGAAGCACTACCTTTTCTAAAATAAGGACTACAAGACAGCATGAATCAAGGGAATAAAAAGTTATGCCAGTAGGATAAAGCTGTATTCTGAACTTATTCTTCTGCCTCACACTTAATACTTAGTCCTGACACAAGCAGTGATTTTGTCTTCTTTAATGTCCCTTATTACCAAGATAATACATATATTTATTTTTGCAACTAAATACATCTTTGAGGCAAAAACGTACAAATATCCTGTAAGTTTATCTACCACTTTGTAAGCATTTTTTTTCCTTTGTGTTTGGCTGAACTGTTAGCTATTGGCATCTGGTGGCCTTGAATTCCTGTTACATTTCTGGATGATAGTGCTATAATAATAATTGCAGCTTCATCTGAAAGAATGTTTATAAATGTAGCACTCAACATTCGAGTTGCAGTTGTGCTGTGTGCTCTCCCCTCTGTTCATGAGCTGCCAAGCACAGGTCACAGGACACCAAGTCACTTCTGGAAGGTGCTCAGGATGCAGGGACCTGGGGACTCACCTCTTAATCCCTTTGGCTGCAAAATTGCTTCACAAACCTTGAGGATGCTTTAGACCCAATTCACTACAGAACAGAGCAGCTCAAGGTCATTAGCAACCAACTCTGTTTGAACATCCCCCTGTTATTATCATTCCTGGTTTAACATTAAAAAGATAGAAAATGAGGATAATATATGCTATCAGCCTCCTCCATTTCTTGCACACATTTCCCTGATGAGAGGAGGGAGCTTTGAGGTAAAGGTGGGAGTTCTGCTGACAGCAGCAGTGAGTGCTCCAAACACACAGGGGAGGGAGAGGCCATGTGCATGTCTCAAAGGAGCACTTACCCCTAGTTTTTAGTTATATCACAGTGACTATCAATTCACAGGGATATTTTTGTAACTGTTACAGAAATATAGCAAATACGGTTTCAAAGGAAAATCATGCATCTGTGCCTTTTCTGAGTCAAATATTAATGAACTTGCTTCTAGAAGCTACTAGAATGTCTACACAATATCACTTGTCCATGCTGCTCTGATTATCTCTGTGTGATCTGATACTTGGTTTTGTTTTACCTAATTCTGAAGGAGGTTTTGATACCCCAGAGTAGAGGTGGCCTGTCACTATTTTAATAAAATGGATCTGGAGTGATTTGCATCATTGATGGCATAAGGGAGGGAGTGTCATGTTCATCAACACAAATTTTGATATATGCTGTTTGTTTTCACTGCTCGTCAGAATCTTTGGTTTGAATGTGCTTTCAAGAGTCCTATTAAGATTTCAACAGCTTGGTATAGAAAAAGAGCAATTAGTGCCCTTATTTATTAAGTTGGCATGTGAAAGGTTTGTTTTCATTTAAAAGGCCCTGAGGTGGTTTATATTGATAGAGTTTTTCCATGCACACATGTCTAATTATATTCATGTGTACATACAAAAAAACTCAAAGTATGTATTCTTGGTAGAATTTACTTTTAGAATTATTTTGTATTGCTTATCATCTCAAGCTCCCAGAACTTCATGTTTTCCTGAGCTAGGCTTCATGCTCATTTGGGCAGGCATATAATAAGAAACAGATCACAGCATGACTAGGAAGATTTCCTGTCTACTCACAGCTTTTATAGCAATTCAAAGAGATAAAATGCCACAAGGGGAACAGAAACTTGCCAATTGCCAAGCTTTCCATGGGCACCAAGTCACCAGTGAGCTCTTCCCAGCAATGGATGTGAATTCCAGAATGCATAGATGCTGGTGAAGGACCCAATGGGATTTATTGCCATAGTGTGCTGAAACTAAATTGGGTTAAATTTTGTCTTAAGACAAAATGTCTTGTGTTAAGATTGTATTCCAAAGCTGAAGAGTGCGTCAAAAAAACTTGAAGGATTCCTATGAACTTCTAATGCTCTCATGACTGAGTCAAACCTGATGCAAAAATGCTTTTTGTGAACTGGTCCCTGCAAAAGCTGGAGATAAGAGGTCTGCATGAACTTGGCTGTTGAGTCAGGTGGCCAGCAGTCACTGGGTTGAGATGATTGGGTTGAGCGCTTTCTAAGAAAAGCAGGTAACTCAGGGAGTGGTAGGCTGGCAGGAGCTGAAGTTACAGAAGCAGCTTCACTGTAGGAAGTCTGAGTGAATTTGAAGTAGATGTTGGACATACTGTGTGAGGAACCACAGCATGTCAGATGGGCAAGGTCGAGAAACCCTGCCAATGGCCAAGCATGTTGCATCAAAAAGCATATGCCCTGATATTTTAGTTCCTCTTTTGATGATAGCATGATTGGCACACACCAGTGACACATCCCAAGTGACGTGTTCCTCTTCCCACTGGTGTTTTATACCTATGGCAGACTTCCTCTCTCTCTGGGAAAGTGCTCTACTGAGGATCTATAGGGAAAGTAATCATCACTAGAAGTTACTGAGCAGAAAGAGGACTAAAATGTTCACATTTCTCCCTACTGCAGCTGTAACACTGAAGTTGCATGGATAATAATACTTGGGAATGCTTGTGAGTCTGCAGTGCATGATTGTCTGAGATCTGTGTTCTCAAACCCACCTACTTTTTCTCTGGTGAATGGAGCATTAAAAATGTGGGAATCCAGCCACTTTTCATTTAGCAAGCGTATTGGATGTGTTTCTTCTATTATTGTTTGCCTAGAAAATATAAAATAGTCTGTTTTTATCAGAAGACTATTTCTCTGAAGCATGGAGTAAAATAAAACCAATAAAAAAGAAAGTAGGTTTCTTTTTTCTTTGAAGGATATGGCACACTGCAGAAAAGAAATGTGTTGATGCTTCAAGGTGAGAGAACTCAAGTTATATCTCAGAACAACCCGCCTTTAAGAAGACAAATGATGGGGATATTTATGATAGTATTTCTTGCCAGTAATATAATGACTGCTCAATAGAATCCTTTTTCAAAATAGAGAGTGCACTCACCCAGATCTTTTCAGGAGCCTGTTGAAATAAACATAAAACACAATGCAACACAGACGTTTGGGCATATATACATAACTACTTCCCCTTGTATACATTTACTTTTCTATTAACAAAAGTGTGTGATTGCAAGGAAGAGTTCCCAGAGTGTCTGTGGAAGAGTTGCACCGTTGCTATGCCTTGATGATAGAAATATTTTTAGCAGGGCTGACTCATTTCATACATAAGGCTGTATTTCAGTGTCTCTGTCTATAAGGATTGTATCCATTCCTAAAGCTGAATGAAGACTTGTCATCTTTATGGCTGATTAATCTCTCTTTAAAACCACCTTTGCAAAAACAATCTTGATTTAAAAGCAAGGTGCTTGTTTCAGTTGTCAAGCAGTGAAGACAGTGATAGCCCTCTTATTACAGAAAGGAGGGAGACTAAAATGTAGAGGTGCTGTGTCAATGAACTTGTGTGGAAAAGCACAAGGTGCTTTCTATCAATAGGTATTTTTTAGTATATGTACACATCAGGTATTTAAAACATAATTTCTAATTATGTGCACCAGAAATTCAAATTTAAACAGTCAAATAAGCACAAACCGACTGCCAAAAGAAAGAAAATGCCATCTTCAAATTTACACTGGATGTTTCTGCTTGAAATTTCAGCAATTACCTTCATTTTTCTTTATATGCCCACCTGATAGTACAGCAGCAACTCATTCCAGATTGGAAGCTGCTTACTGCAAATTTTTGGGTTCTATCAACATTCCTTCTCTATCTTTTCACAAAAGAATCAGGTTTTTTAGTCCAATATTTCAGATTTTGTCAGTAACCTGACAAAATGGCATCTCCTTTTTTCTTTATATTTTGAACAGTGATATAAAAATGGAAACTCCTTGTCAGCTGTCCCTGTGTGCATTACAGAGACATTTCTTCATATGCATTTGGTGAAGATTTTGTTTATTTCCATAATTTTAACGAATCCTGCTTTGGTGAGGGAACAGTCTATCTTCTGTTAATGACAGTATTGAGAGATAAACTGCTTGAGTATGTTTTTTAAAAAATTATCTATCATACTATTAATAGTTTCCACTGTTGCTTCTATTTAGTACTTTCCTGAGCTCTCTTTAATGTTTTATGGATTTAATCTGTTGTGTACAGAGGTGTATTTAATGGACTTGACCAATTATTGGTTATAGATGTAAGCAACACTTAAAGATGCAGAATTTTTCACTGAAGAAATTATCTCTCTGGGTATTGAGAAAGAGGATATTGGCAGGTATAAAAAAGCTGTAGAATTAAGGTAGTAGCAGGTGATGGGATCAATAGCAGTGATGTTTGTCATTGCCTTTTGCAGTCTCATAGACAAAGATTAATATTTGTTAACAGGAATTAATTAGTTTTAGAAGCCAAAACTTATATCTTCAGTGAAGATTTATGAAGAAATTACTGATAGTGATTTGCAACTGAAACTCAGATCCCATATCAACAGTGCCATTCAGGGATAAAGGATCCCCTTTCAAGGAATTTAGTAAACTAAATTTCTTCATTACATCTTAATTTTATTACCTATTAACATTACCTATTGTATTACCTACTTTATTACTTATTAAATTACCTATTGCTAACTTCAAAGCAAGGACAATACGTATTTTAATAGAGTGTAGCTATGATATTATGAAAATCCTTTGTTGGGATTTTTCCTCTCCTGAGAAGCTGAGGAGCCTCAGGAGAGAAATGTAAACAATTACTATCTGCTGCTGTGGAATGCAACAGGTGCATCTGTGATTGGTCCATGTGGATTGTTTTCAATTAATGACCAATCACAGCCACCTGTGCCAAGGCTGTGAGGAGTCACAGGATTTTTGTTATTCTGTTCTGTTCTGTTCTTGTTGTAGCCTTCTGATCTCTCTGTTCTTTTAGTATAGTCTTAATGTAGCATTTTAATATAATATCTAACATAATAAATCAGCCTTCTGAAATGGAGTCAAGCCTCGTGTCTCCACACACAGAGAAGAATCATCAACAATAGAGTAATACTGATAATAAGTATTTCAGAGCTTTAAATGATAGTGAGAAATGTTTTTCATTCATTTTCTTCCAAAATTATATGGCCTAGTGATGATTATATGATCATAAAAAGTACTAAGACCTCCTAAGTTAAATTTGCAGAGGAGATTTTGTGACCCAGCTGAACCACTCACTGCACAGCATTCACCTACTAAATTTAAGAACTAGTATTAGAAAAGTTTCTTCTAGAGCTAATATATAGATACAAGAAATCATGTTGAAAGGATTTCAGTTAGGAGCTTTATATTTCTGTAAATCTTTTGCCAAGCAAAACCAATGCTTCCTCTCAATTGTGGGTACCATCTAGTAGGTAAGGAAAATATTAACATGAGAAATTAAGTTTGGTGAGGCTCCAGGGAGACATGGTCAGAGAAGAAATTTTTAGGAACATTGTCAGACATCTATAAGGTGGGAAAGCTCAGAAACCACCCTTGCAGCCCAGCAGCATCCTTAGCAAGAGGATTATTTTTGTTGTATTGGTCCTTTCACTATCCCCTAAGCAGCAAGGCATTGGGTGTGTGGCAGAACTGTACAGTCACCGGACAGACCCCTCCAAAGATTGCAGTCAGCCTTTTCTTCTTAGTAGAGAATACACAGGAGGGTTTCCACCAGCACTGCTCAGATTCTTCCCTGAGACCTGCCTGGGTCGTCCTTCCCCTCTAGTGGTCAAGTGTTCCCAGTATGGGAAAGTGGTACTCAATTAGCCTTGTGTCACTGCAGAAAGGATTTGAAATATCACTGCTGGAACTCTGGTTTTGTTGGTTTGATTGACAAAAGGACTCTGTGAGGGAACTGCTGGGGGAAGGGTCTGCAGACAGGAGCACACAGAGAGAACAGTTTCTCAAGAACTATTTCCTGATGAACTGATCTCTGGATTCTCAACTCTGAATGGCCCCGGAGTCACAAAGTGACACTGCTCAGTGATCATCTCTTGTAAATGTTCAAACTGCCCTCTTTCCAGTGCTGAGATGACTGAGAGCAGCAAAAGGGATTTCAGTTCCTGCATGTGGAAATAGAAATCTGTGGTTTGCCTGTGTCAAACTCAAAATCAGGCACGGGCTGCAAAACCAAATGCTCTAGATGCCTGTAATTGCAGATGGCACAGTCTCCAGATGGTTACATGGGGGCTGGCTCTTTGGGCTTTATATTATTACTAACCAGACCAGCCATATCCAAATTGCAAATCTGTGAGGGGTTTGGCAGTTTATGGATGAGAGTTGATGGTACCCCTTTCAAAGCGCTTGACTCCCTCAGGGAATAATTGTTCAGAGAAAAATTTTCTTTTGATCTTGTCCAGTTCTGGTTGAAAAGACTGAATGATGTTGAGGCTGAAACAGAGCTATCCACAAGAATGAACATGGAATTTGTGTTTAGAATTTGGTTGAACCTGGCAAAAAACAAGGTGCAGCAGAAACCAATTTTTCATTTTAACTTCAGAACATAGATACATTAAGACCTTTCTCTAGCCTTCTGGAAAATTTTGGAGGTTGCATGCAATGAAATCTGTGAAGACATTGCCTGAACAGACAAGCAGACATGTAAATCAAGGAAACAAAGCTGTAAAGAGCTGTGGGAGCTGAGACCAAAACAGTGAGGTAGGCTTTCAGAAAGCTGAGTAAGTCAACATGCCTGGAGAACAGCAGTTCACGTCCTCTGTGTAATTTGAGAGCCCTGTGTCGCATCTGTGATAAGAGGAATTCCCTGCTGACTGCATTTATCCCTGTCATACCAAAATAATTTTTATGCTGCTTGTCCTAGTGTCAGTGCCATCCAGAGCTTTATTTCTCTTCTTAGTTTTGATTTGGTCTTTTTGAATCCTTTCATTTGTGTTAGTCTCCGCTCCCTGCTCCCCTGTCTTCATCCTAGAAGCATTTTTGTAATTTATTCCAAATATTACCTATAGATGGGAATGGCTGCTTAACTGATCTTTAAAATTATTCTCAGATTATGCATTTGATTCTGAATGAGGCATTAGCTTCTTTTGTACTTACTCCACATTAATGTGGTGGGAACAATTTTTATTCCAATACAGTTTCATGTGGATAAAATTTGTTTACTATTTTTAGAAGGAGAAATGAAATGAACATCAAAGCAGCAATATCGGGTTGTACAAGGCTTGCTGTTATCAAAATAAATGATACAATAAGACCAAATTATGAGGTAATTTCTCAGGGCCTTTGTCTGAAATAATCAAATGTATAAAGGTGAAATATGTACCTCAGAGCAAGAGAAAAAAGAATAGTACCTGCCTTTTAGAATGTTTTCTCTGTCAGAGTTGCATTTTCACTATGTCAGTAATAGATAGCATCCATATCCAAAATACAGACAGAAATTGAATGAAATTTCACAAGGATTTGATTTATGTATAAGCTGTAATGAGAATTTTTCATATAGATGACTTTTGAGGGAACATAGACTATTTTGAAGTCAGGCATTTTATTAACACAGAAGAGTCCAATCAGCTTTTGAGCTATATGCTCTAGTAACACAGACAAATTTGCATTTCTATCTTTTTGAAATATAGTAAATATGAATAGTATCTGATAGGGATTTGATGATTAAACATTTCATCACAAATACTGGTGCAGTTAATCTGAGCAGGATAACCTTTTCACAGCTGCTGCCATGGAAATAAAACCAATGAAGTTATGTTTGAAAGGTGTGCCCCTGGTGGTTAGAGTTCAGTCAGGCACGGTCTTAAGGAATTTGCACATTCAGTTCTGTACAGCACAGGTTCCTACAAGGCAGTAAATCACACCAGAAACACACAGATTATCTATCTGTCCATCCGTCCATTACTGTGGTTGCTGAGTGCCTTTAAAAGCTGTTTTATTCTAGATGCCATATGTTCAAATGCATTACGCAACAAATTTAAAGTGTCAAAATTCTATTTCTAGCTTTGATTCAGTGTGTAACACTGAACAAGTTGTTTAAAGTATAATCTTATTCTTGTTTCTCTGCTGTGAACAGGAAAGAAAATCAGCAGAGGCAGTGAAGCGAGCTGCCAAACATTGTGCTTTGTACAGAACAGTGCTGCCAGCTTTTATAGAACACTGTTGTAAAGAGATTCATGGTAATAAATATGTCTATTTTTTTCTTAAAACCCTTGTTTAGTTTTGTCAACTGAAAATACCTCCTCTGAGTTTGATAAGAACTGTGTTTCTTACATGGTAGCAAAGAAAAGTTTTCAAACATGGAATCTCAATTTCTTCTTATAACATCAAGTTTACTATGTTTAGCATAATGAGATTCTGTAAGCTCCCTCTCTCATATTTCAAATGAGATATTTCATTTGAAGAAATTTTTGAGTGTTTGTGGTTGACTGTAGTGGGAAGGGTGCCTGCCTGATTGATAGGATTGGTAGCTGGCACTCTTTAAAGGAGACTACACATGCCTGTGCTCTTTTTGGCCAGAGGACGGTAAAATAACGGCAAATGAGTGAAAAGACTGAACATTGCCACTGATGTTATGCCCAATGCATGCAGTTTGTGCACTGATCCAAGCTTTTAGAAGGATAATAGAGTGTAGAGGAGCCTTCACTGAGTGCAGAAGTGTCCCATGCCACCAAAAGCACACAGCCTGCTGAAGAGTTTTTGAGATGGCTGCCTGCTCCCTCTGCTTGTAAAAGGAAGAAAATCTGCTGGCATCAGGTACAGCTAGTGAAGGTGGACAAGATGCTATTTGCCACTTTAGACAGTTATCTTGTAGAATGAGCTCTTAGGAATGTACAAAGCAATTGTATTTACCTATGAGCCCACTGTGGGTCACAAGGCACTGCAGCTGGATTCCAGTATCAGAATATCCTGCAGGTCTTGCAGCTTTAGTCTTGCAAAGGGTAATGTAGGTACAGATATCTGCTGGGTGACATGCATTTCCAATCCAATCTGTAAGCTCCTTTTCAGTCTTGGTGGCCTGATGCCCCAGCAATGGCCCCAGTTGTTCATTCTAAAACCAGGTATAATGACTTTGCCATCTCACCCTCCCACTCAGCAGCAGCATGTGGCAGTGTGTTCTTTCCAGTAACAGTGAATCCTCATTTCCTGACTCTGGATGAACACTGTCAATATTTTTTTGTCTGGCTTTGGCAGACTGCCTTTTGTCTTCTGGCTCCAGTAAGTGAGCAGCTCCTCCTTCCCTGCTGTTCCCAGTTGCCTAGTTAAATCGATCATATTAGAAAGCTCAATTTATGTGGTGATATGCGAGAAAAGCCACCTGATCGAGAAGCTCTCCTGTGTTTCCTTTTCACACCTCCTGCTTGGTTCAAGTGCCCCACTGGCTACTCTAGCTGTCTTGTTAGAAGATTCCTTCCCCTACTGATGAAACAGCAATGATCCACTTTTGGCAGGTCTCTTTTGATAAAGGAGGTAGAACAGTGTAGAACAAATTCAGGGTCTTCTTTCTTGTACCCTATAGAAATTTGAGGTTCCATGATATATTTTCTGCCTCCAACTGCCTACTTTTACTAAAGGAGTTGAAATAATCACTGGGAAGGTTTCTTTATTTTCTAACATCAAATATCATCGTTTTGACCTTTTGAATTTATCTGTAATATGACTTAGAACCTGTGAAGTATTCTACAAAGCAATATCATTAAAAGTGGTGTGTATCCTTCCTAAATAGATCTTGTGCCATTTCTGAGTGTAGATAAAAGCAGGGTCATGTCTCTTTCTTAATAAGAGCAAATTCACAAAGTAGAAGATGAGAGAGTTTTTAATTTTCCAGGTGAATATCGTAGATTGCTCTTGAAGTCTGACAAGGTTGGTCACAGCTAAAGGAACACTGCTGGCATTTTAAATGACCATAGAAATGAGAAAAAAACCCTTTTGATCTTTTCTATCTCTAAACAGGAATCCATAGTGATAATGCTTTTCTGCTGCAGTTGTGGGATTAGACATGACTTAAGTTGGTCCTACAGCCAGGTGGGAATGGTCCTGTATCCTGGTGTCTTCACTAATTGCTTGTGAATTAAAGTAAAAGTAGAGCACATGGAGATTGGCTTTCCAACACCTTCCTTTAGACAGAGCCTGTGAATGTCATGCCATGGTAGTAATAATATTGAAATTTATACCACCCATAAACCTTTTATAGCAGTGTAATTAGCTGGGCTATTAGTACTACCCAAGCTTAGCCTTATTTTATTGCTACGAACACAGCCTGTAATCACATAAATGGTAATAAGTAATTACACTTAAGGGCACTGTATAAATGCAAGCATTTTAGTCTCTCTAGTGAGTCCTCTTTATGAATAAAAGGAGGGGATCCTACAGCTTTTCCTCTCCTGTGGGTACTTTCCATGCTCTCTTTAGAGGGTTCTCTAGTGCAAAATAAGATTGTAAAACTTTTGTTCTTTTCAGTAATCTGACTCTGTTGACTGCTGTGCTAGCTGCAAACTAGGCAATAAATAGGAAGAAAGAACTGGATTCAAAGAGTTTGGGGACCATTTAAGCAAATCAGAGATGTGTTATGGTGTTCTCAATAGCAGATTATTCAAATGAGCTTCTTCTTGTCTTGTGGTTTGTGCTGGTTTGTAGAATTATTAGTATTAGTCTATAAATAGGGAAATATTTTGGAGAAGAGAGATGCAGCTTTTAATTGATAGTACCTTCTTGAGTATAAAGCATAGTCCATTTGGCTTTGCAACTTGCTGCTAGGTTTGTTCTGTGCACTGTAAAGGAGACTGGATGGCTATTCCTGTTGTGCATCACTCCACATCTCCAGCTTCCCTCCCAGTAGGCCTGTACCACCATCTGATGATATTTCTTCTGTTTCTGGATCTCTAGTGCAAGTCAGCTGGTACAACATCAATTCTGCAGGTTAACTCTGGTGAGAATAGAGTGCTCACAAAATCAAAATGGGATATTTCCTTGTAGTGCTAATAGCTAGAAGGAGATACACTGTGCTGGTGAGCAGGATTTTGAAAGGAATTAAATAGGCCAGGAGCTAACTGCAAGCAAATTGGTCAATACTCATCATCCAACCAGAATAAAATGAAATTTAATTAAGTGGCCTAGAATGACTGTGTATCAGTCTTGGGCATTCTTCCCACATTAATAATCTAAATGCACTAGAGAGGGAAAAGAAGTCAGTACTGATCACTCGATTCAAAAGGAATTTAAAGGCATGTTTTAAACAAAGTAGAAGGTGAGAGGCAGGGAATGACCCAGCCTGTTGTTTCAACCCTGACAGCAACCCTTGCTGCAGCTCAGGTGACAGCACTGCCCCAGCAGCTGGCTTTTGCCTTTGGTCATCTTTTTAGCAGTTTCCATCACAGTCCCCTCAGGACTGCTTCTGTATCTTCTGGAAAAAGACTCCAAACAAAATCATATCTGTGTGAGAATTCAATTTCTGATACACTTATTGTGCCACCTTTGCAGAATTTTGCACAAGCTGTGATAAACATTAATATCAAAGAACATTTAGATTTCTGACTCCAAGGTTACAGCTTAGTTACGTAAATGTTTTCTCAACACTTCTTATGCCTGATATCTTCCCTTCTTGAAGGTCTTTTAGAACTCCCCAGTCTGCTGTTCAGGTTCATGAAACTACTAATGGATGTTTTTTCATCATGTCTTCATTATTTTCTACTCTTGTAAAAAAAAAAAAAATTTGTCCACAAAAGTGCTATTCTTCTGAGCACCATAATCAGAATTATCACAGCAGAATTTGTAAGGAAAAGTTGAACTTTTGACTTCATCACATTTTTGAAATGCTTGAAATTATAGCATCATGTCTACTATTCAAGAACTTTCAGTGCTTGTGGATCTAATGAGATTTTGTTTGACAGCTTCTCTAAAGATCAAATTTTGGACTTCATCTTTATTACCTAGAGTTTCTTAGCTCTTATGGATTATTGCTTCTGGGCTGGATGAAGGGTCAAGTCCCTTGCTGTATTCTCTTAATATCATCCTGCCTTTCCAGCTTCTACATGCTACTGTTTAATTTTAAAGAAGTTTTTAGTGTTTCTCAAGAAAAAAGCCTATTATTAAATCATAGAGTACTCTGCTACTTGGAAAATATGTCAGAAGCATGCTCCAGAGACTTAAATATTTTTAAATTGTTTATTTTTCTACACTTTTTCTGCTTCATTACAGCTTAAGCATCCATAAATTGGTCTCATGCTAAGAGAGCTTGTAAACCCTGAGGGCGTCCCAATATAGCCAATACCCTAATTGCATTTAAGAACATCATGAGTGGTTTCCTGGTGTGCTCCAATACAAAAGTCAACAAATTGTGGTTGAGAGACTGTCACTTCTGCCCACAGCTTTGTGCAAAATTCTGCAAAGGTGGCACAATAAGTGTATCAGAAATTGAATTCTCACACAGATATGATTTTGTTTGGAGTCTTTTTCCAGAAGATACAGAAGCAGTCCTGAGGGGACTGTGATGGAAACTGCCCATGAGGTTCTTTTGTGATGTAGTTACTCTAAGAAGAGAGATTAAAAAGTAATGTAGGAGAGGAAATTAAACAAAGAGCAAAACAGAGCAGCCCATTGAAGTTTTCCAGGACAAAATCCTTATGAAAACTGGCTAAGTTTCTCAGACAGGTAGTCTGTGAAAGCAGGAATGAATGCTGTAACTGAACCATGTGTTATAAAGGTACATTCAAGAAGGGACGCACTCCAAAAGACAGGTACTCCTGACTTATGGTTCATCCATATTTGCATTGCAAAGAATATTCTGAAACTTTCCTTGAGGATTATTAGGGGTTTGCAGTTTGGCAGCTTCTTTTTGGAGTTTGGTTGTAGAATAGCTGATAAATATACAATGAATTTTTTATGAGGACAGAGAAGAAGCATTTTCTGTTTATCTCTGTAGTGGATTGTTGGACATACTTGGCTCAACATACGGTTCCATGGATAGGTTTCCATTCACGGCTGTCTCATCAGTTAAAGCTCTTTGAGATGAAAGCAATAAAAATTGCTATCCTCATTTAAAATTTAGAACATAGGCACGTAAGAAATGTTGCCTGCCAATACATAAATGCTAAAATTGTTTTCAAAGTGCATTTATTTATGTAATGGGTGTTAAAGGTGCTTTTTTGACCAAGAAACTGGAACTACACCATTAAAAATAGATTATTATGTTGTAATCTAACACACAGGGAATGCAAGTATGTCTGAAATACAAAGAGGCCTATCCAAATAATGCTGTGAAACCATTTGGCTTCTGTGATAGTGCAGTGCAGATTTAGAGAATGTAATTATGGAAGAAAATCATGCACAATATAGTCCTTCAAATCCTGATCTATAAAACACATAACACCAATCAGGGAAAATAGTGTTCAGTAACAGGGTTTTAAGGCAGTAGATGTTTGAATCCAGAATTTCACATTAAAGGAGATTTCCAGAACTTTCTAGCTGTGCCTACTGCTTCCCAACATAAGAGGACAGAAAGGTGCCTTCCTTCCAGCATTATCTGTCCCACATCAGATTCAGTGTTGCTCTATCTTTCCTTTTTCTTGCACTTTTATTCCCACATAAAGTCTGGGATCAGCTAAGGTTATTCTTATCAAGAAGAAGCTTCATTTTCTATCTGATATATGTGTGAGCAGGATTCTGCAGTGTGAAAGAGAGAAGACAGCCCAAGGCTGGGACCAGGCCAGGTTTCACAAATCCCTTGTCAAAATGCATCCTTTGCCTTCTAGTGGGAGTCCATTAATCACCTGTTCAGCAGAGAAAATGTCCCTTTTAGGAAATTAAAGAAAAACAAAGAAACATTACATTTGTTTGTTTGGGATTTTTACCAGTCTCATTAAAAGCTATTACTAACACCAGTTTTCTGCAGTTGCTCTGTCCACAGAGTTCACTCAGAGTTTTGGCTTAGACATGTTCATCATGGAAGTGATAACAGTTGTCCTACAAGAATTGTTTTGTCACTGGTCAACAACTAGACTTGACCCTTGATTTAAAAATCAACGTCAGCCAACCTTTTCTTTTTGTCTTCAGTTAGCACTAATTAAAAGGACAATTTGTACATACTGATTTTTGAAGGCTCAGTTACTTCTTTTCATTTGTTTAATTTACTGCTGTGTGCTTGAATACAATCAGCTGTTACTAGAAACAATTCAAATGAAAAATTGCACTTGAAGATATAAGCCAGTGTTGTGTTAAATTGCAGCTCCTTCATCTTCCTCTGATGAAACCCAAAATTGCCTTTGCAGTTCTATAGGAGAAGATTATTTTATAGATCTGGTTTATTTGTATTGTTTGCTAGATTACTTTTCAAATGTTATTGCTAAAATATATAAATTGTTTTGAATTTCTTTCTATTTTGTTGAGTTCTTTAATTAAAATATAAATTGAAAAACAAACCCTGAAATTTACCTTCACCTGAGTTCAAAGGTATTTTGGCTGGAACAGAGTTTATTTCCCCTGAAAATATTCTTTTTGTGCAGAAAGCTTGTTAATATGTTAGTGATAATTCTCAATGTTCCCAAATGACATGATTTCTAGGAAAACAATGCTTATTTTTGTTTCTCTTAAAAATTTCATGGTTGGTTCATTATTTATAGCCCGTGGAAACAGGATTTGTATTTCTGTTGTGTTTATGGTACCAGATTTTTCATCCTGAAGTCCTCAAACACTGTGAAACTGATCTTAAAAAAAATCAAGTAAAAAAATGTAAAAATAATCATATAAAAAGAATAATAAAAAATAAGAACAAGTTACAAATAAGAAAAGGGATACCTTTTCACTCATCTCCAGTTTTAACTTTTATGATACACATAAATGAAGTGAATTCTTGGGTTCAGGTTTTGATGGAGGTTCTAAAAAAAGTAAAATTAATTTATGCCAAAAACGGAATGTTGAGGAAAATATCAGATACTGTAAGTAAAATGAAGGGATGGCTTTGTGCGTGCACTGTTATACAAAGAAAATATTGATCAGCAGCAGTGAAAGGTTTTAGGAATTTGTTATTTTTCTCAAATGTTTCACACTGTTGCATTCTCTAAAAGCCCAAGATGACCCTTTCAATATATTCCAAAATGAAACTGGGTTTATATGTGAATTGCAATATATAGTTTTTGCATCAAAATAAACTGGATGTAGGTTCTTTCAAGTCACATACTATGCAGCCATGAATAATGTGACATCTCATGCCCTTGGATTACATATCTAATTGTGGAACAAAACCTGACTTATTTAATTTCTTACCACTACTCAAGGATTATTTACAGAACTTGTCAGTAACACTTTTTGTCTGTATTTTCCACAAAACAGACGAATTGCTACATGGCTGCTATGTCACACAAATTTTTAAGGCAGCTTAACAGTTAAAGAAGATTACATGCTAATTATTTATTAAAGTTTTCAATAAATTTTAGCCTTGGTAATGAACGATCAGATTTTGACTGTTATTTTTAATTTAGTTTTATTAGAGGGTTGCTTTTTCTTTCTTTCCAAGCTCTCCAGCTTTTAAATTTTTCTTTTCTTTCTTTTATGGCTAACACTTCAGGCATCTTATCTGGACCTTGCAGTGCAGACTCTAAGAGGACAAGTGTCTCTTGGGGTCACAGCAGAATGTCAGATGCTCGCTTCTTTCTGGACAACAAAGCTGTGCCAATGACTCTTCTTTCACTGTGCTGTTAGTAGAACAAATAAACTGGTGGGGTTTTTCAGCTGGGTTTTTTTCACTTTATCTAACTAGCTGTGGTATAATAGCAAGTTTGGAGAAAGCTCACTAAAAACCTCAGTGCTGACGAATTCCTTACCTCTGTTTCCTGACACAATCCTTATAAATGGTCCTTTTTTGCCTCTTTTCCTCCCATTCCCCAGCTGCCTGCTTCCTCTGCTTTCTCTTACTGGGCACCTAACTATTTTCATTTGCTTAAGACATGTCAGTTATTAGCAGTAATACTGACCACCAGAGATGATTTCTGATCCTTCATCCCTGCCATGATATTCTTGTGTTTGACTCTGTTAAACTACCTTCCTATTACAAAAGCTCCAAGACTTTAATCAACAGGAATGACAAGCAACCTACAATGGAAACCTAGATTATTTTTAAGCTTTTGCAAGGAAAATTTTGTTATTGTTCTTGCTGCTTACAAGATTTGTGTTCAGGATTTAAGGACTTAAGTTATGAATTACATAGTATAAATCAACAGTTACTCTAATTTATCTACAGCAGTTTGTATCAGATGAGAGTTGGGTGTTTGATGGGGTTTACAGGAGACCTGTTGCAAGTGATAGGAATCACAGGCCCAAGAAGGGTGAAGAGTGAGGATTTTGAAGGAATGTGTTGTATGAACCTCTCTGACCATTCTGCCTCCATGCACAGAAAACTCAAACAACTACAGGATAACATGAAGAAATTGACAGGGGGGTTGGATGAATGGTTTAAGGGATGGGGAATAACTGGATGGTTGAAAGATATTGTAAAGGGAATTTTATTAGTATTAGTATTAGTATTAATATTAGTATTAGTAAAGAGGTCTCTTTGTTGGTGGCATTTGGAAGTATTATTCCAGCTGGAACAGCCAAGGAGTCAGTGGCAAACAGGTTGTGTGAGCCTACTAGTAAGAATTTAAGCACAAATGAAAGGAATATAAGAACTCTTCAAGTTTCACTGATAAAAGTGGGAGGAGAGCAATATAAAGATGTCTTAAGAATGACTTTATCCTACAAGGAGGCAGACCATGAGTAACGAATGTACAGTGGCATCCCCAAATACTTCACTGACTTATTGATTTCTTAATTTTTTTTCTGTGATTAATTGAACCCTTACTTTTGTGCTATAAAATCCTTGAAGCAAATCCAGTGTAAATGCACTCATCAGACAATGGCACTGTTAATTTTCTTTGTCTTCCTCATGACAATGACTATCAGAAGAGCAAATAAACCTCAGCAGACCTCAATACTATTTCTTCTGGTATTTTAATCAGTTTTATGTTTGTTTTAGATATTCTGGTTTTAAAGTGTAAATAATATAACAATCATTTTCTATTAAAACTAAAAAGAGAGCCTTTAACTTTTCATGGGTAAAGAAAATGCTTTCAGATAATAACCTGGAATGCTAAAAAGCAGAAAGCGACTAAAGAGCATTGTGCTCAACAATCAAGAGCGAAATTAATTATGTTTGCTCTTATCATTGCAAGGACTCCCCCATTTTGATTTTAAAGGAATGGACATGGTGAATCTGCCTTTTCATGTGTATAACCTGCAGAAGTTCAGCAGTATTGGATCTACATAGCTCCAGTGGGAATAAAGCCTGTTCTTTAATCTGCATTTACATCCAATATACTTTCAGTCATGCACACTCTGACTGCCAACACTACAGACCTAAATTCTAAAAAAAATTTGGTAACATTAATTTTCTTGTCCCTGCTATCTAGTCATGTGCTCAGCACATTGATGTATCTCTCAACTGTTTCAAGAAAATAAAAGTAGATACACATTATTTGACCATCAATGTCTCTTCAGTTTTAACTATACGCTTTCTAAATTGCTTATGAGACTAAATATGAGCCTGGATGCCAGACTTATGAGTTGGCCATCTGTGGGCTAACAGTTGCAAACTGGTGCATTCTTTCATCAGCAAAATGCTGGCCAGGCTATTGCTTCAGCCAGCCACGGCAGCAGAGAAAAAAAATCAGACAATCCTTAGCATTTATGCATATTCAGAGGAGCTCACCATGTTCACTCAGTGTCAGCTGCACATGTGCTGTGGAAGAGGCACAGAGAGGGGGAACAGCAAGCAGGGAAAGTGAATGATATTATTGAGAGGGATACTTTTATTCTCTGCCAGAGTCAGCTGAAAGCGCTGTCAATAACAAGCACCATAGGAGAGTAATGACTGCAGAAGACCTCTCTCCCACAGTGAGATGCTGCAAAGTCTGAATGCCAGTCAGACCCCTCCTCTTCTGGCTGTGCAGCAAAAAAAAATTCCCTTTGTTTCATGTGTGTGTGACTGATCGAAGCTATTGTTTACCCTGGCTCCCTTCTTTTTTTCGCTCCCTTGGGGAAAAGCAAGAGTTGAATTGGGGCTTTCCCTCCTCTGACAACAGCCTTGAGGGAAATCGGTCCCATTCCCAATTAAAGACTGCAGTCCCACAGGAGACCAATTTGGCTGTTGCCTTTCACAGCATTCCAGGTTGGGGATAACACAGAGATGGTGGAAGGAAAAACTGCACAATACTTGCTGGATCTCATCACTTAATTTTAATGCAGAACATTCATAAGATTTCATAAGTTTCAGAAATTTACCTGATATTGGGTACTAGAACCAATGATATGCTGTCATTATGGACTGGGGAGAAGTTTGGTCTAGGCAGCAGTTACCTGCCAGATACCATTCAAAGTCAGAAGTCTGTTGAACAATTTAATATAGGTTAGCACTGAACAGAACAAAAGAACCTGTGGGTAAATTACGTTAGTTCTTAGCAGGAAAATCTGTCGCTGGTTCTGTTGTTTGTTTTGATAGAGAGCAGCAAAAAACACCCCCAATCTCTTAGTCAGGCTTGCTTCTGGGCTTCGATTACAGTGGCTTATGGTGCCACTGTCAGGTGAGCAGGCAGAAGGTTGTCATTTTCTACAGAGACATGAGGATTTTATTAGGTTGGAATAACCTTTAGGTCTTAAAGGGCTCACTGAAAGTCTGGGCCAGCATTTGTAGATGTATCTTAATAGTTACAGTTAGAGGTAGGACAAAGACAAACTGAAAAAAAAATAATACAGTAAATGGTAGAAATAGGACTGGTGCCACATTCCTCACGTCTGGAACCTCCATTGTAATTCTCTTTAATTCAATAAAAGCCCTTTAGGCTGGTGCTTTCCCATCACAGCCCTCTGGCCCTCAGTGATGGGCAGCAAGCCTGGGAAGCAATGCTGGGATCAGCCAAATGGTCAGGGAAAGTAGTTCAGATGGATCAACTGTGGGGAGGTCCACCCACAAAACCAGAGCAGAATCTGGCTGGCTGCTAGCTGATGTCTGGATGTGAAGCTGGTGCTCCCTACTCTCTTCTTCTCTAGTTCTCCAGCCAATCCCTCTCAAAAGAAAATAGATGTCTTCTCCTGTCCTGCTGTTGTGTCCCAGAAGTGGTGAGAGTCTCACCTCAGCCAGAGTAGCAGCAGGGGTGCAGAGCCATGTAAGCAGCTGAGTTTGGGCAGCGCCAGCTGACTGCTCTTTGCTGGAGGGTGATGTATCCTTATGACACAACCCACCTATGAAGAGAGTGGCACGAGTGTTTTCCCAGTTAGTCCACACCATGGCTTGGAATAGCATATCCATAGCTTCAAAGCAGTCCTTCTCATTCCTGCTGTCTTTCCCCAGGGTGGGAGATGAGTCCTGCGCCTCCCACATGTCCTTTGCAGAGGCCCCCCAAAGAAGAGAAATCCATTCTCCCCCTGAGAGAGACTGGGAACAGTCTGACCCTGTCTGGTGTGGAATCATTAATAGCTGAGACTTTCCAGTTGAAGTCCAGATCTTGCACTCAGGCCTTTTTGTTCAACTAATTGTTAATTAGTGGCCAAAATTTTCTTTCACTGACCTGCAACTATGCATCTCTTTATTTTTGAGTGCTTTAGCACCCCATGTAAATAGCTATTTCTGAAAGTTTTATTCTTACTGATCCTGACCTTCAGATGAGACGTAGTAACATATACAGACCTTGACATCTGTGTTTGTGAGAGTCTTGGCTTAAAGAAGTGACATAAATTCTGTGCAATGCCTATGGCAAACTCGTTAGAAAATAACTGAAATTGAAATGGCCATTGAGATTGTCATGTTAGGAGAGAAGTAATGAAAACTAATCTGTCTTTTATGATTTAGATCTCTCACATGCAGATTTATAAAGTAGATGCCCTGCCGGCAATTATTGTATTACAGACATTAGCTTGCTTGTTTCTGTTCAGATTCAAGTTTATTTTAATGGACAGAATCAGCCATAGTAAAGAAAGTAGCAGTCACACTAGTGTCCCTTTTCCCTCATGTTTTCTTTCTTTGCAAATTATTAATATATGGCTAAGAATCCACCATAAAATCACAAAGTCTCGAAAAATACAGACTCCTGTCCTAGAGAACTGTAATTATCACCACAAACAGGTATTATTGTAAAGTTATTCTATGCATTGATATCCAAGCTTGACTCTGCCTGGGTCATGTGCAGTCACACCTGGGCACCACCTCACCCAGTGTCCCCCTGCTGAGCCACTGTCACTTCACCTGGCTTTCCATCCACAGCATGTTCTTAGGAAGACAGCAATAAATATGGTACAGGAGTTTCTCAAGAGCATAAAGAACATGATTTCTTCATGACTGTGTCTAGGCTCAAAATTTCCTTGCCCTTCAGTTATTATATTCTGGGATCACATATCATAAGCTCATCTCAATTCAGCAGGCAATTTAGGCAAGTGCTTGACTTTAATAAGGAGTTTAGGCTTCAGCAGTGTTCTGGGGTGCTAAAATACTGTTGGCAGAAATAGTATGTATGTGCTGAGATGGCATTTTTGTGGTTTACTTGCACTTGTTGTCTATATTCTCTCATATATACCTGTTGTTAGGTCAGAATATCACTCAAGAGCCATCTAGATGCAGTCCTGGGCAGCATAATCTAGCAAGGAGCAGGGAACCTCTAAATGTGATATCTGGTGCCTCTCTCCTGTCCTTAACACTCCTTTTTCTGTGACAGAAATAAGTGTGCTCCTGCATAGGGTTTTTTTGACAACTCTGTGTCACTGTCACCCATTCTTGCATTGCATTCCCTTAGCACTGTGAATCCTCCAAGAGAGCTAATAACACTTCAGTGTCTGTCTCAACAGCTGTTTTCAGTGGCTGAGGACACTGCTTTTCAGAGTCAGTTGATTTTAAGACAAAAAATTTACCTAAAGCACTCCAATCTACCGTTTTGCTCTTTTAGCCTTGGGCTCTTCCCCCTTTGCAAGCAGCAGGAGCTGGTGAGACCCTGGAGCTTCAGTGCCATGTCTCTTCTGTAGCATGACAGTGCCTTCTGGAGGTGCCTGTCCCTGTGAGGATGTGGCTGTGCATTATGAGAGGTGGCCAGGGAGCCTGCCCAGAGAGACGAGCTTGCTTAAAGTGGTTGAAAATATTATTATCTGTTTTACAGATGGGAATTTGAGAGGAACTGAAATGAAGTGATTTGCGTGTGATTACACAAGCTGTCTCTGGCAGAGGCAGAGGAATGCTCCCTTTTTTAATATCTTAGATTAATATTTAATAATGTAACTGACAATATTGATTTAATATAACCACAGTCCTGGCTACCATTTGCAGTGCTGGTGATTTTCCAGGACAAGTGTTTGTCTTTTACAGACTCCTTTCAGCTTGAAAATTGGATAGCTATGAGCTCTTCTTGTCTTTGCTCACCTAGTGGGCTGTTGGTGGGCTTCTGGCCATTACTGATCTGCTGGGCACTGTAATTCCTTCAGCCCTTCAGCTTTGATTAAGAGGAGTAATTAATCGTACACTGATGAGGCTTGTGGTGACTAAGGTGCTGCAGTTAGGGGAGCAGCATGTAGGTGCTGGAGAGCCAATTGTGAAAAAAAAAGAAAAAAGAAAGAGAACAGGAGAAAGAAGCCATGTGGACTTTTGTTCCTTTGAAATGACCTTTCAGTGCAGGTTCTTTACTTTTTCACTTCCTTTATGTTGTTCATTTCCTTATTTGTTCTTAAAAGAGTGGAGCCTTCCTTGCAAAGCAATTCATATGTAAAAAGTTTTCACATTGGGATTCATCTGATAAAGTCTGCAGAGGGGACTTATTTGCACTGACAAGTTGGCAGCCAGACAGCCTCTCCATTTTCTAAATGAAAGGAGAGTAGCAGCAGGACATCTCCTACCCTCTCTGCCTTTCAGTGCTGGAAGAGAACCAAAGTCTGGCCAACAGCCGTTGGGGGCAGTCGGCTATTTAGGAGCTGCAGGAGTGTACGGACACTGGGAATGTAACATACGGTTTGCCTTCTGTGAGAACCAGCACAGACAAGTGACATTTGGGTTGGTGATTTTCAGGGATGCGGGATGGGAAGCTTGACCTAGCAGATGCAATCCACTTGCCTTCATTTTCTGTAGCAGGATTGTTCCAAATGTGAAGTAATCTAAATGTATTTTTGATTCTTGGCTGTAAAAGAGGAGGTAATCATAAAGACCAGGTAATTTTCTTCCCTATTCAGTCTCATATCCTAGCATGTAACAAGTGTGCGATCACTCCCATTTCCTTCAAACATACCTGTAGGGAAAGAAGATGAAGGTGTCTCAAAAGCCATGTCTTGATCACATACACGGCACTGCAGACTAATGGCAGAAAATATAATTACTGCCCCTACCCAGGCTCAGTGTGTCTGTATATATTTAGTCTGTAGAAGGTAGCACTTGAATTTTGCAGATTTAGCTAGACAAATGACCCTGTTTTAATTAAATACACTGGTGTGCATTTTATAGAAGGGTTTTACCATAATTATGGTGTTGTGAAAATAAGTTTGTTTCCATAAAACCCAAAGGGAAGCTGTTAACTGCCTTTTGCATAGTTACTGTGCTTTATTTATCTTGAGAGGAGAAGAGAATATCAGCCATATGGCTAAACCAATGTCCTTTTCTACCAAATTAATTTACAGAGCCAAAACAATTGCCTGTAGTACCCCCAAAGGCTGGTGATGGCCACAGTGCAGGCAGCTGCTAAACAACAAGCAGATCACAAACATTTCCAAGGGTTCAGATGAACATTTTTCAGAGGGGACCCATGTGTCATGGCAAGTTCATGCTGCTAAATTGGATCACACATGGGTGTGAATTTCAGTGGGAAAACATGATCTTTTCTGGTCCCACTGCCAGTTTTCTATGTTTGGTGGCAATAGACCCAACACTGGAAATATGTTTGATGTCTGTCGTCCAGTAAATGGTGCTTATGTATAAAAGCTTTCACACCAAGTCTGAAGGAAACAGAAGGTCTTTTTGTTATTGGACTGGAAGCCTTTGGTCAAGAGAACCAGAGCAGGAAGTATAGGAAGTATAATAACTGGAAGATCAATGTTACCCCTACTATTTTATATTCAGAAGTCTGTGCTGTTGTAAGCTGCAAGAAAAGAAGGCAAGTGATGGGAAAAAAATAAGCATAAAATAAAATCAATTTAAAGAATAAGGCCTCTAGTAAATTTACCAGATCAAAAAATGAAGTATTGCTGAATAAGCTCTTATTATCCAGTGTCAAGCACAATAGCATGTAAATGAATGTAATAGAGATGATGAACTGCTCAAACCTTGGCTAATGCTCTTAGGACTGATAGAGTTGATGGGAGTTTGAAGTACAAAAGGGTTTTTTTTAGAACAATATCACTGCTGGTGTTGAAAGATGTTATTAAGGGAAGCTAACAGACTCATCACAATCTTTTAAAGCTGTGTTCCTCTAATGAGCAGCTAAATGGCAGCTCATGTATAAATGACAACAGCTCATTTAAATTGCACCTTGCTGCTCAGGCTGATGGTCAAACAGATACATAGAAAGTAAAACTATAAAGGAGGCATAGCAATATTTGGATAGACACGTCTTCCTTTTCTCAGTCTCTGCCTTGTGTTGAAGGGACATGGAGGGGATGTCAGTGGGAGCTCCCATGAGCTGCCTGGCTTGTCTAAGGAGGGAGAATTAAACATGAATATGAGCATAGGGCATTTTTTGACTTGTCATTTATAAAATCAGGGAAGGGTTGGATGGGAGAGTTGTCAGGAGTGGTGTCTTGCAGGGCATGGAGCCAGGCAGCTCCAGCAGACAGGTGACAGTGGGACCTCCATGAAGGAAGAGCAGGAAACTTTGCAGAGCAAACTCTGTCAGAGTACACCTAGGCTGACAACCTGGCATCAGAAGTTCCACCTATTGCAAGAAACAGCAGAAAAGCTTTTCAAACCCTGGGTGGTGTAAGGCTTCAGGCCTCCATGGCCTTTTCATACAGGCACTGCTGGAAAGTCAGGAATGACACATTTCCACAGGAAGAGCTGTTGTGCAAGGAAACGCAAAGGGAAAATTGAAATATGCTTTTTCACCTACTTAGAAGACTGATGACCTGAGAAATTCACCATTCATTACCTGCATGGTCCCAATCAGGATTTCCCATATAACCCATATAACACACAATTTTTCCTTTTTAGTCCAGAAGCCTGGGAATTTGGGCTTCCCCTTTCTTGATTTCCTCATATCCAGACCGGCCTCAAAGAAAACAGGATTGCAAAACAGGAATAGCTGGATGGGAAAGCTTGCATTCATCTCATGTGATGAAATTATAGTGTGGTTCAGCTGAAGGTAGTGGTACTAATGCACTGTGGTGTTTAATGTGTGGTTCTTCAGTTCTCTCTGTATAATTACCACCCCACTCACCTTTCAGATCACAGGCAGTACCCTTCACTTCTTTTCACTCCTGTCTAAAGTAAGTTTATGCATGAAACCCCAGGTTTCCAGATTTTCTTGCTACAGTATGAAGCAGTGATTAAGGGAAAAGGAAAACCCACTATCTTTAACTGGAATAGAAATGTAAAGAATAAAAATACTGAAGGCATGCCAGATTAGCATTTCAGTAGTCCTGTAGTTGTGCAGGAACTTTCCTTCGCCCTTGATGCTTCCCAAGACCAGTCCCAATTGCAGCTCCTTGGTCTTGCAGATTTTTTCTCAGCATATGTTTTCTTTGCTACAGACAAGGGCTTGTGATGGAAGGGATATTGTCTGGTCCTGTGTCTTGCTCTTTAAGCACCTCCTGGTATTTTGCAATGAGGTGAATGTAAACTCATGTATCAGTAAAACAGCTTTTAAGATTACATACCAAAATCCTAATTTTTATGATGTGTTGATTGCTGAGGCTTAGTAGCTTTCTCTGGCTTTTGAGAGCAGCAGCATTGGTGAGGAAGGTGGGGGTGGCAAAAGGTAGCCAGAGCATTTGTGATGCTCCAGGTGCTGAGGATATTGTGAACAGCCGAGTCATTTGGAATCACAGAACCATCAAACAGTCCAGGCTGGAAGGGACCTGTCCATCTAGTTCAACCCCCCTGCAATGATCAGAGACATCTTCAGCTAGATCATCTTGCTCAGAGACATGCCCACATAACTTCTGCTGGCTGGAAAACTTTATATAATTGTTGGAAAGGGTCCTAGATGCTTGTCAATTAAACTGTCAAAGAGGGGATTTGCTGCTCTCTTGTAGAAGCTGGGCACAGCTCTTTTCTGTTTGGGGCAGGTAAAACTGCTGAGTTGGTGAGCATGACCATGAAGGCATGTGCCAGCTCCTGACACAGAGGGTGAAATAGCAGGCCCAAGGCTGATGCCACTTACCAAGCAATCAAATGGTGTGGTGGAAGGTGTAAGCCTCAGTTGCTGCAGGCTAACCACAAGGGTAGGCGTGTGAATGTGGGATACACTCATATTTGAATATAGCAAAAGAGTTTCAAAAACCAAAGGTAAAGCTGCAGTGGGCGTGTAGGGAAAAAAGGTACAAATGGGGGAGTAATATACAAGGTGAACTGGAAAAAGAAGAAGAGACTGTAATTATTTTGGGGAGTATTTTGCATTTGAATGCTGGAATTTTTCAGACCACAGATCAAACCAACATTTGGAAGCGTCTGCATGTATTCCCAGCTCACAAAATGCTGATTGCAAGAGCTATTAAAGGCTTGTTGGTATCAAACTCTCCTTCAAAAGAGACTCCATTCCAACATTTAGTCTAAATTCTCTACCTAACACTGCACTTGCGATAGGTAAATATAGATACAAATATCTATAAGATGATAAGGAATAGTGCATGAATTACATCCTTCCTGCCTGGGTGAAGCCATCCATCTGCCTTAGCCCTCTTCTCTGACAGAGTACTGTATGCTGGAAGGTAGAAGGTTTGAAGCAAGAGCTGAGAACATGAAGCCAGATCTCAGGATATATTCTGTATATATTCTGACTAGTGATTAGTTGCAATATTATTTATTTTATTTTGATACATCTTACCCTTTTTTGAAATCAAAGAGTCTCTATTTATTATATGATTTATTAAAACAATATTATAAAAATGCTTAAGTATTTGAACTATTCTATTGACAGGTTTTATGTTACAAATATCAGACCATGAGTCCATCACATTGGACTCACGGGTCCATCACATGTGGACATGAGTCTCCACATTGCTTCTCCTGACCTTCTCTGAAATTATTAAAAACTATGTAAATAAAATAAAACCATACAAAATCAATCAACTAAAAGTCAAAATGAAACCTCAAACTTGTAAAACAAATAAATCAGAATTCTAATGCAAAAATGTTTACACATTCTTGTAACTGGCGATTGTAATCAATTTTCATAAAAATATGTTCATTTTGTCTAAGCAAATTTTATTGGTTTTTTTACTGGTGAAATTGATGCAGAAGTCTGAATCCCAGGAAGATTTTTTTTTAGCCTTTCCTATTTGCAAATTATGTGAACAAGAAAGCAGTTATAAATGCAGTCTTTTCTTTTGAAGCAGGAATTTTTTAGAGGAAGGAATTTTTTAGGGGAGATGCATGAGACAGATCATGGCAGACCTGAATAGTTATTATGGATCTTGTGCATTTAAGAAACTCAGAATTTGGCAGTAAATGAGCCTATGTAGTTCAATATCTTGACTACACATATGCTAAAGCATATGCTTCCTGGACCTACATATCGAAGGATTTTGTTTGTTTCTTTGTTTATTTAAAGCTATTTTTCCTGGATGTTATCTGTGTTGGATGCAATTGTAAGGATGATATATGTATCATACAGGATGAACTATATTAGCCCATTCTTTCTCCTAAAGGAGAAATGTTGTATTTTTTATGGCCAGATTTTATGCATTCCTCTTCAGCAACAATAAATAGAGCAAGGCATAAAAAGAGACCAAAAAATAGAGAGGTTGTCAGGAGGGTTCTGTAGTCTTTTGCTGTCACAACACAAGATGATGATTTCTGTTTTTTGCACTAAAAATGGCTTGTTACTTTTCCCTATTTAGAAAACAAATTTTAATTTATATGCCTAAAACAAAACCAAATTGTTATTAACCCCATAAACAACCTAAATCATCCCACTGGAATTGTCTTCTAGCTCACTTAGGAATAGCAAAGATCTTCTATGCAAAAGCCAGAACAAAATTATTGAGAATATGTTAGTGTTACTGTACATGCTTGGAAGACGGTAAAGAGCAGGATAATAAATTGATGCATTCTGTCAGACCATGGAAAGGCTGACTGTGTTTCCCATGAAAATCTTAAGAGGGAGAGAGAGAGAAATGGAGAGCAGGAAAACAAAATAAAAAGAAGGGCTTTTTGAACTCCTGCTGGTGCACTTGTTGTTACAGTCGGCAACAGTACTTGCTGATAGATGGGTAGAGATCTCATGACAAGCCTATAAATTGTGGTGGATCTTTGGAGATATTTCTACTTCCATAAGCCTAATATCAGTTCTAGCAAAGTAGATAGGCAACTTACTATGCAGGTACTGAATGTATAGTTTTAACATACATTGTGAAGGTATTTTAACATACAAATTAAGTCATATGTCCAAGCACAGTTATGTCCACATGCTACCTTCATTTTCTCCCTCTTCCTTTGCCATCTGGCTGGCATATTGAATTTTATGCCTTCAAACATTAGTTGCTTCTTCAGAGTTTCATACAAGCTCAGCCTGGTGTTTGCAACTAGAAATACACAAATGTGTGAAAAATTACGTAATTATCTAATTCACCTGGGCTGCCCTGCACAAATTTCACCTGAAACCTCTGCTCACATTTCCTGTATATGGCTTGTCTTACTGTCAGTGGTAAAGTTGGCTGAAAGGACTGAGCCTTCACACAGGAAGGCTTCTACATTTCAGTGTAGAAGATGTGAACTGGGGACACGCATTGCTGCTGCCACATCACAGAAAACCCCAACCCTGCTGTTGTGCACTTTGTGGAGCCATTGCCACACTGAACAAAGCAGGTGTAACTCATCCTCACCCATATTGCACTCCCTGGGCACAAGGCTGCAGAAAATAAGGGCCATGATTTTAAAAAAATTGTGAATGCATACTTCAGTATCAAGGAATGGTAATAGTTATGGGATGTTTAATGGCACCTTCACTCTTGTTTGATGGGTTACAGAACTCTCAGCTTTAAATATTCTTCCATAAAAAAAAATCCATCCATTGTTTTTACAAGAAGATTTTCTTGATGCTAGGTGCCACCCAGTGTTTTATGGGAATTATTTTATTAACTGCATTTCCTGAAAGGGTATTATTCTACTTTTCTCACAGAAGATGCTTTATGTTACTGACAAACGAGATTTCATACTTACCTGTTATGGCTTTTATTATGAAGTTTGAGTCTTCCACACTGACACATCTTTTCTCTGAGAGGGTCAGACAGCCTGTGCAACCTTTCTGGCTGCCTGATCTTGTGTGATGTACCTTCCTTCTGCCTGTGTTGATGGGTTTTCTGAGAAATGGGATTGCTAAGGTGACCGCTGCATCTGGAATGGTTTCCTTCTCTTGAATCATTTTGCTTATGCATTTCTCAGTATTGGATGCATCACTGTCATATATAGAATATAAAAAGTCAGACACAGAATCACAGACTATTCCAAGCTGGAAGGATTATTGAGTCCAGCTCTTAAACGAATGGTCCATACAGGGATCAAAGCCAGAACCCTGGAATTATTGGCACCCAGCTGTAACCAACTAAGCTAATGCTCTGTCTGTGCTTCCCAGCCTTCAGCTAATGCTGTGTTACTTTTATTAGCAGCTCATGCGAGGAAGGTGCATTGACTCCCCTCTTCCATGTGCTGAACAGTTGTTGTGTAATGGAACTGCCACTGGGCTCCAGCTGTGGAATGGAGACAGGAAGAAAAATCATGACTCTTGCACAACTGGATTGGTGTCAAAGGATATGTGTCTGAGTCAGATATGCATGCTTTCTGTGCAAGATGTGCTCCTGAATAAAATGATAGATGACAAGATCAAATGTTCTGTTGGTGTGTAAGTAACCAGCTGGAAGTGTAAGGGGGCATCCCTTACTTGTGATACCTGGCCATAATTCACACATTAATGGCTGGCTACCTCATCAGTTGATGAATTTCTGCTTGGATATTAATTGCACAGGCTGCAAGTTCCTTTTATTCTAACCCTGAGTTTCACATTATAGAATTTCATGTTGCTCTTATCAGCCAGAATATCTTCCTGGCACATAAATATTTCCTCTCCTATAAATGAATTGGACATATTTCTAGTTAGGTGTTACTTTTCATTAGTGTGGAATGGCTACACTGTAAAACATGGGCAAGACAGGATAAATGCCAGTGAGACATTCAGCAATTTGCTTATAAATCAGGATTCAGGTAAAGGAAACAGTTTTTTATACATTTCTTCATTGTATCACTGCTTTTTTATTACTGGAGATTTTTTTGATCTTTGTGGCAATCAGCTGGAATCAAGAGAGGCGCAATCACTCCTCACAGCTGCTGTGTCAAGTTTCTATACTTCTCAGCAGTGTTTTCTTGAATTCTTGGTGAGGAGGAGTGGGAGATGTTTAATTTTCAGTGCACCCTGCTGAGCACTGCATGATTCAGTAACACACATTACAGAAGAGTGTGCAGAAAGTGACTGCGATTTCCAGGGATGACAGACACCAAGAGCTGATTATTTCAGAGTGTTCTTAATACCATGGTGATCTACTTGCACTTATTCTGAATACCAAAATGGGGGTATTGGCTGCATCTTCCAGTAGCTGCCTCCCACACTGATCTCTTTTTGCCCTCCCAGAACTGCTAGTTTTCCTGGGATCGGAGCCCCAGTGGGCACCTAACCACCATTCTGGGAGGTACCAGCTTATATGCTGGCTCCAGGTTCTGCCCCTAGTACCAACTCTTCCTAAAACCATGCTTGGCTTTTCCAAGATACACAGCTCAGTTTCTGGATGAATTAGTGGAGTTTCTCTTATTGCAGTAGGATAACAATTGCCAGATGTAATACTAGTCTTTCGCTGATTAAGCAGCAGCATAGTGGCATTAGCTCTCCTACTGTATGATACCTGGATCCAAACTACACAACTTTATGGTATGTATTTTATGAGATCCTGGATTTCTCCATCATACTTTTATTTGCTATCACTTTCTTCCACAGAAAGATAATGCATGTTATCTTCAGTTAATTACTGTTTTGATACCTTAAGCATGAGCACAATCTCCAGTCATCAGTAGCACTATCAGATGCATAGTTCACTTATAATGGCACTGATGAAATATCTCTCAGTTTACACATCACACTGCAGGTACTCTTTTGTCAGACTATAGAGGACTGCAGACCTCCAGATTGCTAGTGCATTATCTTATCAGTCTCACTCTCAAACTCTTCATTGTTTCAGTAGCACAGCTACAGTGATTACATTCTGTATTTTTCAAACTTCAAGACTGCACTAAGCAGGGACACAACACTTCTTTTGTCTGTAGATTTGGGTTTTGGATATTTGTATTCCAGCCATTATTTTATGCAAGACTAGGACCAGGTGAGTTTTGATCCCCGATACAAACCTGCTTTAACCGATTTACTGAAGGTAAACTGGTACACATTGGCCATTCAATTAGCATTTAATATTCTACCTAGAGCAAAACAATGCCTGAATGGTATTGCATCAACTTTCACCACCTTCACCACCTTCTTCATACCTTCTGGGTATGATTGTACTTACATGCTGGTCATGACCACCGTGCTTGTGAAAGATGACAAAAAATACACAAAAGTTGACTACTCTGATTATGCACGTCTTAGAGATTATGCACCTCTTAGCTTTCAACTTCATAAACCTACTAAGTTGTAATTTTATAGAGTTTGAATTGTGGAAAATTTCTATTTTACTTGTGAGAAACGTTACAGTCCTGACCCCACTGTAAAGTTTTTCTAGTCTGGTTCTGCCAGCTCGGCAGGCAAGAAGTGCAGGATGGAGGGCTGCTCTCCATGGTTCCTGTTGCCTCCCACATCTCTTTCTCCTTTATTTAGACATATGGATGTATAATTCTGATTTGTTTATCTGATACTAATATAGCTAAATCTTCAAGGGTTACATCAAGACTCTGTTGATTTAGGTACATAACAGGTATGCAACAAAATTTCACCTGCTCCAATCAACATGTCATCTAAAAATATATCTGGCTTCATGTCTGATCTTAATGGTCATTCTGAGAGCTCATTCAGGATTTTGTGATAAAGAATAGCAAGTTTCTTCAGCAGAATTTATTGTAGATGTCTGGTTGTCATGGTGGCAATGTGATGCTTATGCCAATTAATTAGCATGGTTCAGTGGTGTTTTATGTTTTTGGTATAATACTTCACTAGTCATGCTGCAAGGGATATAAACAATGGGGGTTTTTAGTAGTTTTGATCATTACAGATGGAACATTGAAATTTCTGGTGTGTATGACTCCTGGAAGTATCATGGCATAGGCAAATAAATGCACCGGCTCTCACTGTTGTACGAAGCCATTGTGTTTCACATATTTCTTATGCTCATGCCTGCATTTTCTCTGCTTAACTGGGTTTACTCATTTTGAATAAGCCTTTTGGAATTACTGCCGTGCATAGAACGTGCTCATGCTGTGGCCAACAATGAAGGAGCCACAATGGATTGGTGTGTCTTGCGTGCTTCCCTTGGGCCTCTACTGCTGGTCACCTTGGAGACCTGGACTGGCCTCACAACTGCTTTAGCTAGTGGCATCTCCTGCATTTTCTGCTTCATGTGTAATTAGTGGCACTTCTTGTATAAGCTGTGGTTGTTCTAAAGTGAGGGGTTTGGAACCATGGTGATGACAAGTGCCCAAAGCCTCTACATTCCTCCAGGGATAATATTTAATATGTAATTTGGAAGTTTAGCAAACTTTATTCCAGTTCACCAACAGTGGTATCAGGAAAGTTCCAGAAGGGGGATAATTCTCCTAGATGCTGTACCACAAATAAATACTCCAAAAGGAGAATGTCTGTTTGCAGACTTCTAACACAGAAGAATGCTGGAATACCTCTATTGATCATGGTGCATCTGTAAAGCCATATATGTCTAGAGCCAAGCAGTCATAATGTATTCTGAACTCTTCAGTTCTCCCCTTAGCCCTGGGTAATGACATCAAATAGTGATGGCTGTTAGGATTTTACATATTTTTGGTTAAAATTATTGACTCCAGATGAAGTTCTAATTCTGCCAGCATTGCTTCTTTATAATCATCTTCCCATCCTATTCTACTTGAAAATGCTCCTCTAAATGTCAGTTAATTTGTTGCAAAACTAAAAATTTTCAGGGTTGGAGTGTGTATGTACCACAAGAAACAACAATCCCTTTTTCAATGTTCACCAATAGCCTTATTAATAGTAATCCTCTTAATAGTACTGGCCTCTTGCTAGTCATCAGCAGAGAGGTTTCTTTTTTGGTAGATATCTCTAGGTTTCATAGCCTGCTTCTCCTTCATGTGTGCCATATCCTGGATACTGTCCTTGCTCATATTTCATGCCAGTGCCTGCTACAAGGTAGCAATTTGGTGATCCCCCAGAATAGGCATTCCCTGATCTCTTAGGGATTTGTAGCTGGTGTGTAAGAAGATGCAGAGTCCTAACTTTGGTGCCTAGTAAGTAGTGTGAGTACCTCCAAGCCTGTACACAGTGGTGGCAATGTTTGGTTTTCTTTCTTCTGCTCAGTTAACTATAAAATCTGTAGGAAGTAATATCTTTACATTCTCTGTCAGATTAGATTTAAATTGCATCATTGTGTTCAGACATTACTGATGGAGAATGGAGAAAGATACACACTCCTTGACTTCCTTATTCTTATCTTACTGTCTTTTAAAGAAAGGCTACATATATTCATATATTCAATTTCAGTTGAGTCTTCTTGATGTATGAATGGTTAATAGTAATGAAAATTTGCATTGGGTCTTTTTTTTTTTTTTTTTTTTACTATCTCAGTCAAATCTCATGCTTTGGGAAATGAAATTTGTTGGAATCATGAATAACAAGTAGGTAATTCATTATTCATATCTGTCTTCTGGGAAAAAATGTCGCAGAGTGGGTAGGTGGCTGGACCAACATTTTGTAATGAGTCTATGAAAGGTGGGGAAAAAAAGTCATGCATTCTAACTGACTCCTCTGCCTTAAACAATGAATATTATTTCTTTTATGATTACTTGACTTTAATTAATCTTGTGAATATGATTAAGATGCCCAAGTTTATCCAGAAGGATAAATTATTCATGCAAATTACACATTTATAAATGATATACAGAGCTATATATACAGATTTCTTTCATTTGAACATTTGACTTACGCCCTAGTGAGTTTGAAAATGAGGGTTTTTTTTCTTCTGAAAACCACTGTATTGCTGTAAGTAGTTTCATAGTAGATAAATAGGATAAGCAATGAAAAAGGGCCTGACTTCAGAGCTTAGAGTGTAAAGGAGTAGGAGTAGGAGAAAGGAAAGGAAAGGAGAAAGGAAAAAGTATTACAGTTGGAAGGGATCTACGATGATCATCTGTCCAGCAGCCTGTTTTGAAGTAGTTCTGTGTGAAAGTGAGCCAAAAGCTGACAGACTGCAGCATTAGCTCAGAGGTAACTTAACACTGGGAGTATTGTAGATCAGAAATCAATAGTGAAGATTTCATTCAGAAAGATATGATCAGCTCTTAGGTTTGGGGGAAGACTTCAGCTTCTCAGTGTGCCTGTGTCCCTCTGCATTACAGAGTGAGATGCATTCTGCCATGTCAGGGAAAGTGCTTACCTAAGTTTAGGCTAGGGGATAAACCAACTTGAATTAAAAAATTGTGTATTAGAAATAGCACAGTGGGTTTTATCTTGACACATTAAAAGGCTGGGAGTTTAGCAGGTTTTTTGTATTTTTTTTGAAACAGTGTACTGTTCCAAGCTTTCTTCAGGTCTTACATGGTTCTGGACATGGAGTGTTCTTTGTAGTAACCTGTGGTAGTGTCACCAAGCATTGTGTCTGCCACCGAAGGGAAAACCGTATGTAGTTTAGTGGGAAGGCAAGAGGAGAGAAACTGAGGCATGATCAGCTACTTTATTTGTGTACCTTAAACTGGAATTTACCCCTTAAAGTAATGACCAGTAATCTCAAGAAATAAGACAATTGAAGATTATAAGATCTAACAACAGAGCTTAGGCTGGATCAAAACCAAGGCACCAAAAATTGATCCTTTCATGTTTTATGAAAATGCATGTTCAAATTCCTAGATCAGACTTCTACTGTTATGATCTACATCCACAGTCAAAACAGACTGTTCTGCAAAACCTCTAAATGGCAATAAGTCAAAACACTTCAGATGGGCTTTTAATTTAGTAAAGGGAATGCTGTGTTGTGTCATGTTAATAGGCTAAGCCTGCCCTGTATCAGAGAAGGCGAAACTTGTCCCTTGCCTGGATCTGCTTACTTGGTGCTCACATCCCACAAGAGTAATATGGATTTGGTCACAGACTGCTCAGGACAGAGCCTGAAAATTAATCTGAAAATCCCAAATCTTTGGTTTTAGGCAGGTCTTTGCCCTGGCTCACTGTGCAGCCCCACAAGCACCAGCTGGCACAGGGCAAGGAGCAGGAACATGTGAGAGCCAGTTGCAGCAGCAGCTCAGGCTGTTACACCAACGCAGTTTTCCCACTGTGAGAGAGGAAGCAGGAGGGAGCTGTGAATGAGAACAGGTTGGATAAGATCAGATGTTCTGAGGAGGCAAAGGGAAATGATGCCATCTAGTCTCCCAAAGGCTTGCTGAAAATGTGGTACAGGACAACAGCAGTGCAGCCTGCAAGCAGTCATCTGTGAGAGGAACAGAGTATTTTCAGGTGCTTTGGGAAGCCAGACTAGTGAAGTATTCCTGTAAGAGTGCATTTTCTGTTGTGTAAATAATTTGTCGGTGTTTTGTCTTTAGGCATCAGCGTTCCATAAAGTAGTCATCAGTAATACAAGTGAATATGAGGAAATAATAAAACTTTTTGGGTCAGGAGATGTAAACTCACACAGAAGAGGAGCAACAAAAAAGAAAAAAAAAAAGTTATTTTGAGCTTTTGTGCTGAGATGAAAATCTGCTACAGCAGGACTTCAGTCTCCTCAACCTTGACCAAGTCTCTACTACTTGACCAAGCAGAAGACAAGCAAAGTTTTATTGTTCAGGCATGGGAGCCTTTTGGCTTTCTAAAATAATCTGCATTACCCCTACACAGTGTAATCTCATTTGACGGCCTCCTTCCCCCTGTCCTGGGCAGGGCTGGATGTCTACAAACTCTGTAGAGAAACAACGTTCATACTGGTGAAGCTCTGTGTCTGCAAGACCGGCTATAATGGGCAAAAATGAAAAAGAAATTTCAAGTAATTTTGATTTGTAATCGAGATTCTTTTTCAAACAGTGAGGTAATAAGTAAATCCTGGTGTAAGCTTCATCCTTTGTGAGACTTTTGCTTCTTTACCTTCTTGACTCTGGCACTCTTGTGAGAGGCAGGGGAGGACCAGAGTGCCTGACAGCCTTCCCCCTTGCAAGTCTCCTGCACTCATTTAGATCTTTCTGCTAAACTCTGTAAGGAAGGAGGAGAGCACAGCTCCTTTGATGACCTTGATCTAAAAAGCAAGTTGTCATCTAAAGTAAAAGAGAGAGACTGCAGTGGATGAAAGAGAAGCAATATGCTGATTTTCTGGTCTAGCAGTGCTGTTATTCTACCTGTGTCCCAAGCCCATACACAAATAATTGGGAATTTGCTGTCTTAATGGTTGTTGAGTTTTTTTATTGTACCTCTGTGGCTCTGTGGGTGAATGTAAAAAGGGTTTTGTACATGTATATTTGTATATTTGGTAGACACTGCACAGCTAAAGCCTCTTTCAATTTTCTCGCTAATTTATTTTTAATTTTGTAGCCCCCCCAGGGGTAAATCCTTATTACAAGATGTAAAACCATCTCTTCTACAAAGCAGCTTATTTGTTGATTTTTTATTCAAGCCAGCAGATGCAAAGCTGTAACTTTTCTCCACACACTGAAACCTCCTTTGTGTATATAGCTGTTAAGTGTGTCTCACTGCAAGATTAGTAAAAAAATTAAAACTTAAAATATCACTCTAGAAAGAGCAAGAAGAGAAGGTTTTTATTTCTTTGCAATAAGACTATGCTAGACTTCTGAATCTTGAAATATTCTTAACAGGCAACTTACTTTTAAATCTACATGACATTTGGATTAGACTGAATATGAAGACTTACATTTTCAGAAGCTTAAGTGCTGAAAGAAGTTGAGGGTTGTTTTTTGAAGGAGGACCTCCATCAAAAGAAGGCAGTGTCTAAAGACAGCAATGCTGTGTGCACTTACATAAATGCATGTTCACTGGCATCAATATGTGCTTTGTCTCACGGGAAATGTTGCCCTTAAGCTAACCTGCACACTTTATGGTTCAATATTTGTTTATATGACTGGCTGAAACTCCTAGTCACAGATGTATTGCAGTAATAACAAAAAGACATGATCTGAAATAATCTCTCTTCCTACTGTATCTTATTCTAATCAAATCATGTTTTAAAAAAAGTTGAAAAAAACCCTTTAAAATGCTTTACCAGCTGGTTCCGGTGTAGACATCTACATTTGGTCCTTCTGGTCTACTATGCTGACAACTCAAAAGACATGACTAATTAGTTTGCTTTGAGTTGTCATCAAGGGACATATACTTTGAAAAAACTCAGATTATCTCTTTTTGCTTTGTTTTTAATAATGTGTGATGGTTGTGTTCCCATAATTGCTTTTACACAAAGGCAATGTTTATTTCTATTCAGGATGTGAGTCTTAGAATAAAGCTCTTGATTCTCTCTGTTTCTCCCTTTAGTCTTCACAAGTCAAGGCTTCCCACTTGTCTCCTTAACTCCAATTTCCATTTTCTTTGTTTTTCTGAATTCACTGAATTTTCAATCTGTGATTGATGTTCAGAGGTCCTGTACTGCTGGCAGCCCCACACCTTCTCCAGATTATCTTCCACTGTTGCCTTTTATCAGGTGTTTTTTGCTAGACTGGGACATTTGAGTATGGTGATTTCATTTCAGCCACCTGTCAAAACCAGGACTCCACTGCCTCTGCCTTGATCTGTCCATAGCATTGGACTGACAGTCACTGCAGATGATCATCGTCCTACTGCCTATCTCCCCAAAAGATCTCCCACTTTGGAAGTGACTCCTGAGCTTTTTGCTCTTCCCAACATTCTCAGCAGAAACTGCTTTTTTCCAGTTTGGAATATCTCAGAGATCTAAATCAAAGATAAGTTACCATGTAGCAAGTATTTTTCTTATTTTCATCAAGAGAAAAGAAAGAATCAAGAAAGCAAAAAGAGAGAACTGTGTGTGCCAGTTTAAATTGTAGAAGAGTTAATTCCCATCCCTGGAAACTGTAACTTTACCCATTAGCCAGAAGTCATAGCCTTACATTTCTTTTAAAGCTGACTTAGTTGGCCACATCTGAGCAATACGGTCATCTGTGGCTGGAAATTGAAGAAAGCACTGGCAAACCAAAGGCACCAAGAGGTCTTCACTTGTGTCCACAGTCCTGGCTCAGGCAACCTACTGCCAGTGCAGTCCTTGAGCCTGCTGCTTCTCTCTGCTTTGGTAGGTACCATCAAGGTCCTACAGTAACAAAAAGGGATTCAGGTGCAATTTCCACTGTTGGAATAGAGACTGCAGTTTGATGTCTTGGATTTTTTTGGCTTCATCTTTACAATTAAAATGAAAAATCACTCTGCAACGTTAACACATCTTTCCATTGCATTGTTGTTTTCCAGTTGATGCTTTAAAGGCATCAACTGGAAAACAGTTGATGCTTCAACTGGAAAACAACTGGGCTGCATAAAAACTTGAGTTACAGTGTCAATACCTCTAAAGGATTTATCTTAAAATATCTTAAAGGACTTTACAATATCTGTAAAGGACTTGGTTTACACTGATTTCAGTATAAATTAGGACACCTAATCTCAAATTCCCTTTAAAAACCTCTTCCTAAATATATTTTTTAAATATTGGAAATAATACTACATGCTCAAGTCATCACAAAAGTACATAAATGTAGTCATAATTATGTCTGAAGGATAGGATTTAGTAAGTGTAACAGGGAAGTGTGGTATGATCAAATGTATTTACACATTATCCATTGTCTTAAGTATTACTCTACTCACCACCTTGTTTCGCTATTTTTCTGCTGCTTGCTGAAAGAAAGAGAGGGAAGGAGGAGAAAGGAGGGAAGCAAGGAAGGAGGGGAAGGAAAGGGAAAGAAAACTTCTAGCATTTTCAGTTTTGCACTCAGTGTCATTATTGCTGTAACAAATAATTAGGCTGTTGCCTAATAATATCCCACCGAAAGAGTATTTGTGTGAACACCTGTTAATGAACAAACATGAAATGATTCAGATGCTTCCTTCAGGTAAACACCCATTCAAGTCACTCATCAGGGCCAAGTTTTAACAGCTATGATTTTTGAATTAACTTTTGAAGTAGTTATCTGTTTTACTGTAGTTGAGTCTTACAAGATCTGAGACACCTGTGCTATAGAGAGCCTGCTGTTTCTGCCATGGTATAGCAGCCCAGATATCACCATGTCCATTTGAACCAGAGAGTGAACACACTTGATGGAGGAAAATGATGAAGGAGAATTGGGAAGCCTGAGCAAGTTTTGGTGGCAATGGACAATTATGATCCTTTTCTTTTGTGTTTTCCATCACCCATTTTGATGATCATGGGCACTTGAAAAGCTACAGCAATATGAAAAAATCTCAGAATAGTGGGGCTTGCTTTAAAAGTTTCAAGTCAGTTCAAATATAATTTTTAGTACTCTGGCAGTACAAGTAAACCCTACTTAGATTCCTTTTTAGGCTACAGACTCTGAAAGTCCTCCAGTCATACAGTGTTCAGTCACAGCTTGCCCCTTTCACAGTGAAGTCTCATCATGTGTGGAACTTACTGTAATGCAAATAAGTCACAGGTTTGCCCACCCTCATTAATGAGCTGTTTGCTTTTGAATGGAGAACAATAATCCCCAGTCTACCATGAGGAATGCTTTGACCTTTTGAAAGTTGTGGGCTTGATCTGCAGGCTGTATTGCAGTTCCAGTTTTCAAGTGGTGAAGATTAAATATTGGGGGATTGACAGGGTTCCCACAGAAGGCAGCAAACCTGCCTGCTTTAGAAGAAAGATTCTGGGAGCAGAGCAACTGCCACCCAAATACGTCTCAGTGCAGCCTTTCTCAAAACAAGTCTGATACTTTGAACCTCTAGGATCAGAATAATCATCCTTGGAACAGGATCTGTCATGTGCCCCAATGTGATGCTGTTACTTTCCTGCTCTAATATTCCATCATATTTAAAAATATTGATAATCTCTCACCCTGGCAAAAACCCATTTCACCATATGTGCAACATACAACATTTTATCAGTGTGTATGGAAAGTATAAATGTAAAGTATAAAAAGTATAATTGCTCTATTATTTAGCACTTTATATGTGCACATATATGTATATATATTACTTTGCCAAGCTGGCTCTTTTAATATCTGCTAGGCAAATAAAGCGTGTTAGTTTTCACTGCCTTGCAGTGCCTCTTTGTATATGGTGGCTTTCAACTGCTTAGTGTAAATGCAAGAGATCTAAATAATTTTTCTGGACAAACAGGTATTTGGGGCATGTAAACCTAACTCTTACATAGTTGTTCTTGTTTACTTCCACAGGAGAAGAAAACTTGCTGGCAATTTTGAAGAGGAGATGGTGGAAGTACATGATCCTGGGGATAATAGATATAGAAGCCAACTACCTGGTAGTCAAAGCTTATCAATACACGACTCTTACCAGTGTACAGGTAAGGACTCAAAGGATTTCCTATTTTGAGGCAAGATAATAGGTCCAGTGGGGTCAGTGGTGTAGTATCCATTGGCTTCAGTGAACTAATAGCTAATTGCTGCCTCTGACTTCTGTGTACTTTTTAATGCTGACTTGTAAGGAACATTTTTGTCATATTGGACTATTTTTATTGATCAGTATTTTCCAAACTGTACAAAAACATTCTCACTTTCATTTTATTACTCTGTGCTAAACCATTCATAATCACATTTTTGCCATTACCTACATAATTTAATCCTTTGAGGAAATAATTTCAAACTGGCTGAAATACTTTTCTCACTTTGTATTGTACTTGGAGAAAATTCAAGCACACTTCTTTAAGAATTTCTTAATTAGATCTGAGTTTATAAAGGTCTAGGGTGGGCTGAACCAGGGGAGATGGAATATAAGGGAAGTTTTGTGGGTCAAGGTAATGACAGGGACAGATTACTCACTAGTTACCATCACAAGCAAAACAGTCACAACTCGAGCAAATCAGTTTAATTTATTACCAGTCAAATCATTCACATTCTTCCCCTACTCCAGTGTGGGATTCCTCCCAGAGGAGACACTTCTCTACCAACTTCTCCACTCTAAGTCCTTTCTACAGGCTGTGGCTCTTCACAAGCTGCCCCAGCACAGGTCCCTTTCCCAGGGTGCAGCCCTTCAGTAACCAGCAGCTTCAGAGTGGGTCCCCTCCAGGGTTACAAGTCGTGACAGCAAACCTCCTCCAGCATGGGATTCTTTTTCCATGGGTCCGCAGGTCCTGCCAGCAGCCTGCTCTAACACAGGGTTTCCATGGGATCACAGCCTCCTTTGGGCAGTGCTCCAGCACGGGGTTCTGCACAGCCTGCAGGTGAATCTCTGCTCCACCATGACCCTCCATGGGCTGCAGAGGGACATTCTGTCTCAGCATGGTCTGCACCACGGGTTGCAGGAGAATCTCTGCTCTGGCACATGGAGCACCTCCTCCCTTTCCTTCTGCACTGCTCTTGGTGTCTGCAGAGTTGCTATTCTCGCATGTTCTCACTCCTCTCTCCAGCTGCAGTCTCTGTTGAACAGGGTTACTTTTTTTTCTCCCTGCTTACCTGTGTTATCCCAGAGGTGCTACCACTGTCAGTGATGGGCTCAGCCTTGGGCAGCAGCAGGTCCATCTTGGAGACAACTGGCATTGGCTCTGTCAGCTTCTAGCTGCTTCTCAGAGAAGCCACCATGCAGCCCCTACTGCTGTCACTGCTGTCACAGCCTTGCCAAGCAAACCAAATAGAAGATGTTTAGGATCCTGTAATTAGATCAGAGTGCAAAAGTTGTCATTAAGTAAAATGAATGCAGTTTTTATGAAGAAGTCTGACTTCAGCACAAGCCATTAGATGTGTTATATAACAGCTCAACTGCAGCTATCAAAAAGTGTAGTCTCTGCTAAAAAATTATATGTGCAGTGGGCAAAAGCTAGGGTACCGATTCTTCAAAGATGCAATCTGGATATTTTATATATAAAACCACAAAAGAATCAGGCTCCTTCAATTTAAGTGGAAAAATGAATAATAGAAACATTATTAAGATGCTAGAAATTGTCTGTCTTGAAAGAAATCATTGAATACTTAATTGCTACTTGTTCTAAAACAAGTCTAGTGCCTCTTTACATTATTTTTAAATAACTGAGTAACACTAGGTAGTGTTCAATGTATTCTACACCTTACTTACCCGAAGTTTGCATTGGAGTTAATAAAATAAAGGAGTGCCAGTTAATGTTTTGCAGAATCAAAGCTAATTAAGAGTATATTTCTTCCATAGCTGAAAATCAGTGTTGGAAAATCCTGAGCTTCTTTAGCTGAATAAGAAGCAAATATAGAAGAAAACTATGAATTCAAGGAATCTGAATGTGAGGTTTATGCTAAATATTCACAAGTGCCTCTGGCATCAGAATCCCGGTTTGAGAATTCATTGAATCATGCCCAGACAATGTAATATTGTTTTTAACACTTTTCCAAATCTGATTACTTAGTATAGAATAAAGCTTAAATCCACATAAATCTCATATTCTCTGATTTTACTGCCACTAAAAGCCTCAAAGAGAAAAGCAAACTCAATTGCTTCTTTTGTGTGATTCACTCATAGCAAGTATAAATAGAGGCCTGAGCAGGATGATTTGGGTCATTAAATCCCATCTCCCAAAGCCACCAACAAGCATGTACCAAAGGTTCATCTGGCCAGACCTGTGACCCCCCCCCACTTCCAGAAGATGCAGATCCTCAAGCCAGCAATGCAATGAGCATGGCCTTTAGTGTATTCTGTCAACTGATCAAAAGTTACAGTGTGATAGGAAAGCGGGCAGGAGAGTTCAAGGGCATTGCCTGTGCCTCGACAGGGAATTGGTTAGCTGAAATCATCAGTGTTCTCCTTTTAAACTGAGAGGGAGAGAGAGGAGTGGTGGATCAGGAGAGCTGTCAGAGGGCACAGACAATGTCATGTCCATTTTTAGACCTCTTCCACATCAAAATTACAACAGAGCTCAGGTTTCTTTCCCGTGTAGCTTGAAAGAAGGAACAGGTAGGAATTCAAATGTTATCAAGCTTTTTTCCAGGCATGGAGTGAATACAGGGTCACCTTTTCCCATAGCTGTCCTTATTTGCTGGGATACATGTGGAGTGACTGGGAATACCTACTGCATTTTAAATTCATTTCATGCCCTAATATGAATGAGCTTCTTAAGAGACAAGCCCAAAGATACGATGACAATGGGATAAGTATGAGGTAATGCATTAAGATGTTGAATCAAATGACACATTTTCTGAAATGTAGCCAAACACCCTATTTCATTTAAAGATGAAACAGAAGCAGCTCAGGGAATTATTCATCATTGGTCTAAGTGTGTTGTTGTATGAAATGAAGACTGAAAAAGTGGAAAACAGAAGATGAAGAAAAGAAAACTTTTCCTAGAATTTGATTTTTGAGGACAGAAAGGACTCTCAAGAGAAAGGATCTCTCTGTCCTGGAAGGCCTGATCCTGCAGGAGCTCTACCTGTGAGGCCATAAATGCTTACTGGCACACAGCAAAAAATGTTCAAATTTTTTCAGAACTGAGACCCAAGAAGCTATTGCTACCTGCCACAAATCAGCATGGCTTTGACTGAAAGCTGTGGGAGCTATGCCTGTGTACACACTGGGCTGAGAATTGAGCCCTTCAAGTCAGTTCTGGGGGATTTTATAATCAACAGGATGTACATCAGGGCTTTTTTGATGGAGAAAATAAATTTCAAGAGTTTTTGAAACGGTCACTTGAGTAAATGAGAAATTTTGGAGTGTTTTTATAGTGGTGGTACATGGACCACCATTTTTGGTAGGATGTCAGTTTTACAGCATGTCCTTTTTTCCACATGACATCTCTGCTCTGCCATGAAAAACTAACATGCAAGTGTGCAGTGCTTGTGGTGCTTTTAGGCAAAAAAAGACATTACACTGGTCTCAGCAGAAAGCCAAATCTTAACAGTAAAAATACACTTTTATTGCAAATGCTTTGATTTCAGCTTCACCATAAAACCCTTAACATTCAACAGCTTTGCTTGACAAGTAGCTTTTAACTGTTAGGACTGTCAGAGTTTCTAGTTTTTACTCTCTCCTTTTGTTTTTTAATATTTGATATTATTTCATCATGGTTCCATGAAAAGACTAAAAATGGTACCCTACTTTTGTTCAGTGTTTCACCCCCAAATTTTCCTATATTTTAAGATTCTCTTTTGGCTTTGATCTGGGAAAACAGGATTTTCTAATAAACCTTCCTACATATCTTTCTCCAAATGCCTTCAGAATCACAGTGAATGAGAACACGTAGGCACAAATCAGAAATGAATGTGTTACCTAACCTTTGCTTTTGGACATGCTTCTGATTATTTCAAATCCTCATGTACTCTATAATTACTGTTGGAGAATGTGGCAGTCAGTTTCATCATAAGATGAAAGCAAAGTACTGTGAAGCCCAGAAACACATAATTTTCCTCTTTAAAAAAACCTCAACAAACAACTAAAATACCTCCCTTACAAACTAGGTGATGTAGAATTTAGATTGAAAATCAATGCACTATTTATGTTTCAGTCATTTCAGTGTTGGTCATTTGCTAAGGATAAAGCCCAAGATTCCCCTTTTAGGCACCAGCAGTGCAATCCAAAGACAACTCTGTTCAATGGAACAATGCAAGAAACTCACATCTAATTGTCTACAAATATAAAATGTCATCTATTATCCCTTCCCTCGCTGCTCAGATCATGATCTTGGGGCATGAAAACATGTTTTAGCCTATCAGGTTGCTTGTTCTTTGGTAGCTTTAAGCTCTGGCTCTTTGCATGCCTAGAGTGGTTCTGTATTGATGCAGACAGATGCCTAAATACCTACCTCCACTAAAAACCCGAAAGCTAAGTATTGCTACATCAAAGTACACCAAGGAGCTCAATTTGTTAGATATGATCTTAGCACGCCTCAAATACTTGCAGAAAGCTTGGAGTGCTTTCCAAATTGTAAGTGTGGAGCCACCTTTTTCATTAAGTCACAGCTTTTAAAGCAGTGGCCCACAGAAAGGGCTTGACTTAACTCCATCTCAGCTGAGGGCATAGCAATTCAAGCTTTCTGTGGCCATGAAAATTCTCAGGCTAGTACATGAAAACTGTTTCCTAGAGGGTACTCTTAAAAACCTGAGTCAAGTAAGACACAAGGGTTTATAAGTGGATCAATTTGATATCCAAACCCATTTATTTTGAGAAGTACCAGAAATCAGTCACACTTAATGTTATCAGACATAGGTGTGTGGATTCCCAGATGGCTCAAACTTTTGAAATGATCTTTAGTTTCTGTTTGTTATCTTACTTTGACTTGCAGTACATTTTGCAGCCTTCTTGCATGTCAGCTGTTCCAGATACAGATCATACACTATGCACTCCTTTGTACACTAGCACCTGGTCCCATGGATTAGTTTTAAAAGCTATGTAGTTAACTTTCAGACTGCTTGTGGTAATGCATGTCATATTTATCCTAATGGGTTTGACAACAATCCTGGTGACAGCCTGTGGAAGGTTTAATAACTGTCCAAGAAGGAAGTTTTAAATACTGTTAGAGACAGTTTTACACAGCAGATAAAATTGCGTCCCCCAGAGGGAATTAAAAGATTCTGAAGTTATTGCAGTTACTTAGATCTAGATCTTAAATTTCCTTGAAACTGTGTTTTAACTTCAACTTGCCTGTACTGTATTTACAGTGTACCACATACACACATCCTCCTAAATCCATAATGTCTTCCACTAAGCCTGTTATGTACTAACAATTATAATATTTTCTGCCAGTACTTGCTTTCTCATCATATCAAGCTGTCTTATGAGGCAGACTGCCCTCACCCTTCTCCACAAATTAATTAGCTCTCCTTGCTCCAATACATTGTTCTGTCCATCTCCATATTACACTCACGTTGCACCTCCTAGAGGTTATCCTTTTTCTATGTTATGACATCACACAGAAATCTGGATTATTTCTGCAACACCTTGCATAATGTTGCTGCAGAGTATACATACAATGTCATAAGAAGAGAGGCACTGTCAAGGAGAGAGAGATGTTTCCAAATAGCAATTTATCTGGCAATTTATTCCTTGGGCAGTCAAGCCTTTGATTGGCATGATGAAAACAAAGGTAGTAAAAGCTGGGATTTATAGACACCAGGAGACAGGCTATAAAGCTATGAGTCTGATGTTCTCAACTCTTAGATCACTGTGAGGCTGAGCAGTACATCACACTTCCAATTACCTCTGGCAGTTTTCATATCTCAACAACAACCACCAGAAAAGGAAAGGAGTCAGCAGTAAGCACTTATTATAGGAGAGCTGGATGGCAATAGTCTTTGTTCTTGGTCCCTGTGGACTCAAAGTACATTGAGGAAGAAGGTTTGAGATGGTTGGTTTTGAAGCAAATCTGGGAGGCAGGGAGCAGGGGATGTGCAATGTTGAAGTTGTTGATCCACTTTTTCTGGTGGCTGCTAATGTGAATTATCCCAAAAGCAGAGATAAATCCCACTCCTTCCCTTCCCTCTCCCATCCTATGAATGTAAGATTGACCATACTTTCCTGTTCTGCTTCAGGGCAGTGAGGAAATAGAGCAACATTAATAAAGTTTGCAGATCAGCATTTTGTGGAAGTGTTGCATACTGTACATTTCTACTGTGAGAGGCTATCTTGTATCTGATTTGTTATCAGACTTTGAGTTACTCTTCTGTCTTTTAACTTATTACATATCTGTGGTGTGCAAACTGGGTCCTACAGTATCCACGGTCTCTGTATGTGGGTTTGAAGTCAACAGAGCTCTCAGTATCCAGAGCTCCTGTACTGGCAAAATTCACCCAAAGCCAAAGTTTTTACTAACATAAATATGCAAAATCTCATTAAATTCAGTGGAGCTGTGCCCATTACAAGAGCAGAGGTTTTGGCCTCCTGTGCCCATTTTGCATATTCTGGCAGGTGACATGCAAAAGCAGGGGTTTTCCTGTAGGAGGGATCCATGAATTATCTTAGGCTGGGATCTCATCCCCCACATAGGTAAAGCAGGTGGTGACATGGAGAAGTTTCTAATGTGTAGCCTTGAGAAAATGATCTGCCCAGCTCTTACCCAGTCAGCTTACTTTGAGAGAAGCTGAACAGAAAATGGGGGTGGGGGATGATTCTGCAGAAACACATGCCTGCTGGCTGAACTGTCTTACAATGATCTTTTTCTGACAGTAGTTTGTAGAATCAGAGGAAGTCAATTAAAGGAGAGACTGTTTCCATGGTCTGTTTGTTGGTATGTTTTTCTGGACAGATCTGTATAAGTACACCTGGAGTTCATGTACAGAATGATGAAGAGGTATTTTTTTAAAGGAGTCAAGGTGTGGTTATTCATGTTGGTGGTAAGGCATGTCCTTGTGTAGAGAGTTTAGAGCAGAAGAACTGTGGTTTGGATGTGACCACCACCTTTCATTTAATGCAACTTCAAGAAACCTCTAAACTCCGTGTATGTGCACAGAAAGCTGAAGCTGTGAGATTCCTCATCTCAGGTTTTGATACATACAAGTCAAATAGAGGTAAAGGTCTTTCGTTAGTCAGAGTTTCTGTGTCCACAGGGAAAAAGAAAACACTGAGAACTGATTAAAGAATTAAAGATTAAAGAAACTAAAAGGAACAGTTCTAGAAGCATAAAGAAAAAAATGGAGATCTTGTGGGCAAAGAAGAAACGGAAAATTGTGGGCAAAATCTTGTGGGCAAAGAAAAAATTGAGATCTTGTGGAGAAGACTGGGACCACTCTTCTAACTTTTGTTTTTTCCACATCATGGAAATACACATTTTTAAATTTTTTGAAAACAAATTACATCACTGGTTCTTTCACCAGTCTCCATACCTGAAGTACTGCACATTTTGACTGAATGAAAGGTTAATGGTTTCGCATTAATTTTGTGATTAAATAAAAGCCGTGCAAGAAAGTGGTAAAGTAGTGATGAGGTAGCAGATAGAAACATGAAAGATAAAAACAGTGCTCCCTTTTTTTATGTCAATTGTTTGAAATAACCCTGTCAGCATCCATACCTTTCCTGTGGAAGATTTTGGTTGCAGGGCAGCATAATTGCAATGCAGCTCCCCTGGCAGCTGGCATCCAGCTCTGTGAGGGTTCACATCTCATCTGCATTTGTTGAATCAAGTGTGTGTGATGTTGTGGAGGTGGTCTGAAAACTGGAGGAGAAAAAGCCCTTGAACAGGCAGCAAACCCTTTCTTCCTTTGGAAAAAAACAAAGTAAATAACAGAAGCTGTGTCTCTCACTGGCTATAGCACTTGCTGTTGTATTAAAATTTCCAGGTCACATGCTGGAATTCTGTGGCCATCACGTGTGCTTGACCATACAGTGTTTGACAGATGCGACACTGGTTGTACTGATCCCTCTGCTCTGGAGAGCAGGGGAAGTGGAGGCTGCAGCTGATTCTCCGCATGATTTGCTGCAGGGCAGCGCTAATGAGAAACCCCTAATGTGAAAAAAAAGGGCTTGTAACTGGGGGGGGGGGGGGGGGGGGAAATCCAATGAATGTTTAAAAAGGAAGATTCAGCTCAGCTGTTCCCATAGGGCGTTTGCTGACCAGCTTTTTTCTTTTTGATATCACTGCAGATCAGCAGTTCACTCTGTACTACAGACCTCTCTTCTAAAGCTTGCCAGCTCTCCCTTCCAATGATTTGACAGAACATTCTTGGTGTAGATATGCAGAGACATGCTGAATTTGTGAGAACAGAGACTGGATTTTTACTGGTAGCAAGAGAGCATTTGTCTTTGATTCACAAGGATAATAATTTAACAAACAAGTAATCAGAGGAAATAGATTTCAACAGTGTGTTTCATCAACAGACTTAGATGCAGTGTGATATCTTTTAGAGTCAAATAATAACCTTCAATTCCTACAACAACATAACATTCTTAAAATAAAAAGAATAAAAAGAAGTTTCTATAGGACAGGATATCAATAGATTACATATTTTTGTATCCTGCCTTCTAAAGCAGCCCCATTCAGAGCTGTGACTGAAGAAAGCCACAAACACAGCGGTGTCAAAGAACGTGGTCTGCACCACCCCATGGCAACACAGGAAATATGTTTTCTTTTAGGTTAGTGAGATATAAAAACTTTTATGATTAACAGGAATGTTGATTAAAATCAGACCACTCATTAATTTACCTTAATGACGGGGTACAGGTAATACCTTTTAAATAAACAATTAAAAGGAAGGAAAATATTGGAGTTTATTATTTGAGAAATATTGATAAACAACTAACCTTTATGTACTATAAATGAAATTCAGCTAAGCATAATCTGTCTTTGTTACTGTATAAGCTTTATAGACAAAAAATTATAATTAGGTATAATATTTTTTCTTAATAGCTGAAATAATTAATAACAAACAAAGAAAGAAAAAGGCAAAAAAACCCCCCATCAATAAAAAAGTCCTGTTGCAGATGAGGTAATCCTTTAATCTCTGTGGAAATACATGTGCATTTTTTTCTTCTACTAGTCAGGTTTATCTGAGGAAAAAAAGAAAAGCAGGCTGAATTTACACCTGGAGAAGTGAAATTTAAAGCAATACCTGAAAAAGAGTTAATAATATTTTCTAGATTATCTTATTGCTTACATTGTAGTAACCTAATTTATTTCTGTCTGCCTCATTCTTTAATTAAAGGTATAAACTAAGCACAGTTTAAGAACTATATAATGTCAGTGAACATTACCTGCATTTCGTGTTTGTATCTGTTGATAATGGAGCATTCCAAATAACAATTTGTGAATTATTCTGCCAGCCCAAGGAGGCGTTTTCTGGCTGTTATCAGCATTGTCTGTTTGTGAAAGGTTCTGTTCACACGTCCTTTCATGCTACTGCTTAAAAGACACTCATTCACACACTTGAAAGCATAGGTATGTTTAAATATTTATGGAACAAGAAGAATTTTCAAGATCTTCCTCTAGAAGACTGTTAGTGGGAATTTGCATGTTGAAGTACACACACAGCAGGCACAGCAATTTTTAAACTCATAGAACAATTTAGACTCATAGAACAGCCCAGCTTGGGAGAGCCCTCCAAACTGGTCTAGCCTTTTGTGGGAAAGGGAGCCTAGATGAGATTATTTAGCACCATGCCCATCTTGAAAACCTCCGGTGACCCTACCATGTCTCTGTGGAATTTGTTCCCACTGTGAAAAAAATTCTTTCTTTATTGAGATGAAACTTTTTCCAGTGTCACTTGTGTTCCTTGCCCTTGTCTTCGTTCTACTCCCCTCTGATGAGACACCACCTGGAATACTGCAACCAGCTCTGGGACCCCCATCGCAGGAAGTCCATAGAATTATTGATGCAAGTCCAGAGGAGGCCACAAAGATGATTAGAGTGATGAAACACCTCTCCTCTGAAGAAAGGCTGAGAAAATTTGGATTACTCAGAATGGAGAAGAGAAAGCTCTGGGGTGACTTTGTAGCAGCATTTCAGTGCCTAAAGAGGTCTACAGGAGAGCTGGAGAAGGACTTTTGATAAGGGCATGTAGTGGCAGGACAAGGGGCAAGGGTTTAAACTGGAGGAGCGCAGGATTAGATGAGACAGTAGGAAGAAATTCTTCCCTCTGAGAGTGGTAAGGCCCTGGAACAGCTTGCCCAGAGAAGCTGTGGATGGTCCATCCCTGGAAGTATTCCAGACCAGGTTGGATGGAGCTTTGAACAACCTTGTCTAGTGGAAACTGTTTCTGCCCATGGCAGGGGGCTTGGAACCAGGTCATCTTCAAGGTCCCTTCCAATCCAAATCCTTCTATAATTTATGATTCTATGATTCCCCATGCGATTTCTGTTAAAGAAAGAGCTTCCATCGTCCTTGTAGCCACACATTAAGTGATGGAAAACTGTGATGAGGTCAGAAAATGGTAAGTTAAATTCATCTGTTCAATGCTGCACTGGGAAAGTGGCAGAGGAATCCAAACCCTCAGGGAGAGCTGTGAGCAGAGGGAGAAGTGCCTGCCTCCTTGCTGCTTGGTACCACCTTTGGCAGAGGAGATGGATGTAGTGTGTGCCAGTGCAGCTGCTGAAGGACAGACATCCAGTGAGTTCAGGCATGATGAGTGAGTGTGGAGTGAGACAGGAGCTGCTGAACTGTGCCCACATCCCATAGGTTACACCGAAGGGTGCCCAGGATTCAATGTGTGTGCTCGGTACTCCTGCCAGCAGCTCTCCCTGCCCCAGGAGACAGCTGCTCCCAGCAGCACAGCTTCTGGAGCTGTGGATGTGGATGTGCAGTGTTGCCTGTGTGTGCCTCTGCCCAGCCCAGCTGCCAGATGTGAGCTGGGTACGCGCTGGGTGTCCCTGCCCCAGGAGACAGCTGCTCCCAGCAGCACAGCTTCTGGAGCTGTGGATGTGGATGTGCAGTGTTGCCTGTGTGTCATCTGCCCAGCCCAGCTGCCAGGTGTGAGCTGGGTACGCGCTGGGTGCGCTGCGGGGGCAGAGCAGAGGCTCCATGCAGGCAAAGAAGCTTGTTCCAGTTCTTTCAGAGTTTGTCCCTTTTTGTGTTCTGTCAGTGAAGGATGGAGGACTGCTGCAGAAAATTTTCACTGTAAAGAGGCCTGACCATGAGTTTTAGATGGTTCGCTCTCACTTTAAATGCAGAACCTGCTTTTAGCATCGACCATTCCCATTTGTAATTTCCCTCATCTGTTCTGCAGCTGTTTAAGCCTGCCAAGAGAAGCATGGTCCCACTGATACACTGGTTTTCCTCTGAAGCCTTTTGTGTCTCACTGTCTGGGAAATCTTGAAATGAATGGGTTTTCACTGCATGCTGCTGTTTTTCAAAGAAAGTTTCAGGGAAATTATTCTCAGTCCAAAATTATTTTTTTTCCTCTGATTCCACAAATACAGTGTTTATTACATATGTATCCCACATGCAAAAAATAGTTTTCTAAGCAGTAAAATTCTTGGAATAATAAAAAAATCTTTCTTTCTTCAAATAACACATGGAAGGACAAAGAAGTTAAAAGGGGTTTGATCTTTATTTGGTAACAGTGTCCTTAGTGCTAAATCACACTGAGAAAGCAAGTAATATGTGATGGGTTCAAAGGGAGGAAAAATCAAACAACATCACCTAAAATAAAGGTAACAATATCTGGAGGATTTTTTCCAGAGCTATGGACACAGTCCATAGTTCTCCTTCTTTGGTTGTTCCAGACATTTTCATTAGGAAGAAGATGCATGTCATATAGCTTTGGTGCATGCTGTATCAACTGGCATTGAACAGTAGTGTATCCTGCACAATTTCTTAAATCCCATCATTAGTCCACAGAATTGCAACTCTTCATTACCTGTATCCTTTTGGGAAGTGTGATTAAAGTCAAGTTTCTTTGGGTGTTTCTTACACAGGATTTTTGTTTCCTGGTGACATGCAGTTTAGTTTCTAAAATATATTTTTATTTGAAAATCTGAAGGTCCTCTCACAAACATTTGGTACATTTCTTTTTTTATCACATCTTTTCTGGGCCTATTGCTTGATGTCTCTGAAAAAAAACAAACAATAAAAAATTGCATTTCATAACATTTCTTTGAGAAAGTTCTTTCCAAGGGTATATTGACAAGAAGAGTGAGTTCCTTGCATTGCATGCAAGATGGGGTTTTGGGTTTTTTTGGTTTTTTTTTTTCCTTTAAAGGCATATGGGACTCTATTTTCACAGAGATAACAGTGGCCACAGGGGGCAGATTTTTCATAACCATTCTGCATGCAGAAAACCCCTGATTTATATAGACAGATTTAATAAATCCATTCAACTTGTGTGTTATGAACATTCCTAATATCTCAACCTGGAATGACTGAATTAAAGTGTATGTCTAGACTGCAGGAAAGCTACCTTCAGTCCTTGTCTATTAATCACTGGAGGTGAGAACCAGAGTGGTGTGACTCTCTTTTGGCCTAGATTTTCTTCCTGTGGCTTTGAAATATGCATCTGAATCCAAGTGCAGTGTGTTTGAGTGTTATCATAGAGCACAGCTCTCCTGAATTCATGGAACTGTCATGGACAGTCTTACCCCGTGTCTGATGTATGAAGAGCCACTTGAATACACTTTCTCTTGGTAGAAAGTGCTATCACAAACTAAATAACCCTGCTTCCCTCTGCTGGAATCTGTCCTAGTACTTCAGGGCAAAGTACTTGCACGTTAATGTGTTCTTGATTTTTCTTCTCTCTGTTGACAGCTCTTAGACTGTTTTGTCATCCCAGTGGTGATACTCCTCTCCTGGTTCTTCTTACTGGTACGATACAAGGCAGTTCATTTCATTGGGATTGTGGTCTGCATTCTGGGCATGGGCTGCATGGCAGGAGCAGATGTCCTCGTTGGGAGACAGCAAGGAGCAGGTAAGTAAGAACGAATGGGTTGTGTGGCCAAGTTCTGTTCAGAGAAGCCATTGACCAGGGTGTGTCAGACCGGGGCCAAAAAAATGCAGAAATCTGGCAAGAAACTCTGTACCTTCATGGATCCAAAGCACTGCACTACTCAGAGTTGTCTCTTTGTCAAAAGGGCAGAAAGGGGTCACCACTTACAAGTCAGGAGTGCTGCAAACAGGCTTCTTGGGCCCTGTGTCTTACAACCCCCTGCAAGCTGGGGGGACAACCTAAATATTTGTAGTTTTGTTCTCTTTTGGCTTAGCTGTTGGACTGCAAACCTCTATAGCTTCCTTTCCAAATTGGATACATTTCTGAGCCATAAGCTCCTCTCACATCCACTGTGTGCTCTTGCCCTCCTCAGCTTGGCTTGTTTTTCTACAGAGGTGGGGTCACTTGGTAGGTGCTAAAACACACTGAACCTGTATACTACCAGTTGGGTTTTGCACACAGTCTCGTCCTAAAGCTTTGGGACTTGACTGTAACGTTTTTGAAAAGAACCTCCTTGTGTGTAAAATGTTTTTTTATGTGTGGCATCATATGAATAATGTGTGTATCTATTAATGCAGACTAGACAGAGTTAGATTTCATCGATCAACTTCCCCTGTCACATTGATTTCTCTAGTGCCAAGCCAAATGATGTGGGAAGGCTGGAAATTCTTTTCAAAGATTGTCAATTAGGCACAGTTTTCATTCTTAATTAAAAGCACTGAATTGTGAGCAGAGCATAATACACTGGGATTTAAAATTCTTGACTCAGCTTTCTGAATACAAATGCAAGTGCTGTAAAAACTGCATTTGCCAGAATGCTACCAAATAAAACAATGGAGCTTGTGACAGTGCTCACCGTATCTCCCTACCCCCTTTTATCTCTGTCCTTAATCCTGAAAGGAGACTTTTAGTTACTGATCTCCTTCAGAAGTAGCCTTGCCCCAGCTAAAAATGAAATAATATACTCTGTACTATGTAACCAGCCAGCCAAGGCTGTGTTGGGAATGGCTGATTTCAGAGGGATTGAGATTGCAAACCAGGGTTCCAGAAGAAACATTCTGTGTCCCAGCAGTCTAGAGAGTAACATGCTTGAGTGGGTGAGCTATGGATCAGCAGGAGCATGTGGAGCAGTGGAAGCAGACAAGGAACAGATTGAAGGGCACTGACACTTTGCCATCCAACTGCAGTAATTAGGTGTTGTTTGCCATGTTCATTATTAAAGCATGGGTATAGCTGTTAAGTAAATTTGTCCAGAAAAATCTGTTAACATGCATTATTGCCTTTTAAATTCGACCTACACATGAAAAACTGTGCCCATGCTTATTGCTATGCAGAGAGACTGCAGCTTTTTTACTTTTTTCAGTGGCATAATAATGTTATTAATGATGCTGTCTTCAACAGAGTAAAATAGATCATCTAGTTTAATTTCTTTAAAAGGCTAAAACTACACATTAGAATGTACAAATAGAAAGAATTAATGGCAGGAAAAAAAAGAACAAAATTATTTAAACTCTTCATTAAGAAGTTGTACACCATTTATAGGATGTTTCCTAGGACTGGACAAACTAAAGTAAGGAAGACACCAAAAGCAATGATGCTTCATTAGTCCTCAGTAAATGTCTCTGTTTATCTTATATTTTAGGGGACAAGAACTGTTGATACCTGTGTGCCCCTGTTGACCACACTGCTTACTGTATTAGAAGAGCCATAAGGCTCTGCTAGGTACCCACATAATAAGGCAATTTAGCCTGCCAACTCTTACAGTAGGGGAACATGAATTTAAAGTGTATCACTGAGAGATTAAAAGGTATTTTCCAAACTGTCTGCAGGAATTAGGTATAATGTGCCCACATGCTTTCAATTTTCAATTGTATCCTCACTGATATTTTGCACATTACTCAATGGGAAAACATTTACTATTAAGTATTTAGAGCTCTATCATCTTACATGCCAAGTATACCTGAAAAAAACATTATTCTGAACTAACACTCATGAGTTACTTTCACACTTCTGCTCCTGCCATACACAGGTGTCTAAGCCACACAGGTCTAAGTGTTTCATCCAGGTCTTTCAAAGCACTTCCTTGCTTTAACTTCCAACAGTCTCTGAAAACCAGTCACATCAATCCTGCTAATACATATATCAGTGTTCAATTTCAAATGGGACACATTGAGAGTGATTTTTAGGTATCATGTTCATCAGTAACTACAACCAAAAGCAAAAAGAAACACCTCTTAATGGCAGGAGCTAGGGCAAAAATGTGACAAAGAGGCCTTTTGGGAGTGTGAAAAGAGATTGTGTCAGAACACAATTCACATTTAAAAGATTTGTGTTTCAATATAATGCTGTAACTAGTTCCCAAAACACTAACTCTGCTCTGGACCATACAACTTCTCCACAGAATATTAAATATGGTAACAATCATTAATGTAAAGCCTGTTTTGCCAGGCTATGCCTTGTGTGTCTTCTGAAGAATGACCTACACCATTAAATTGGTGAAATACAACTTTATTGTCCTAAAAGTTTTTAGAATGCCTCTAATTAGTTGACACATGTTTCCTTAGCAATGCAACCAGTAGATGCATGTGGATATTGCATCCATGAAAAGAAGTCTATAGGGATATGTCAGTCTTGGGAGAAAGTCCCAAAGTCTCAGCCTCTCAAGGAGGCAAAGATAAGGCATTTGACAACCAGAATAATAATTGCTAAGAAAGAAAGCAAAAACATATTTTACAACATTTTTACACCAGTATATAAAGTTTTGGAGCACTAACTCCGTGTGTACCATGTATTACTCTAGTCACTGCATCTCAAAAAGAAGTCATCAGAAAATAAACCTGTATAAGCTATGGAGAAAGGTGAGAAAGCTGTTCAAGGGCATAAAATGGATTCAGATGAAGAGACTGTAGCCAGACTGGGACATTCCTTCTCTCAGAAAAGGCAAGGAAGAGACCTGTAAAGGTATATGAAGTCTTCAATTATATGGAAAGGGTCAGTACAGAGTGATTTTTAAATATTTATCAGAAAATAATGGGATGACTAATATGATTTTGAGGTATTCAGAGTAAAAAATTAAAAGCATAATGTACTTAATAGTAGGCTAAAAATATACGAATTTTACACAAATTGATGAAGAATCCCTCAAGGTTTATTAAATGTGATGGTCTAATGCAACTTCTATCTCAGAAAATGCCTGATCTACTGAGAACTGGCTGATAGAAGTCCCTCTGTACTTGCTTATTTGTTTGTGCTCTCCTGAGCCACCCTGTGCTGCTGAGTACCAGAGGAGGTTCCAGTGTCAGAGTCTGGTGTTCTGAACAGATCTCAGCTCCCTCTTCTGGGAAGGCCCTGAAGGCTGAGGCTCACACTCAGCATGAGAGCACTTTGGGAAGAGCTATCAGGGTGTGACGCTTGAGGCCATCCCATCTGTGTGAAAATACTCAGCCTCTGAGCTGCTTTTGTTTCACAGATGCAAAAGGATGATATTTTTGTCCTAGCAGGAGCTCTAAGGTCAAAAGCTTTTGCAGCAATACTTCCCTAAAGTGTCAGTGAGTAGCTGCAATAAATACCAAAAAAGTGAGCTCAGTGAAGAATCAATGGAGCCACTGTGAAATATGAAATGCATCAGGGGTATGAAGAAGTTTTGTAAAGTCTTGATGCTTATTTTAAATGAAGAACATCTTCCATTACTGATTGCAAAAGAAGACTAAAATAAGAAAAAAAACCCCGACAACAGAACAACCAAATCCTAAAAAGATAAACGGTCAAATATAAACATTTTTCCCATCAAGGAACATTCAAAATTGAAATTCAGTGAAAGGCGGGATGAGTATGTGAAAAACAAATCTCGTAGTATTTTCTAAATACAGAGAAGCCACATCTCCTCTGAGATGAAAAATGTTGGAAACTAGGAGAGTATTACTGGGAATACTTTACACTTCATTCCTATTGTCCTTAAACAGCTTATACTTTTCTGGTGCTTATAGCCAGTGTTGGGGACAGGATTAATGAACCCTTGGTCTGTCCTCTTATGACCATTTTTATTATCATAAATTTCTTCTCCATAGAAATTTCAGCACTGCAGTTTGGAATGATAACTGAAGGCTTAAAAGAACTCCTTAAAGAAAAATGTTGAAAAGATAATTTTGAACCAATTAGAATGTTTGGTTTCCATTTTTATTTACTGCAGTGTATATTTTACAAATCAATTGAAATAAAACTTTAAAAGACAGGGACATAAAAAGTCAATCATGATTTTTTAAAAGAAAACAGGATTTCTTTTTTAAAAATACTGTGTCATACTTCAGCATTTCTGCTGAAACTTTTCAAAGAAAAATCCATTATAATCCAACATTTCTGAATATGGTTCTGCAGAAATATCTGACAGCTTTGTGAAGCTGTAGCTCTTGTAGAAATAATTTAACAAGCCATATGTGCAGAGGAAATTGCATGCACCAGTTTGCAAAGCTAGGGCCTCAGTTTTCAAGCTGGAACTTGATCTTGATCAAATGTCACTGCAGCTCTCCCCAACATCCAATAATAAAATCTTCCAAGACTTAAAAAGATTTCAAGCAGTCTTTGATAACAAAATGTTTTAGTAATTCTGTATACCTGGAGGTACTGAAAATACCTCCAGGTATACAGAATTTCGTGTTCCTTGCATGCATTAGGTACTGCTATGTTAATTGAACCTCTTTTAAAAATCTGTCCTTATCATCACCCTGTCTACACCACATCCTTCCTCCTCCCTTTCTTGTCAAACAGCTCCATGTGAGAATGAGGTCAATATTAGGCTGTAATGATTTCTTCACTCATTTCACAGGTACACGGAATTTTTCAGTTGTCCTCAGATCTAAGTACTGAACTTGTTTTAGACTGGTGAAATTTCAAGATGAGACGCAAACTGCTCTATAAAGTTGAGTCACGTTCTCTCTGCAAAGAAAAGAAAATGTAGTAATAATAAAGTTTAAAGGATCAGTCTCTGAAGATCTCCACTTGGATTATATACTTTTTTTTTTACAAGTTTTTCAGATTTTTTTGGCTTCTTCTTTCTACAGCAAGGAATATGCTCTCCCTCTGTCTGACTGAGACTGGTGCATTGAATGAAAACTGTTTGAATGACAGAATATTTGCATTCATTTTATTAACCCAGATAAGGGCTATGTAGTGACTGTAGGGAAGAACATGCAATGGTTTTGGACAGAAGATGGTTGTTTTGAGGCATTCTGATTTTTTTTTTCTATTTATCCCTAGGTGAAAATAAACTGATAGGGGACCTCTTAGTACTTGGTGGAGCAACTCTGTACGGCATCTCCAACGTCTGTGAGGAGTACATCGTCCGAAATCTGAGCCGAGTGGAATTCCTGGGCATGATTGGACTCTTTGGCTCTTTCTTCAGTGGAATTCAGCTGTAAGTGGACAGGTTTGAGCTCACTAAAGCTCAAATAATTGCAGCTGTGGCATCCATTGAGATACACTAACCACTCATTCAAAATTAGCCCTTTCCGGTGGAGAGCAGGAAATTCCTCTAATCTTGGAATTTGCATTGGTTTTCATATTTCAAATTGGTGATTTGAATAATAACACAAAATTTTACCCAAGTACTCTAATTCAAGGACCATTGTCCTTGAGTAGTCACATAAAGAGGGAGAAGACATGTCACACTATCTTGCTGCTGGAGGACAAGTGGATGCTTCATGTATTATTCTGAACTGTGAATAACAAAATCTACAGCTTCTTTTGGTTCTGTTATATACTTTTAAAAAGTCTCTTTGATTTCTAAAGAGGTGGAAAACACATCCAGTCAGAAGGTGTTTTACTGGTTTGCTTGTTCTGTGTAACTACATTATGATATGGTAGAAATCTTGAAAAAGCCTTTAATAAAATGGCCTTTTCCTTCAAAATATTTAGCACATAGGAGATTGTTGCATGGATTTCGGCATCTACGGAGTCTGGTCTATATCCACATGTACCTAATGAGCATCTCAACTGCAAGCCTAATAGTTGGAAGGTGGCTTCCAGTGTTGCAGTAGTGTGGCTGATGTAAAAGTAGCCCTGCAAGATTGCTACATTTTGTGCAGGTCTGTCACTGGTGCTTGTAGCACAGAATGACTTGATTATTGGTCCAAAACAAGTTGCTTTTCTACAGATCTAAGCTACTCTGCTCCTAAGAACAGAGACTGATCAAAAAACCACAGCTCATCAATTCCTATTTCAATAGTTTTATTTTTTTTAGCTAGAGAGCTTAATATATTTATTTGGGATCTGAACAAGTGTCTTAAAATTATTTATATTAACTAGCTGCCATACAAGAAGTTCCCTTTAAAAAAATGGAATTTAAGGGCACATAAATGTGCCTAGTATCTTTGGCTAAAGCATTCTTTTATATGATTGTGATTAAGTAGCTACTAACATTCTGAGGACATCAAAGCAGTGCCCTTGTCTTGCTCTGTGTGTGTGAACTGTCATGTAAATGTCTCGTGTTCCAGAATTCAATTGTTGTGCCATTCCTCCCTCTTGACTGAAGCAGTTAGTCACAATTCAGGATCTGTGAGCTGTTCTGCTGGTGAGAATCTTGTTTTGGAGCAAGGCATCTTTGTATAAAGAAGTCACATCTGGAAGGAAATAATAAGAAACCATTTCTTTGCTGAAAGCCCTAAGGTTTTTCTATTCAATTTTTGACCTATAAATTCACTCCAACAGGTTTTTCTCCACCAGCCTCTGCAGCTTTTTGCTGATGGTGCTTTTTGGGCACATTCTAGAGACACAACCACACTTAGTTCATACCTGTGCCTTTTTTCCTACCTTTACCTGTAATGAATAGCAGAAGTCACAATTATGTGTTCACAGAGAATTAATGTAACTAATTATAACACTTACATCAAAGATAAACCAATTCCTCATGTTAAATTTGCAGGCTCTTTCTTTGAAATACTACTGGCCACTTTGGTGCAATATAGGACCTTTAGATCCTCTGAACTGAAGGAGTCTTAGACTGTAACATAAAATAAACACACATAATGCCTGTTGTACAGCAAAGGAGGAACAGCTAAGGTGTCAGGGGAAACAGTGAATTAATGAGTTGGCTAATTACCCAGACATGGTGGAAAAAGAAGTTTAGTGTGTTGAGTATGATTAAAGAAGGGAGGAAGAATAAGAGATTAGTTTCCGAGAGCTGGGGATGTCACAATTACCCAGCAAATGGAGATAAGGTTATCTGATGGAATCGCATAATCATAACATGGCCTATTTTCTAATGGTCCCTGAAGGTCATCTGGTTCAAGCTCCTACTCAAAGCTAGCTTCAAAGTTACATCAGGTTGCTTAGGAACTTGTTCACTTGATTTCTTGGTATCTCCAAGAATGGAACTGCCAGTCATGCTGGGCAACCTGTTCCAGTGTTTGACATTTTTTTTCCCCATGATATTTAATCAGTTTTCCACATTGCAACTTGTGTCAATTGTCATTCATGCTTTTGTTGTGCACCTCCAAGAAAAGTATGACTATCTTGTCTGTAGCTACCCATTGCATAGTTAAGATGGAAAATTTATCGTTGTGTCCTCCTTTCCCCCAGCTTAGCCTTCTCTTCTTCATGCTAAGCAAACTCTGCTCTTTCAGCATCTCCTCTTACATCCTGTCCTCAACCTGCCTGACCATTATGATGGAATTCCACTGTACTCCCTTCAATTTTTTATTGTCTGTCTTGTTCTGGACAGCCCATAATTGGATACAGGACTCTACTGTTGTCTCAAAAATCACAACCGTCAGCTTTCTGGCCAGACAACAGCTCAGGATGCTGTTGCCTTCCTCTGCTCCAGGGACACATAGGGTTCAGGCTGATGTCCACCAGGACGCTTAAGTCTTGTTGCTGGAAAACAACTTTCTATCCAGTCAGCTCCCAGCCTGTACTGTTTCATAGTGTCACTCCACCCCAGGTGCAGGAGTTAATACTTGCTTTTCTTGAACTTCATGATGTTTCTTCTTACTCTTTTCTTTAGACAGCATTGTACATAGTCCACCTATCTAGTTCATACCTCTTGAGTCTCTGAAGATCTTTAAGGAAATCATGTTGGAAACCTTGCTAAACTAACAGTAGGTTACACCACATCCACTCATCCATTCCATTTCCCTTATTTACTGATCCAGTCACCTCATTATAGAAGGCAATAGTTGTGTCAGGTTTGCTCTTGAGAGCATTGTGTTGGCTTTTCCCACTGGAACCATCTTCATCATTTCCTGCAAATGGCTTCTGGGTAGATTTGTTCCATAATCTTCCCAAAGGTTAACGTAAGGCTGGCAGGCTACACCTTTTGTTCTGTATTAAACTGAATGTTGCATTTGTCTCTTTTCAGTTTTCAGGAACCTCCTTCAACTACCACAACCTTTCAAAATCATTGTGGTTCCAATTCTTCAGTGCCTCTGGCATCACTAAATGGCCACTTCTGGCAAAATTTCCCTCACCCCTCTTTTTTCACAGATCATAAGGAATCACAAGCCATAGCATATTGTTTTATATGTATTTTGTATTGGCTAAGCAGTAATATGAATGCAATGTTCCTACGTTTAAGTTATGTGAAAAATTTTTTCCAGACCAAGAGACATTGGAGTTTGTTTTCATTATATTCTTCAGGAATGATAAAAGAGACATATACCTTATGAATGCAAAGACACCTATAATTTAGTTATTTTGCAGAGAATATAGTCTTATTATTCTGTACACAGTATTAGATTTGCCTCACATCAGCAGCAAGCAAATTAAAATTTCCAGCATGCAACTCTTTAGACTAGATTAATCTGGAAGGTTTTGAGCTCCTGTAGTTTTACTATTAGATTTGGTCTTCCACATGCCACCTTTCCTACTGGGTACTTTGTTTTTCAATCTGTATAATTCCATGTTTTATACTTGTTTAAAATAGTGTCCAGACCAGCATGCAGAGTTTTGCACAGCTGGATTTATCTGGAAATCATACAGACAGAGAAAGCAGTTAGCTGAGTGAAGACCTAGCTTGGGAGATATCTTATCTCCAAGGGTCTGTTTGCCTGGATTGGGAAGAGCTGACTTGTTGCCACCTGAGAATTTTATGGATCTGTGACTTTGATGTTAATGTACTGTGCAAGATTTACAAGTTACTGAGAGTGGACTTTTGCAGGTTTGCCCATTCTTTGCTTATTATCCTGACTTTCACTGATGTGACTATTTGGTTTCTCTCAGTGTGTAAGAAATCACAGCATGATTCCCAAACCAGCCTGTGATATCTATTTATTTTACCCTGCAGAGCTACTCTGAAGTGTGAATAACTCAGATAGATATATTATTAATAATTAGAGTTCAAAAGCTTTCAGAATATTAAGTCAGAAAAGTACAAGAGGATTGAAAATTTAGGGGAATGGGCATGTAGAGCAGGTATATTGAGAGCTGGAAATAAACCAGGAGAAATTGTATGCTATCACATCTGATTACTGCCCTGAAGATCTTTCAAATACACAGACACAGGGATAATGCCAGAGTAGATTAGCAAACTCCTGATTGCATTTGTTTTCTACAGAGTTTTTTTGTTATAAGGTTATTTATGTTGTTTTGTCCAGCATTTTAATTCAATGAGTGGAAGTAATTTAACTTCTGTTCTCTTCCATCAAATTTTGCCTTCTCTTCTAGTGCAATCATGGAACACAAAGAGCTGTTGAAAGTCCCCTGGGATTGGCAAATAGGTAAGAACACACTTTACCTCATGGGAGATGGTTGCTAAAGGAGGCATGGAGACAGCCAGCGTTTGGGGAGGCGGGCACAGAGTTCAGGGGAGCCAATGTTTGTGACTTTTCCACTGGTTACTACCAAAGGTTGAGCCTCATAACTGTTCTTAAATGATCTGCCCTCCATTGCTGTGTTATGCCTTCCTTGCACAATTAGGTTAAGCATATGAATGCTGTAAGATAATCATTCAGACAGCCATGAAGTAAAACAATAATGTGGTTCCGTTTCTAAGATTCAATGCAACACTGGGGCAATAAATGAGGCAGTCGTTAAGAGCCAAACCTTTTCAATGAAAGCCAAGGAAAGAAAATGGAACCCAACAAAAATAACCTAAAAAAGTACTCGCAGTGCATATTATAGCCTCATAAATTCACTTCCAGGAGGAGCATTTCTGTATGGAAGTGTTTTAATTGCTTTCCAAATAGTCTTAGTGGAATAAAGCAGATGTGTCCTTTAGACAAGTTTTGGGAGCATCGTGCCCAATGAAGCAGTTATGGTGTTCTGCCAAGCAGGGAATTGCATTTTCCCTTTTCAGTTTGGAAGCTGAGTTTATGACTTCCTTCTAATGAGTCCAATGGATTATTTGGTTTAAAAGCAAATCGATATTTAGGGGAGTCCCTATAATCACTCCTTCACTATTTATGACAATAAAAGAAATAAAAGAATACTAGTCGCATTGAGCTGATTGATTGCAGGGGGCTCAAGGTTTGGCAACCCATTGACAATAGCTCTTTACCTAGTTTCAGACTGAACATCAAAATGACAACTCAGAAGTGTGCAAAAACAACTGATTATGTGGGGAATCCCTTTGGGGAGGGGATACAAACTGTGGAATACAGTTGGTTTCTTTAAACTTGGTTTGCAATTTCCTTTCATCATCTTAAACCTTGATAAATACAGCACATTTTTCACAAAACATTGCACCTAGAAATCTTGGAAATTTGATTGTTGAGCTGTAAAACTAAGTGACAAATCAATTTAAAGTATCCATGGAGAAACACACTCAACTGTGTACTATAAGTGTATTGGCCTTCTTTAATCTGAGATAGTTAGCATAATTGCATCAGTGTTTATTTATATTTCATGAGAAGGAGCTTAGGGACATAATTAATCTGGTACTGATGGTACCAGTGGTCATAGTGAATTAATCTACTGTCCATGTAAATGTCATATATACTTCCATGAGATTTCTGTTCAGACTCAGTATCAGAGAAATGTGCTATTAAAATAAGGTCTTACTTCATCTGTGATGCTGCCAAAATGTCCCTGAAAGTTGATTACTAATTCTGAAGAGTCCTTATGCTTCACAAGGCTGAGATCATCTTAGCAAAAACATCATAGATATGCACTTGTTTTGTTAGAGCAATAATTGGAAATGTGATGTAGTTGAACATGGATTAAATGGTGACAGTTCTGTAGTTCTTCCCTGGCTTCCGCTGCACCTGGTGTACTTTGCATTGCATTGGCAGTGATACAAGATTGTCAAAAAGTGATTGACAAATCTGTATCAGGGAGTTCACAGCCTTGTCCTGAGTAGTTATCCGCTGTGACAGACTCAAAGCTGCAGTCCAGCAGAGTTAAATCATCAGCCTCCCGAATGGTGGTGATAAAGTCACAGCAGGAAGCCTAATAAATAAATCAAGGTGACCTGTTGCCATCTGCCATAATTGTGCTTTTTAGATCAAATGAGCTATCTTTTAACTGATGCAAATGATTTTTGAACATAAAGATCTAAAGCCAATCTGTTGTGTCTATCATGTTTAAAACAGGCTGTGTCCCTCCTGGTGTTAATTTTGGAAATTGCCCTGATACATATCATCATCTTCACACTTACTGTGAATTACTGTAGCTCTGTTTGTATCCTTGAAGGCTTAAGTATTAATACTTGCTGACAACCAGACTGAAAGGAGGATGATTTTACAGTTTTGAGAGAGTGATTTCATATGAGACCATGACAAGTTTTCTAGTGATAGATGAAATACTAACAAATAAACTCACATCAGTTTTATTTAAGAGAAAAGCCAGTTTGTAGCTCCAAGAAAGTGTCCTTTTTTACCGGGGGTTTCAGTATTTCTGAATGGTCTTTGTTCCAAGACAGTATGAAAGATCATAACTGATTCCATTTCATGCCAATGAAACATTTGCTTTTGGAGTAAAAGCACAAAGGCAACATTCATGCAACGTTCAACCACCTTACTCAGGAACAAGACCAGAAGTTCTCAAGTCATGTTGGTCTATGTCCTACTTGGGCTGTATTAGAGTGATCCCTAGGGACAGATCCTGCCTATTTGTGTAAGGACGCCAAGTGTAAAGAGAAATTGAGGAATGCTGAGGGACTGGGGCTCATTCAGCCTGTGGAAAAGAAGTTACCTACAAGGAGGTTATCAAAAGGACAGAGCCTGGCTCTGTCAGAGGTGCATGGCAGGAGGATGAGAGACAGCAGACAGAAGCTCAAATGACAGATTCAGACTGGCTATAAGGAAAATCATCTTCACACTGAGGGCAGGCACACAGCAGAGCAGGTTTCCCGAGAGGTTCTGGAGTCTGCTGGAACTGCAGCACTAGAAGCAAATCCTAAGGCTGCTATTTGCACTGCATGGGTACCTGAGGAGGCTGAGGCTTCAAGCTGTTGGCTTAAAACATGTTTTCAGTCTCAAAATTGGTCCTCTAAGAAGCATATGTACCTGAAAATCATATGATGTTAATTTCACTTGTTTATTGTCACCACTAAATGTCACCGCGCTAGTGGATATTACATATATTTTGAAGCTGTAAATGAAATGCCATTTTATATTCACCTTTGCTAGGACAGCTACAGTTTAAGCAATTTTCCTCTGGAACTGAAATGCCCTTTGGAAAAGCAACCTGTGAAACTGGCTGTCAAATAATATGAACACCAAGGCAGTACCATAAAATTATACTGTAAGTTAAGTGCATAAACCAGCAAAGCTGTGTTAAATCCAGACAACCAGAGACTTGGTGGACCAGCTGATGATTTGCAGAGAGTACTTTGACAATGCTGACTACAGAAGAGTCACAGAGTTTAAATAAAGCAACTTTCAAGCACTGCCTACAACTTAATTCTGTTTCCAGTTCACAATGTACACCTTATAAATTTGCTACCTGTGGGTAAAAGCAGTTTTTACCATGATTGTCCATATTCTGAATATAAATTCAAATTCATTATCATGCCATAACATGTATGGCCACTGATAGTTTGTGTCTGCTGCATTTGTTTCAGTTGAATGTACACTTCAGCTAGTGTGCTTCCAAAGGACTTGATCTGTCACAGCTGATTTTGTCCTTTAGATAGCTTTTCTAAAGAATTTTTAACTAAATGGATCCACATGCAGATATATGGCCATTATATGCCTTTTTTTTTTTTTAAATCCTTTCTAATTCCTTTCAGGAGTTTGGCAATCAGATTTTCTACAACATTTAGTCAATAACATGTTCTGAAGAGCTGGCATGAGTCTAAATTTAGGCTTATCCTTATATCAGCTGGGGATTCTCAGCATACAGCAGCCTAAGAAATATCATTTGCATGAGAGCAGATGAGTAAAGTGTTTGTTGGTTTTTTAACTTCATATTGATTAATTTGCCTAGGGATTTATCAAGTAATAACTGAAGCAATGAATTCTTTCCCAGTAAGTTATTTAGGTTTTTTAATTAATTTAGATTTTTACTGTAATGTATTTTTATTATATTAGTGTCTAACAATCTAATTTGTGTGAGGCACTCTGTAAACATGTGGCAGGAAAGAGTTTCAGCTGACAAAAGTTTTATTGAGGAAGGCAGAAAAAAAAGAGTAGAGGAACACAGGTGCAAAACTGTAAAGTGAGTTGTCAGTTTTGGTGGCAAAATGGGACTAGGACCTCTGACACTTGAGTGCTGTCCTCATGCATTCATCCATTTGCTCATTAACTCCTCTGCAAATAATATTGCATTCATATTTTGGGTACATTCCCAGAAAATACTGTGTGCTCCATCCAACTCAGCTGAACTCACTTGGTGCTGGGGATATTCAGCTCCTGCGGAGACTGGATTTGATACGTTCAAATGCATCGTTATGTCTAAATCTATGTTGGACATGAGCTGGTCACTGGTAGTATAAGACACCAATTTGAAACACCTCTGCTATTATGAAGATCCCGAAGGACCTCATGTCCAGTGTTATGGTTTTCACTCTCTATATATGTGTACATTATTAATTTGAATTTTTCTTTGAAAAAGGATTATTCTTTCTTTTCCTAAAAGCACAACCTTCTTCCTCCCAACGAAGTAATTTCGCAGGCTGTGAGGTCACTTTCCTTCTTGTTTCTCCCCTTCAGGCTTGCTGTACGTTGGCTTTAGTGCCTGTATGTTTGGCCTCTACAGCTTCATGCCAGTGGTCATAAAGAAAACCAGTGCTACTGCTGTCAACCTCTCCCTGCTCACGGCTGACCTGTACAGCCTCTTCTGTGGATTATTCCTCTTCCACTACAAGGTACGTGGAAATGAGAGATGTGTTTGGGTGAGAGCAGTGTGCCTCAAGAAGCATCAGTTAAGGACGAGGAAACAAAAGAAGCCTCCAAGCTTTGCTAGATCTAAACAGTTAAAGTGCAAGTTTCAGGCTTCATGCACTAAAACCAATTTTATTTTATGATTTCTTGTTTTCTGAGAGAGCTCATTTGGTCTTTTTGTTACAAGTTTTAAGATTTGAGTACCTGTTCATCAGCCACTGTATCATTAATTTCATGTTACTTATCAAAGGTTACTTTCAACTGCTGTGAGCAGACCTAAGGTGGCAGCATGAAGGGAAGGACTCTTCCAAAACTCCCACAGACTTTTTTTGCCCGGGAGCAAGGTTGTTTCATTGATACTCATTGTGAATTCATAACTAAATTGTTCATAAATTACACCTTTCTCTTGGACATACCAGTGGCTTGCCTCTTATTGTAAATGCCAAAATGTGCAGCATACTTGTGTTAAGTTAAACTTTGACCTCCCAGGTCCCCTAATATTTAAAACACCATGTGATACAGGACCACATTTGACCTCCAGTTATGAGGAATGGCACTTCATTATTCACAAGTATCCCCCGCCAGTGTCCATCCTGTGAAAATAACATTGCAGTGCTGGAAGCAATTGATTTCTACCATCATTTATTCACAGGAGGGAGGTTACTTGATGGCTAAATTGTGTTAGAAGTGTTAGGCAAAAGAAAACCTTAAAATTCTGAGTGTCTAATCAACTCAAATCAGATTTTGTTATGGTAATAGTACCTGAATGAATCTGAATGTGACAGTGAAAGTTCAAATCTTCAGGGTTCAACACAAAGTTGTTTGTCTTTTATTTTGGCTTTGTGGCTTTGAGAATTTTGCAGGCACAAGAAAAGCAAGAATAGAAACAAAAATTTGACTGAAAACACAATGTAGGGATTGCCTACTGCTTTGCAGCTCTATATCATGGTGATATCATTTCTCCTTCTTTCTGCCTCATGCTTCAAACCCAAAGTGTTTGACATTAGGTGTTATCTGAAAACTATATCCTGTAATTGGTATTATTTGATACACACAGACAAATATATTTAGGTGCATTAGTCCACTGTTCCTGAGAAAAGTTACTACATTACACAGTGGAAGACAAATGTTATTCTGAAAATAGTGGTGGTAGTGTACTAGCAAAATCAAACTCCAGTAGAGGAAAGACTCAAAAGGCAGCAGAAGGTGAACAGCTCTGTGCTCAGCATTGCCCAAATCTAACAAAAAAGGCAATTTTGCAAGCACAAACTCTAAAGTTCAGACACTTGAAAGGCAAAAGGTGAGTTAAAGGTTTAATTTCTTCCTTGTGTCTGATGGATACATTAGCAGAGCCAGGAAGGCAGAATTTTCAGCTTTACTGACCCCCATCATTCTACAGTAAGTGCATGTCAGCTCCTATCCATAATGGCATCTTGGTCTCCCTCCAAGACCTGTATGGAAAAAGTGCTCAAGAGTAGAAGGCTCAGAATGGAGAGGTTTTCTGGTTGAAAGCATCCATCTCTATATGTGTCCTGGTATGTGTCCTGCTTGAGTTCCACATCTCAAGTAACTGATGGTCCCCTCTGCCCCTTGCTCTAATCATTAGAAAATGGGAAGTCTTATCCTCCTATGGTTATTGTATGTATCATGCTTTTGCTTTCATATACTTATCAATTACTAAAACCTATCCAGGTTTTTTACCTCCACTGCTGTCCTTGGAAGACCTTCAGAACATTACTTCTCCAACAGTTACAAACCACCTTATTTCCAGCATAAATTTACTTGTGTCTGGTTTTGGTCCATTCATCCTTCTACCAAGAGTATCCATTTAGCACCAAGAATGCCCATCTCCATGGCATGTTACTCCATTGGTACATCAGTAGAGAGGAATCATCGTCTCTCAGCCTTAGTTCACTAATCAGAGCAAGCCCTTCTCTGCACCTCACCTGGCTGGATTTCATCCTCCCTGAGACAGCCCCTTCAGCTCCACGTCCTGGTCCCTCCAGCACCTGGTGCAATGCTTTTTACTCTGTTTCTCTAGGAAGCCAGTTACCCCATAGACAGCAAGCAAGCACTGACATTTTTCATCACTATGTTTCTTTTGTAATTTATACTCATCCTTTGCTCCATGCAACTCACATGTCGCTCCTTTCTTCTTCCCAGCTGAAGTGTTGAAAAGGAGAAGACCTTTATCAAGGCTTTTTGAAAGGACCTTTACCTGAAGTGCAGCATCAATTTCTCAAGTTGTCAGCGTCTCCTTTCACACCCTTCAAACTTACATTGCAGATGAAATTTGAAGGGAGAGGCTATACGCAAAGATTATGTCGATTTTAAAGTCCACTTAGTTACTTGATTTCTTCTTTAGTTACCATGTTTCTATTCACAGTCAGATGACCTCCCCCTTTTCTTTATGGTTTGCTATCAGGTATCATTTCATCTGAGGAAGTGGAGCTGTTAAATGTGTGACTTGCTCTCAATAATGAAGTCTAATATGTTGGCATGAAGTGATCTGAATTAATTCCCCTCCTAGGACTGTGTACACTTGCTTGTTTCCTAGATTTTAAAGAGCTGTTTTGTTCCTAGCCCAGCTGTACATCTCCTGCAGCTCCTTCTGCTTTTTTCTGCAGTGGCCAGTGGGCACCGCCCCACTTCACTGGGAAGTAAATGGGTTTATGCTCAAGTAGGATCAACTGAGTGGTTTAGTGTACCTTGCAGAATATCATTTTATGAGGCTTTCAAGAAACAGTTGTGATTTTTCCCTCTGCTGCTACTTTTATCACCAGACAGGTTTATTGCACCTATAGCAACAGACCTATGAAAATCCATGGAAAATGCAGGAAATTAGTTTAACTGAGCTTTAGACCTTTTGAAACCAAACTGAAGAGAAGATTGTCTTTGAAGTGTTTTGAGTCATTAGCATTTCATTTTTGTATAATACAGCCTTACAACATCATTGCATGCAGGACACGAGTGAGTTTATAAACAGCTGCATCTCTAGTCTTACCCCACATGCAGGCATCTTCTTTGCACACTGAAGATTTCCCAGGCCCACAGAAGCTGGAAATTCAGCCTGTTAACTTGACACAATTCTGGTCATATACATGTGATTCAAGATGTTAATTTTTCAAGAATTTTTATATTAAAATGTAAAAATATATAGCTTTCAGTTGGAGATAGATTACTAGATTGTAATGCATCATTCTTAAAAGTTCTTGCATCCCCCAAATAAAAGACGTGTTTTTAGTTCTTCTGTAATCAAAAGTTGACTTCAAATATTCCAGCGGATGGAGAAATGTATCTGGCCTCTTTGGTAGCTGAATATCCACCATTGCCATAGCATTTAAGTATACAGCATCATATCTTCACTATTTCTTTTTTAATTCTCACCATATTGAGATATGTTATGCAATTTTTTGTTCAAAACCTTCCTAGCTGGTCTGTTCTCGTTTTACCTTCTTTAGCACAAGTAATAGGACTGTCCTTGGCCATTCTTTGTTATGGATACATGGACACCAGTGATGCTAAAAAATTCAGGACCACCTCTCTGGGTGCACAGAGTTAGAGCTTTTCTATAAATATGGGGTCATTTTTTCGTAGGAGTATTCTTTTTCACTTTTTATTCTCAGCCTTAGCTCTTTTGTTAGCTCTTTTCTGTTAACTTCTTTTGCAAGCTCCATGTTGTCTTTAGTCATTCTGAGCAAATTAGGTTCTCACTAAATAATCTAAGCAGTTTATTTATATTTTCCAGCAGCTAGAGCATGAATACTGATTGTGTTCTGGACTAGCAGGTTGAGTCACACTATATTATATCATTACCTAGCAAGCCGAGCACAATCAATTATATTATGCCTTGGCAAATTCATTCATGACTTTATCCAAGATGCAGCTATAAAAATTCAGAATTTCTGGATACAGTAGCAATTCCCAAATGAAGAAAATGCATGCATTTCATAATGAATCAGGGAAGTCATGTATCTTCATTTAGAATCTCAGAATGTCTGTGATGAAGGATTTGAATGGACAGATAAACATGGTACTCAAAACCTTCCAGGACCAGAAATCTGAAATTATGCTAGTTGAGACCTCATTTGCTGATAGTAAGTGATGTTTCTAAAAATTACTTCTCAATGCTAATTCTAACAGTATTCATCCAATGGGAAGACAATCTTCCCATTACATCAAACAAGCCATGAAGACTGGAGTTTTTCCAGATGGAGAAGAGAAGGTGAAGGTTGGGGGAAGGGGGTTTCTGGTTTTTTTTGGCCAGCACAGATCCTGAGCAGTGCCTGTGAATTTGGGATTTACAGAGTCTTCACTGTAGTGAAAATTTGACCCTTGCTAGAAATATATATTGAAGCCAGTGTGAGGTTTTTCTGCTGTCTTTGGTGCACTTCAGTTCATTTTCCTAAATTAGGAAACCCTGCCACTCAAGGAATAATCTTTAGAAAAATTCACAGTTTCATGACTGTGAAGATAAAACCTTATTTTTGACCTTGACTCTATATGCTTCAGGCAATCCTGGATTTTCTTGGAGCAAGATGGATACAAAGTCTGTGGCTTGATAGGAGTTAAACAAAATTGGTTTGGTTTGGGGGAGGATTGTTAATTACTTTGATTTTTATTTGGCAGCCATCCATAAACATCTGTGAGACTTCTCCCAAACCTCTGACCTAACTGAGAAAATACTTCAGTTTATATTCTCACCTTTTTTTTTTTTTAACTTTCCCTGAAAGTATTAGCTGAAGTCAGTAAGATCCTCTTCTTTGCTTGCACTTGTTAGGGAACTAACACCTACCTATTTTAAACTCGGCAGTGGTGTTGTCAGTGGTGCTGTCAGTGGTGCATCATTATTTCTAGGGAAGCAGGCAGTGCAGGCTAAAAAGCTGCTTTTTACACTATCACTTTCTCAGTCATACACTTAAAGGTATATTATTAAATTAGGTATGCAGGCTGTTTGATCCATAAACTTTCTGTTTTAATGGAATTTAATCACACAGGGCTTTTATCCTTCTGAATACTTCTAAGCCTGTGATAATAATGAGGATAAGTCATATTACTAATTCTTTATGTCATTGGTAATGTGCAAAAAAACCCCTATGTTCATGTTTCCTTTTCTTTTCCAATGTATTAAACTTTTTATAGTAGGAGTCCCTCTCAACAGCTCCGCTCCCATGAAGATGTACTGGCTACATGCCTTGCATCTAAGCAACATCATTTTCAAATTTCTGTAAATTTATTTATTTCATTGGTTAGCTATTTGAATTTCCTCCTCCAAATTCTCAGTTAAAAAATAATTAGGTGTCTATATGTAAAGAGCTGCCTTGAGGTGGAAAGGAGTTAAGTGTGTCTTTGGTCACACAAATTCCTGTGACAGAAAAGGCCCCATCCACTCACCCTTTTTGTGATGGTGCAGGATCACCTTTTTGTGATGCACAATAAAAAAGCCATGAAATAAAATGACAGAAGAGAGTAGAAGCTGGAAAACTAAATGCCTCCCACCAAGATGCACAACCTGACAGATTTTTAACAACACAGCACAGATATGGCAGCTTTGTAAAATACTGCATTTTTCAAAGGATGTCTTCCTTTCCCAGTGCTATCTTGCAATAGATTCATTAATTGCAAAGCATGAATAGTGAAACATGGATATTCACTTTTGGAGGGCGTCAAGAAGGGTGTAAATGACGTGGCATTCATATTGCAGAAGTTATGATAAAAGCTTTGATTTCAAATATACTTTTCAGACACTAGCTCATCTAAATGTAAAGTTTTTTAGCTTGTTTTCTGTGCTTTTAGCTTGGGATTTTTTCATTTGGTCTTATGTTAAAAGACTGCACACAACAGAACTGATTTGAAACTTTCTAGGAAAATGCATTTTTGTTGAAAATGCCTAATTATCAAAACAGGAATGCTAAGTGAACACGTCTTAGAATTGATCATAGAATGCTCCAAAGCAAACACCACCACCACCCCCTTTTTATCGTGGGTAGCTTCTGAATCACATCTTTCTATCTCTTAGTGTCACACCTTCCTGCATACCTCAAGTATTAAAATGTAAAATTTATTAAATTAGTGAAGAAATTATTAGGGAATGGTTCAGAGATCTCTTAAGTATACCACAAGAGTACATTGGGAAGTGTAGTTGTTACAATCTGAAGGAAGTAAATAGCTTTTAATTCCTACCCAGTATGAGAGCTCAAACATATTAGGGGAACTCTTCCTGTTACTGGAATTAACTCTTGAATGATAAATCTTCAACAAAACCATATTGATTTTAAAGGTGCTGGTGAATGTGGGTTGGAAAAGGAAATCTGGGGGAATCACAGCAATAAAGATACATAATATCAAAGAACCAGCAAATGGATTGCAAACTGCAGAGAGCAAAAAATATTGTAGCAAATAACTATCTTTTTCTTTATCACAAGAAAAAGTGCAGACAGAAAAAGCATAATGGAGCCATCCTATCTAAAGAGATGGATCTTACTGACAATGTACTTTTTCTAAATGATGCTCAGTGAATATGAAAGCAGACCAAGGGGCTAAGTTTTGTGATTACTTTTGGGGGAAAAAATCAGCATAAATAAAAACCTCAGCATTTCCCAAGACAAGCATATTTTGAAGACAAGGGAGTACAATGAATGTGTTGAGTTACATATCTCAGCAATAATTTGCAACCCAGGAGAGAAAGCAAAAAAAAAAAAAAAAATAAAAAAAAAATAAAAAAAAAAATCATGAATTAGCAATGCAGCAGTTGCATTCAAAAGCTTAAACAAGGTTCAGCTACTGAAAATCTGCAAGATTTTGAAATTATGATTCTTTGAATTGGATGCTATTTTCACCTTTGTATAGGGAAACAAAGAGTAGAAGTCCCTCAGAGATGTAGACAGAATCATATTTGAAAGAAAATGCTAAGGGTTAAATGCAATAATTTCGTTATAAATTTGTTATGGAACTGAGTAAACTCTATTTCAAGAAGTGACCAGAAAATAAGGTAGGATATTTAGGAACTGTGCAAAGAATTATGTGTGGCCTACAAATTATGCCATGGTCTATGAGCTGCAAGGAAGGAACATACATAAAATCTGTTTTGATATACAACTGGATTGAAGACTTTGTTCCAGTTGTGCCTCCTACCAGCCAAATCAGTGAATGCCACTGACATACAGGGTTAAAAAATCCACATCAGCTTCTCTTTCCTACCAGAATGGAGGATTGGATTAACACACAAACAAAACATCAGTTAGAAAACATCGCTTTTACATGCTTTCAGTCTAAGCAGTGGAGTATTAGCTTCTATAACGTCTACAAAAATGTCTTTTTATCTAAACTCCCCCTTCCCACTAAACTGGAAGCTTTCAAACCCATGATATGGGATAAATATTTGACATCAACACTGCTGACAAGCAATTTTATTAGCTGGACTAAACTTCTGGAATAATTCCCACCACCTACATGAATTAAGTTTAGCGAGGAATACTGTTAAAAAGGCTCATAATGGATCTGAAGGAGATTTTTATTAGCTTTAACTTACAGTAATCTGAATTTTATATCTTAAGGACAAGAGGACACCTTGTAGGGGAGAACTTCAGATGCAACTGGACAAAACACCTGTTTAAAAAATTGTTAGAAATAAACAGAAAACAAGGAATCACAAAAGAAAACTAATACTGTGCAGGTAAAAAAGAGAGGAAGTGAAGTCTAATTACTGTAAAAGATAAACCAAGCTTGGCAATGAAGAAGAAAGTGAAACAAGCAGCAAAAAGTTCTTGTATTATCAAGAGAAGAAATAGTTTTGCTGTGCAAGGACAGTGGAGGCAAAAATTAAACAACCTTTCACTTGGCACCAAAACAAAATTGGGACCTTCTGTCATATTCAGTAAGGATGAGAGTTAAATGTGAAGACAATGCACTATCTTCAATAGAATGGAAATTACTATGTCAGAAGTAGAAACAGAACACAATAATCTAAATGCTTCAAATTTGATATGGAGTAGGCAATAAAATCGGAAAAAGACATCATTAGGAAGATTGAGATAAATGGAATATTGGATAAAATGCAAGCTTGTTCACACATGACAGATAATCCTGTCTAAATCTGATGTCTGTCCGATAATTTAACAGATTTTTATAGGGAAAAGTCAAATGGTAGACCTCATGTGCAAGGCTTTTGTGCAGTGCAGCACAGAAAATTATCAGTTAAGGTGAAGAACAGGATTAGTGATGTAAAGATTGGAAGCCAGGTGAGAAACTAGCTAATGAGGATAAAGGACAAGGCAATGTGCTGAGAGAAACAGCATGCTCGAAGGAACTCGCTGATGGAGGTCCCAGAGCTGGTCTGAAGACCAGCCTTGTGTAGTGACTGCAGTAATAGATTTGGCACCCTCAGTAGGAAGAAGAATTAGAATAATCAGGCAACTAGAACTGGCTGACATTGAGAAATGCTGTGAAGCACAAAGTGCGAGGCAGTGTCTGTGGCAACAGATGGGAAGAATTTGAGCACAGTCGTGACAAAGCTGTTTCCAAATGAGTCTGTCTAGGTATTTCTGGTATTGATGGAGAAGTGCTAATGCCATAGGACAGGACAACTTACCATCTCAGGGACAGCACTTTTCTAGCTGTAGCTACAGGGTTTTTTTCTGTCAGCTCAAGTCTGCCAAACACAGCTTTTCTCTTATGTTCTCCAAAGCCTTGACAGAGTAACCATATGGCCCCTAACAATGTACTGAATATGCAGATCCCTAAAAAAAATCTATTGTCTGTAACATAGCTTTGATGGATTGGGAGGGACTATGGTACCTTAACATATATTAATTAATCTATAAATTCACAGGGAGAAAATGAGAATTATTTGATCTAATGATACAAGAATGTATGGGTGGAAACTGAGAATGTATTGAAATTAGAGGGATTTTTTTGCTATCATAACAGGGAGGTTCCAGGATAATTTCAAATAGGTTAGTGGGAAGTGGAAAAAGATCCCTAATAATGCTTGCTTGAGAAGAATTTGCCAGATGGAATATGTCATCTGATTTTAAGCAGTAATGGGGGCTTGGATTCGACAGCTTAGGGCATGCTCTCCATTCTGATTCCCTCATGCACCTGCCTTGAGAGTCGACTCAATTGGGAGCTCTTGGAGCTCCTGAAGTTTGACCTCTCCTTGCCAGTAACAAATGTCACACTACAGAGAGCCCTGACATGAAACAGCCATGTCACACTCCCTCCAGACAGCTGGCATGGTCACTCATGGCAAGGTAGCTGCAGCTGCATAGTCCTTGTTTCTCAGGGTAGGAGTGCCCCCCATTTGCATCGCCAGGAGAAAAGAACATCATTTGGGAAGGAATTTCTATTGGAATGTATTGTTACATTCAGCAGAAAAATATAAACAAAGAATCCAAGATGAATCAGTTATTGTAACTGCGGTTTTGAACACACTGAGCACAATTAGCCTCATGTCCAGTAATAGAGAATCATTACAGCAGACAGCTGCTGCTATATTAAATACTTACACACAAACCCAAAAAGACACATGGCAACTGGCAGCTGAAAGAGAAAACCAACAAAGAATACTGAAAGGTAAAAGTGGGAAGGGAAAATTGATTTTATAAGCTTTTCTGTTGTGCTCCTCCTTTTTGTATTGAGAACATCTGAAACCATAGGTCCTTTACCACTCTCTTGCCAAGTAATTGGTATAAAATAACCAGAAATGAAGCCCCCTTATGCCATAGTAAGGATGCTCACAGGAAATTAGAGAAATGTAATAGAAGTGTTTTAACTACACATAAAAATCTCTTTCTTACATAGATAAGATTAAAACAGATTGCAGCACTCATTCTACCTTGCACTTTTTAATTAGACAGACTGCTGGTACCGCAGGGGTACTGAACACAGGCTCCTTTTTTCTCCACATCTGATGTCAGAGGCAACAAAGGGAAAGAGAAGAGAAAGCAGCATTTCCATCTCTCCTGGCACTCAGGAAATGAAGATAAGCCATTTCACACAAATATTTTGCCCTATGAGGCATGTATTTAGAAAGGACAGACTATTATTAACTTTTTCTAAGGGTGACATTTGAGAAGCATGAAATTGTGCAGCTTTGTGCAAAATCAGTATTTGCCTTACAGCTGCCTATGTCAAGATCAGAGATTTTTCCCAAAATGCTATTAGTTTTCTGCATAAGTTTGTTTCATTCCACCAATATATTCCAGGAAATCTATTAAGTTTCCTAAATTTTAATAAAATTTGTGGTCACAGTTTTCCAGTAAAACCTCCTAACTTTTCTCCCTTGTAGATAACCTCAACATCTAAAAGGTAAGAAAACTTAGGTGTTTCCCACTGACCAGTGTCTTACCAATTAAACTGCACCCACCAGCAAATATCATTCAAGAACTGAAAAAGAAGGTGCTGCTGTATGACAGAAAGCATAGATCAGTATGTTTTACATAGAGTAAAACATGCAAGCAGTAGAACAGAATCAGCTGGAAAATACAGAAAATGTGTCATCTGGTTCCTAGTCATCACGGTTTCTATGCAACATTTGCAATTCAGCATAAGCCATAGTAATGGACAGCATTTCATCTGAGTTAGATCATATTGAGAGTGCAAGAAAGCATCAGGAACTGAGAAGTATGGCCTTTCTGCCATGCATGAAATGACAGGAAAAACCTCCTTTGGCTTCTTTGTTTTCACCAAAAGGTAAAAAGGGTTTTCACTGTCAGGTTTTCACTGTCATTCAGGCAAAACAGATACTTCTTGCTTTGGGTTCTGCTGGCATGAGTGATGTGTTGAGACAAACCTCCTTCATTCAGTGATGATCAAAGATGTGGAGTAACTAGCTACACACTTCACTTTTCATCCCAGCTGTGTTCAAAGGGCAAGATAGGGCTTTAAGTCATCATTTAAGGCTTTATCCTCATGGTTTGCCTAAGAAATAGCTGGAGGTCATTTAAGTGTGAAGATAATGAAATCTTGCTGGTAGTGGACAGACTCACTGTCCAGAAGTTATCATCATTACTGAAGCTGTCCAGAGCCCCTTCGTGCCCTTCTCAGCAAGAGAACCAACATTTCTGCTCAGACATTCCAGCTTCTGCAGTTGGTGAGCAGGGAAGGCACTCTAAACCATACCTCAGTGATTTGGGTCCCTTTGGAGATTTCTTAAAAATCTCTGAGAAGTCTGGCAGGACTCATAAATGTTCAGGTGGATTTGTTTTTTCTGTTTCAATGCAGTGTAGAAAACTCACAGCAACCTTCTGGTGTGTGGTGCCATTTGGGGTTACAAAATACAGTGTTTCACTGCTGGGGGCTGCTTCAGTTTCTGTTCACGAGCAGATAAAGCTCTGAATCCCAAAGAGGTATCTTCCTCCTAGACTGGGACAAAAATAGTCAGCAGTAGTTTAAGTCACAGTGCTGATCCAAGGCAGATTCAGTCAGATCCTCATGGGTGTGATCCAAGGCAGTCATCAAAGAGCTATGACTAGGATGCTGGCTCCTGTTACTATTAATAAAGTAATATGGCTGCAGCACCCAGCCACACCAGTGAAAGCACTGTGTGAATTCCTAGCTCTCAGAGCCCTCAGCCTGCTGGTACTGCTGCTGGCTGGAGAGTGTGTGCATCCCACAGTGCAACTTCTGCACTTGGTCACGGTGAGCTTCATTTGCTATGTTGGAGGTGAAAATAGAAAATTGTGGAAAGAAGCTCAGCCTCTCAATCAATTTATCAAACAGAGTGGAAATGTCTGTTTGCTATATAAAACGTAATGAGTGAAATTTGGTTTGAACTCCCTTCACTCAGTCTGCTCAGGTATTCATGTGTGAAATTACTCAGGGGAAAAAGGCATAAGTCAGTGAAAGAACACCTATTGGCCTTAGCTTTGATGGGCTGTGCAGTGTATGCTACAAACTGAATCAATCTGGAAAGCAGAGTTCACTGCGCTGAACAAACTCACAATGAGAAGGAAGAAGGTGGTGGAACTGCCTGTCTGGAGAGCATGGATTGTGCCAGCAAAAATATAGAACTAGATTAATTCCACCTGATATGTATATTTTTACCCCTCTTCATCAGTGTGATTCTGAGGAGGTCACTTTTCTCTGAGATTTAAAACTTGAATTAATGGACCTGATTTCTTTATTCATTTATGCCAAAATGTGGAGAACTGCCAGATGAGGTAGAGAAAAAGGTAGTTATTCCATTTCATACTTTATCACTGAGTATGTGAAACACGACAATTATAAATTTTCAGTTAGTACTTTAACAAAAACACCTTTTTAAAGACTTGAAAAGCACAGTTGAGTTGCCACAGGCTAGGAGCGGGGGTTCATACTACCTACCAAGAGATTCAGTGTGTGGCTGCTGTTTTGAAATACAAATGAATGCTGGAGTGCTGCAGCTCAAATAGTCTGCTCCTGCAACTATTTCCAGTTCAATGGACTGAATAAAACAGAATTAGCATTTTCATAACCATTGCAATAATGTTCAAGATCATTATCATGATGGCTGAGCGAGAACCCAAAATTAGCAAATCGTTGAATTTCTTTGTCTGCGTGGGCTTTTCTGCAGACTCACATCTGTCTCATTTTGTCACTCTGGATACTGTTTTGCCGTGGTGTCAGTGGTAACATGGACATGGACATCTGTGACAGCCAGAACTACTTGTCTGCAGATTCCCTCTGCAGGAGTCAGTCAGCACAGCCTTTCCTAGATGTGATTTTTCTGTGCTGATTTTTCCATGTGATTTTTCCATGCATGTTTCTTTAGGCTTTCCCTTCTATATTCATGACCTGTGTACTGAAGAATGGCCTGGTCTCTCCAGACCAAGGCATGAATCTACTACCTTCTCAATAGTTTTTCTTTCTATTTTTTTCTTCTCCTTTACTGTCTAATCACTGTTCATCAGATGCACTCATTTCCCGATGAAGAAACTTCCTTTTCTCCCACCTTTCCAAGTGGATTTCTTTAAAGCGTAAAAGTCTCAAGAGGAAATAGTAGAAACATTTTACCTATAGTGATTTCAGGATATATGAAAGACAAGTTTCACATGGACAGACAGAAAAAATAGAGGATAAAAACAGTAGGGAGAAAATTTTGAAAGGTTTAATAGTTTATTCTGGATTTTTAAAAATACTAAATTTTCAGGTGCCTTTATACTCATCTTCTTTGTTTTAGGAACCTTGTGATGCTTGACTTACTCATAATTTTCATTCACTTGCAACAAAAATGCTATATATATAAGCTAAATTTTGTTTTGTGAACTTCATCTACACTTGTCTGTAGCACTGCAGATATGTTTGGGTTCTTTTCTTTTTTAAAGTCAAAGACTTTGCGCATAGATAACAGAAGGAGTAATTTCACCTTACATTTGCTGTGGTCAGCTGGAGCTTGCTGCTGCAGTGGTTTTCCTGGTGGGGTTCTGCACACTCTGGAGCGGTGCCCCTATTCCTGCGGCCAAGCCACCAGCTTCCACAAGCTCATCTGCTGAACCTGACTGAGCAGATCCATTCAAGTCCTGGGTTCCTAATGATCAACTCAGATAAATACCAGAAATGTCCACTCACCACAATCTGTGCTTGTTTTGATAGGCTGACCAAATCTTGTTAAGCATGTTATCTCGGTATATTTGTCTAGGTTTTGCTTTGTGTGTTTATCTTCAAATTGACAGGCACCAAAGATGTGCCTTTTACATGCTGAAAGGTAATGTTAGTTTAATGTAGGCTATTCTTACCACAGGTACTAAATGGTGTCTAGAGAAGATATTTTTTGTGTTTTCTTAATTTTTTAACATTTATGATTATCATTGTATGATCCATATTAAATACTATTGATTGAGGAAGCATTTATAGACACACAGATGTCAGAGCAGAGCAGACATGATCAGATCTGTACAGCTGATTTAACTATTTGATTTGACTGCTTAAAAAGCTTTGGCAGGTGCTTTTCATGTCAGTGATGAAATCTGAAATATTGTAAGTAAGGCACTTTCCCTGAAAAAGAGCTCTCTGCCTTCTCATCAGAGGATCCCTATTCCCCATTTTTATTCTGTAAACTCATCTTTATTCAGTAACCAAGTGTAATTATCTCTTTTAAATGGGTAAGAAACTGAGGATCATCTAAAATCATTCTGATTCACAAAATAAATTTACAGGTTGAAAATCAAATTCAGGGACTCAAGAATGTTAGGTCATTGACCCCACTGCAAAGTCATCTGGTCTCTCAATAAACTTCATGGATGAGCAAGTTTACATATGTAATACATATGTACCTATAAATGTAGATATGAAATCCACAGTAAAACTGTTTAATGATATGGAAACATGAGTTGACTTTTAGTCTGCTTAGGATGTGTGGCACTCATTAGCTAATTTGAGCTAACCAGTTTCTCTTCACCTTGTAACTCTTTGGGCAGTTATCCTGCTTAGCATGGAGGGAAGGATTTGGAGAGGCATACAAATCTGGATATTTTTAAAATACTTTTTTTAAGAGGAAATATGTTTCTGTAGAAAGAGATAATTCAGTAAAAGGAAGCACAGTATCATTCTCAAGCAGCTTTTTAGGCAGAGAGAGGAATTACACACTTCCCAAGAACCTACATTTTGGTTCTGCAGTTGCATAAAGTGGCAATGAAAAGTGATCCTCCCTCACTTCGTTACTTAGGAATGGCTCTTTTCTCTGGTTTTAAATGTGTTTCTTTTTCCTGCTTATTAATAGCAAATCTCAGTAGATGAGGTTTACATATGAATATTTTAAAAACCTCCAAAACCTACACAGCAGTAGAGTGTGCCTGGAAATCTTATCTTCCATAAAATGCAGGTTTCAGCTGGAGTCTGAGTAGCATAGTACAGTGAACATCAAATGTTGTTTTTGGGAGCTAGGTCTGCATCTTTCCATTGCACTGATGGATTCACTGCTGTTTTAATAGGAGGAAAATATCCATTTATTTCAAAGGGTTTTAGATCAGGTTGACAGAGTATTGACAAAAAACACAGATTTGTCAGATTTGTCATGTACTTCAGTATATATTCCTATAGTAACCTCACTATCTACCTTTCTACTTCAGTGTTGCAGAGAGCTGCTGCACAAATGAATTCAGCCTGAACCTTGTTTCTAAGGAAGGTAAAAAGGAAGGAATTGTCATAGGACTGTCAGAGTCCACATCTCTTTGAACTAGCTGTGCACAGATACCAAAGACAAACAGACCTTTGTTTAGATTTCCCCAAGCTTGCCCAAACCCTTTCTCCCAGGCTGGAGAGCTGCCATGAGGGAGGACACTAGCATGGAAAGAATACTTTCAGCCAAAAGAACCCACTGGCAGGAAGCCCCTGAGAGAGGAATGAGAGGTATGGCCAGGAGAAAGGGGATATGGTGGAGCTGGAGCCACGAACCAAAGCAAAAATGATTTGATTTTGTCTGGGCAGCTCCTAGAACAAGAAAAAAAAGCACATTTTGCTGCTGGAAGCCCCAGAGATTCCTCACAGCAGGACACAAAGCAATCACAGACCTGGCTGGCACTCTGGCTATGCAGTGGGCCAAGCCAATTGGCGGGCTGGGGTGAGAAATTCGAGCATAAGGTGGGAATGAGGGACAGTGGGAAATTAGGGATGGGAAACAAGATGCATTTGGCTCCTGAGATTTTCTCAAGCTTAGTCAGCTTCACTGCTGCCAAGTGATGCTCAAGTTCAAATACAAAGTGAAGAGGGGAAGAAAGTGCTGAGAACAAAATTGTACTGAAAATGGAGGGGGAAAAATCAGCCAGAAGCTTGAAATTATTGACTTGTGTTTGATTGCCACGTGGGGGAGATCTAAGCTTAAACAGTCCTATCAGAGCTGTGTCACATGGAAGGAGTCCTTCAGCAGGCTCTCGGTGAGGCTCAGCAGTGTCTCTGTGACTCTGGGACAGCTGGGTGTTTTCATCAAATTGTGCTGCCAGACAACACATGAGGGCCTGGTGGCATACATGTAAAAAAAAAACCAAAAGCTGATGAAAAGCAAAATTCTTCCTACCCTCTAATCCTTCTCACATTCTTTAAAAACCTTCCCCATTATGGTATTTTCCCTGTCGAACATGCACGCTGGGTGTGGGAAACACACATATCAGCATGGGTGATGTGTCCCCTTTCAGAGATACTGAGGGTTCTGTAAAAAGTCCAAATGCTTCCTCAGGCAGGAGGCTGGATGGAGGTTTTGTAGGTTTATGAAACAGTAACAAATTAACATCACTACAAATTTAGCTTAAGCAAAATTTGTTTTCTCCACAATGATAATTCCTTTACGCATAAAAAGCTGAATTGCTCAAAAAATTCCAAGATAATACAGTCCATTCTGTCTATTTTGTGCTGTGCTAAGGTGATCCAGAGGAAACAAGTGGGCATCCATCAAAGCAGAGTCAGTCAGGATTAACAGACTTGCAGACACCTTTACATAAAATCTTGAAGTACCTCATGGAGCAGCTAATAGCAGGTTGCAAGTAGTTGATGGTGTTCAGGTACAGATTCCTGACAGCTGCAGAATACAGGCACTTCTGGAAGTTCCACTGAATACAAATCATTTATATCCTCAACAAGGTGGCTGTGCAATTTGTCCTTCATGATTTCTCACACACAGAGCATGCATGAAGAAATAACTTGTAGTCTAGGATCAGCAGACAAGTCATATGGGCATAAAGCCATTTTTGTGTCCCCTGTAGCCGAACCCAGTATCTAAAGCTGGTACCCAGTGATTTGCGCTTTTGAAACCCTGTCTTTGCCTTTAGCTTTATCTGCAAGGGCTAACGAGTTGCCAGAAAGGTTCTTTGTGTTGTATTTTTAGTTCAGACACAAGTCTGTATATGTCAAAAAATTCAGGCTGACCTCTGATCTAGTGAAGCTGTGTGCCAAAATATGTGTACTTGAGCTTTCAGTTAACTGCCCTCCATGTGTACTTTCAAACCTCATGATGTTGACCCAGAGCGCGTTTCACAGCTGAAGTTCATCTTATCCAAACTCACATTAGATCTTCTAGCACCTGCTTTCTATTCACAAGCAAGAAATACTGCAGACAGGGTAGTTTTTAAGTGCCTTTATTAAAAAAAAATATATAATTCTTATTGAAATTATTATTTAATTATATTTTTATATTTCTAACAGCATGTTAACTTCACAGACATGGTTTAGCTGTAACTGTCTTCAGATTTGTCCACTGCCTGTCTGAAAACTGTAAATTATGGTACCTCACACTGGAGCTGGAGAAACTTGGACTTGGAGGAGTAGCTGCCTTGTCCAAAAGCATGAAAAAATCAGCTTTGGATCCATGACCAATACTCACCTTTCCCAAGTCCCAGGCAGTCAATACTTAACATGCCTGGCCAGGGGAAGGCACTAGTTAGCTCTTGGTTACAGAGGACAGGGAAATTGGTGGGAGTAAATTAATTTTCAAAGAGTAATTTCCATAAAAATTCATCATCCAAATGACAGGGAGTTTGTTCTGTGCAGCACATGCCAAAACAAGGATGTGTGCCTAACGCTGTCTATGGGTCTTCATGAACTCAGGGTAATTGGTGCTGTGTCTAATGACTCTGCTGTTATTTCTGCTCAGTTTTCAGGACTTTACTTGTTGTCATTCTTCACGATCCTTGTTGGGCTGATGCTCTACTCCTCCACGTCCACCTACGTAGCCCAGGATCCTCGGGTGTACAAGCAGTTCCGAAATCCCTCCGGACCTGTTGTAGACCTGCCAGCCAGCAGCCAGATGGAGCCTTCGGTGACATACACCAGCCTGGGGCAGGAGACAGAAGAGGAGCCTCACGTTAGAGTTGCTTAAACCCAGGGCTGTTGATCACCTATTGACAGTGGAGCTCGTATATCCATTATCTCTGTATTGTACATAGAGAAAGGTATTTACCAGGTGCAGTTACACTGGTGAGCTGCAAGGTAGCAAATAAGGAAAGCTCATACAAACACAAATTAATTGTTCCAGGGTGTTCCTTGCAAGGAGATGCCAGTCCCTTGTTTACGACATGAGCAGCATGTTTGCAATACAAGCTGCTGTGTAGGAATCAGTTAATGTCAAACTACCTGTGAAAGATATTCAATATGTAAGATGAAATTACAAAAAAAAAGGAAATTAATAGAAGGGTGTTTTACATACACAGAGTGATCATATGCCTAAGCCACACCAGTTGTGGAAAAAACGCCTTTTTACAGCAAATACACTTTGTGCAGTCACTGTTAATTTCTCTCTAAAATTTGTTTGTTTGCACAAAACAGATGGGTTAGTTGTGGTAACAACCCCCTGATACATTTTTGCTAGCACCTTGGATTTGGTGAGGGAAATACAATGAGTTCTGTGCTATCTGTCTAGTTGCCCTTTCTAGGTAATCTGATCCATGAATCCAGAGAAGGGACAACTTCCAATATCCGTCTCTATTCTAGGAATAGGTATAAGGCAAGCATTTTAGCCTTTCTATATTTGCAGAAGTGAAGTACTCAAGCATTGACCTCTCTATGATCCATGGCAGATTTCCTAGTGGCCAAGGTTCTGCATCAGATGACAGGGAGTCAATTTCTCTGTAGTCATGACTCAACACAGATTTCTTACTTTTAAAATTTTAACCTGTAGAAAGAAAAATACATTTTCTAGTTTCCTATATATTGTACCTCTCCATGGAAAGATGGCATATCATGTGGATCAGGGCACTTATTTTAGATACTCAGTGCATCGAGGGTGCCTTCTGCTCTTCCAGTTTGCTTAGTCTCCCATGGTTCATTATTCTAACAATAGCTATTTAGAAATGTGTCAGTTTTTCACCAAAACCCACAGATTGTAAAAATCAGGAAGATTAAGGGAGGAATTCATGAGCAGAAAGACTGGACCATCTGCTGGTGTTGCCACAGTAGCACAAAGGCATTTTACAGGCACCAATTATTTTTCATTAACTGTGAAGCAAGCAGAAGAATTCAGCAGTTTTCTTACATTCCTGGGGACGTGTGAAAATAGTAAGGGTGTGCTCCACACTTCTGTATACAACTGTACTTCTGCCTCAGGAGCCTTACCTTCTAGAATGGGGAAAATCTTAGTAGCCACCATGAAAAATCCATCTTTGTCTGTATGTTTGCTCTTCTGAGAGCCCAGTACAAGGAAATCATTATTTCAGTATCCTTTATCTATTTGTAATTTAAAATTAAGAAAGACGAGGTGTTCCTGTGTCTAACAGTAAGTGAGGAATCTAGGAGAGATCTTGGTTTCATTCACCAATCTGCCACATCTTTACATGAATCCTTGGGCATGACTTACCTTCTGTGTGGCTGAGTTTCCAATCAGTATATATGGAAATAATGACATTTTACCTACCTCACAGAGGTGCTATGGGACCAAGTCATTTTAAAATGCTTTAGGATCTTCAGAAAGAAGGAGCTTAAGAAGTACATAACAGTGCTGTAAAAGTGTGTATACATTCATCGTATTTGAAAATGGAGTTTATGGCATGGTTGATGAATATTTTGCTTGTGGGCATAGAAGGTGAATTTGATTTGAATGTTATTCTGCTGAAAAAAGACTGTTTCAAGCAAAAATGTAGGCCTTCATGTTTGAAAAATACAACTTACCTATTTCTATATAAAAAAGAAGAAAAAAGTCAATCTATACATTGGAGATTAGAAAGGTCACGCAGTTTAACGAAGCAGGATGAATTTCTGCTGAGGTAACAATCATTTTTTATAGTCCTGTTCTGCTTTGATACAGAAGGAACTTCCCTGAAGCAGACTGAGAGAAGTTTATATATGCATAACAGACATGAAGTGGCAAATGTCAAAATGCTCTTGAACAGGAGAAGTATGCTGTGTCTTATTCTTACAATGGAGAAGAGGTCATTTCTTTCCCAATGCATTTAGGCTGTCTGCCACAACCCTGCTGCACCTAAGGGAAGGTTCTGCAGAATTTCCAAATCATGCCCAAAAGCTTTGGTTAAGATGCCTTGGTACTAAACTAACAAATGCATAGTTTTTTCCCCTGCCTTCTGTTTTTTTAAATCTTTTTAGCACTCATGTATCCGAACTTTTTTTTCTTAAACTATGGAGGATTAAAAAAACACAAAAAAACCCCCACTAGATTCCTGCAGAAAAACAGACTCTGTATTCTGGGGATATTAAGGAAAGTCTAAATCAAAAAAATAAAAAACACACTAAGAAAGACTACCTGACACTTCAGGGTAAGATCTTTGAGTCAAACCCTGTGAGAACTTCGACTTAAGCTGGATTTCGTACATTCCCCAGGAGAAGGGGTCTGATTACAATCATGGCTCACTCAAGTATCCAGAGGCATACTAGTGGACACCTGTCATCTCAGTCTTTTTTGCTACCTTTTGTACCAATTAAATACCTTTCTCTGAGCATTAGTCCCCGTGTTGGTCTGAGAACCTTGAGGATTGTGTGCGTGTGTGTTTCATGTTTACAGTTCCTTCCTTTTGCATAACTGTTTTGATTAATTTCCTTATTAGTATTTATTTTTAAGCCAAATGTTTGTAGTCCTTCGGCCTCCCCCTCCTCATTTTTCTGACACTAACTTGTAGACGTTTGTTAGAGTCTTCTGTGAAACAGCTGGGCAGGAGGCAGCTCCCGGCCGGGTCACAGGCTGAGAGTTTTTCCTTACGAGGGGTTGCGATCCACGGGTGGCTGAGAGGTGCCACCAGGCTATTCTAAAAGGCTCTGCTGTACAGGAATAAGTTATGAATGTTTCAGTGAGCGCTCTGCAGCCAGCCACCATGCCCTGTGCTTCTGGTGCAGGAGGAGTTTGATGTTCAAAGCGGGGCTGCTTCGCTCTCTGTGTTTCCCCATGAGCAAAGGTGGGTGCTCGGATTAGCACCAGTGCGCTAGTCCTGGATGGACCTCGAAGGAAAACAGTAGTATGGCTTTACAAATAACTGTGTTGACTGAAAAACTAGGTCAGTGGAGGAAAGCATTCCTTCTGCCCGTTTCTGTTCTGCAGTTGGAGCCCTCCGTGTGCACCAGCAAAGGCTCAGCTATCTAACGGCAGCTACTCTCCGTGTTGCGTAGGACGTCTCTAGCTCTGCACAGCTCCTTGCCTGGACAGACTGAAACTCTCTGATACTGCTGGTCCTGGGCAGCCCTTAGCAAGACTGATGTAATTTTCTGATACCGGATGAACACCCTCACTGGGAGACAGACCTGGTCTTTGTTCCAGCTATAAAGTTTTGAAACACACAACGATAGACCAAGCAATTGAAAATTTTGCACCACTGTGTCATAAGAAGAAGTTTCAATGTATAGTGTAGAGATTGCTAACTTGTGCTATTAACATTTTGACAAGCGTGTAGTATCATTTTCTTTTTTTTTTTTTTTTGAAAACCATTTAGTATTCCTGAGCTAGCTACAAATATAAATTTTACCCCATGGGTAGGATTTTATTGTTAAATGCCATAATAAAGCACACTAATCTTGACACTGCAGATGGAAGTATGAACCAAAACCAAAACCAGGCAAACAAAATCCCAACCCCAAATCCTGCATTGAGAAGCTGAATAAATCTTTCTCCATTTTGATATTTGCATGCACCTATATGGACTGGCTGTGGCAATGTAATGCCTGTATAATGTTTTCAAATAAAAAAAATAAATGCTTTATGAAAGCGGGGTTGGTGGTTTCTTGACTGTTTCCTTTCTGCTATCATAGCCTTAAACGATTTTTCAGAAGTGTAAATCTTGAATTGCAGGGAATAGTTTTTCACTGTACTCAGGGCTTCTTCTCCTTGTGAGGTGTTAACCCAGAACTCTTTCCAAGGTGTCTAAGAATAGCTGCCATCAGGCATCCTCAAGTATCTTGCCTGTCCCCAGAGCGCTCGTCCAGAAGGATAAGAGTACTCCTGCATACCCTGTCTTAACCTGCCATTTCCCTAGGGCTGGCTCAGGTATCCTGATTGTCACTGCCCTCATTTGGAGACAAAACCACTCTCTCCACTGCCTTCCAGAAATTATTAATTAGTCTAGAATTAATCTGGGGAAATTAATCAGTGTAGAATTAATCTGATAAGTGCATGGTATTGAAGGGCTTCTCTGGCAGAGGTTACGGAGTGCCTGCAGCTGCCTTTCCCAGCCCTCCCTCCCAGGCTGCCCTACACAGCAACAATACACCCAGCTGAGTCCTGGAAAGAAAGGATGGAGACAAAATTTAGATACTGGGGGGACAGGAATGTCAGGAGGAGCAGAATTAGGATAAGAAGGAAAATAAGACTTTGACTCATTGAAAGTTCACCTGGACAGGAAAGGAAGATCCTTAGTGTGTGAGAGCAAGGCATTTTATAAACATGTATTCATTCACTTCTAGGAGTGTTTGCCAGCATATGCACCTCTCCATCCCTCTTTGCCTGATGTCTCCCTGGGAAACTTGGCATCAGTATTTCTCACATACTTCATTGCTGGGAGTATAAAAGGGAATGGAGAGTGGTGAGCTCATTTCCAGCCACTCGCTGCACTGCAACTGCACAGAGCCCAGATGTTACAAAGCCAGCAGCACCCATGTGCTGCACCCGTGTGCTGGTTCATGTCTGATATTCCACTGTGAATGTCTCCTACGTTATACAGAGCTCCAGAAACTGAGTTAGCTTGCACAGCTTGATCATACTAACAGTTGATTTGCATTTTCCTCTAAATCTTCTCTAGAGACTCTCTGGCATTACAAAATTATCCTTTTATTGCCTGGCTAAAATTCTGCCTGGGTGCTTGAGTCATATGAATAGTAATTGCATGGAATTACCCTAAAAATAGATCATAAATAGGCATTAATGAATCTTTCTGTTCTTAAATAAAACACATTTTATCACTGAAGGACACTCAATCAGCTTAAAGCTGCCAGTCTCCCTTTGTTTTTGTTTATTTAGAACTAGTTCTCCAAAACATTACAAACCCAAAGCTGAATGCTTAGCAGCAATATGTTGTGGCATACAAACAAGGAAGCAGTGCTTTTACAGCTAGAAAGGTTGTTTTGTTATGTTTGTTCTGCAATTATAAGCACAATAATTGTCACATAAACAGTAACTAAGCCAAGCCGTTGTGAAAGGGAGCACCTCTGCTTGCGCAGCCATTGACCTGTTCCCTCAGCAATTGTAAAGTGGATACCAAAAGCCAGCAATGCAGCAATAATGACAATATTGGAGTAGAGCGTTGTCCTTGTCATCCTCCTCCTCCTGTTTGAAGTGTAGGCTCATGCACTGTGGTATTTATTATTAAAAATCCTGCTGTATGGAAGATACTAATTCTCCATGGCAGGGATCACTAATCAGTGATTAGTCACGGACTGGCTGTGAGCCACCAACAGGAGACAAAACCCTACAAATTGGCCACAAAAAGCCAGTGGTAACCCTCAGATAACTTGCTCTGCTAGTATTTCAATTTCACTAAAAGGCCCTGAGTATTTTTTCAGAGTGATCACTCTGATGCTCAGAACATCTTCCACAGCCTTAGAAACCACCACAGGTGCCCCATGATCCCAGTGATGTCACTTGGCTGGGTGCAGGGAGCAACCACTACCATTGTGCTGCCTCTCAGGGGCATTTCCCTCGGTGAGGAAGAGCCCCTGCTACCACTGCTATGATACAGCATCCAGTAGGAGGAAAGAAACTGGCTCAAAGCAAATCTTGACATCTGAAGTGAAAAGTCAGCACTCTGTGTGGTGCTTTCTGCTCTAAAACCATACATTTGCTATTATTTGAGTGGGTTTTTTTTTTTTTTCCTTATCCTAGAAGTTCCATTTTTAATTGGAAATTATGCCCCAAGTTCCTCTGGTATTCATGATGTCAACATTTGGCCCTTTATTAATAGTTTAATGTGTGGAATCTCTTTAAGACTACAGATATTGTCAGTCCTACATACTATATTTGTAGGTTGAGGCTAGGTGAAGCTGATTTTATGAGATTTATAAATTTTATTCAACTTAGATTCTGGTTTATAACCTTGAGCTATAGTTGACTTTTTTTGTGACTCCTTATTGTGCACAATGTCCTCAGGCAATTTCCTAGTGCTACCCTGATCTTAATAATGCATTATTAATTTCTTACTGCTAAATACATTATTTATATTAACTACTGCATTTTGTTCCCCACATCTTGATAACAGCAAACTCATCAGATTTTAACTGCAAAGTTGTCAGTAAGAATTCAGCTCCTCCTTCCCATGTGCAATATGAACATGCTTGTCAGGAGAAAAATATTGGATTTACCATTATTAAATAACGACTTTTTTTTATTCTAGACCTTACCAAAGCAGAGAAAGATAATGAACATGTGCTGAGTTTACCTGATCACTGCGCACTGAAGCACAAAGTGATTCAATGGCAACACCAGAGACACTTTGCATGCATAATAGCTGGGATTTTTACAGGTGCAGAACGCCTGCAAGCCCATGGATCAATGCTGTGGGAGGTCATGCATATTTAAATTCCCATTGCCTATAGTAGCCAGCAACACAGAAACCTGGCTGCTTGCCAGATCCATAGAAATCAGCAATCAGCATTTGCATGTTCTTGAAATGACTGCTTGCCTAAATGAACTTCCTAAGTGAGAAGGGGGAAGGGAATGGGCTAATGACAACAATAATCTGAAGAACCTCGTTACGTGACTCTGAGCAGTGGCTTGAACTATCTAATGTAGTTCTTGGTATTAAAGAGATTTCTGGATGCTAAATAGGTCACACATGTATGCAGCCACATATTTTATGAGTCTTTATGTCCCCATACACTGTCTGTGAGCCTACACTGTAATTAAACAGAAAGGAGAGTACCCACAATTTTTTTTTCATTTAAAACTGTTGCAGCAGGATTGATTTAATGACTAAATTGACAAGGAACATCGGTGCTGCAGGACCTGCCTTGACTTTGCATCCTCAGGTGACACCACCTCTTTGGATAATGTGTGCTGCTACACCAGCCAGCAAAGCATTTGGAAAATGCAAAATTTAAGTCTTTATTTTAGCCTTGAGCTTTAATATAACATACAACAAAAGCAAACAGGGATTTAAAGTGAAACAAGTATATATTAAAAGAGCAGGATAGCACTTAACTTCCTACTCCTGTTATCCAGTTTGTCTGACCATCTTTTTCCCCAAGTCACCATCCACCAATCTCCATGTGGCCAAAACAACTACTAAGGTCATCTTCACCTTTTTGGTCTAAGTTACTCACACTCCCTTCTGAATCACTGACCTAAATGAATTCATTCACAGCTTCAAGGTCCTTAGCTATCCTGCCTCTCCCTCCCAGTCTGGCCCTGAGTATGGCTCCTCTGCCTACTCACTGACCTTGCATACAAACATCTTGCTGCTTTTTTGCTGGTGTAGTCCAGCCAAAGAGGATCCTGGCCTTAACACGGAGGCTACTGGTCACAGAATATTTGAACAGGGGTTTTTTCAGTTTCTGTAAAAAAGTCAGATTCCAGCCCCGCTCCATTGCAATTGGAGGTATTAAAAAAAAAAAAATAAAATAAAATGCTTGCTTTCAACTATATGATATTCAGGCAGTATGGTATGAAGTCAGCCATAGGAGATTCAAAACACATGTGCATTTGCCTGCCATTTGATTTACAGTGAAGGTGAAAGAAGAGTGGCTGGTGGAGGATGAGCTACAGGTACCCTTCAGCTCATTGGCTTTAACAAGTCAGCAACAAAAACAGTTGTATAATTTGACTAAGTGAGGGTAATCCATATAATTCTGTCCTCATGGAAAAGACAAACATAAAAGTAAAATGTCTCCCCAGCTTGTAAATATTTAAATTATTAACAGAGATGTCATTGATGACTTATTTACATATATTGACTTCCTCTCCTGCAGCTCTTGTTTTCCTCTCCAGCTTCTCTGCACCTGGTCTGACCAAGAAAATGCTTAATTCCACTAAAAATATAAGAAAAGAGAGAAAAATAAAGGGAAGTGTTTATCTAACATATAACTGCTTCTGTTTCTCCCTGTACAAATGCCTCCTTTGAGCTACATTTAGTGCAAACATGAACAGTGGCTGAGCTGGCATTTGTCTTCACACACTGGGAGAACTGTGAGTCCTCACCCCCAAACCTCAACCTTCACCTCTAGCACAGATTTCATTTCTGTGAGATGATGGAGAGATCCAGCTGAGCTCCTTTTATTTCCCCTGGGTGTAGGAGGAAGGATGTGTGCTTGAGACAGCATGAGAAACTTGTCCTGCTGCAGCTCCTTGAGCTCAGATTTAGTTGCTGGATACAGAGCCGTGCTCTGCAGAGCCAGCAGCCTGGCACCTGCCACAGGTCTGCTTTAACTGGAGCTACTGTGGTAAGCTGCTGATCTGAAGGAAATAATTGCAGCAGCTGCACTAGCACAGGCTTCTCTCTGCTGCTGTAGAGGGGTAAACATCCCTGTCAGCTCCAGCACGGGTGTTTCATTATGGCAAGGGAATACTGATGGGCTTTGCTCTGAGTGTGCATCGTGAAATATCAGGGAGCAGTTACACAGTCATTAAAAAAATACCCATTTTAGCGCTCCCATTTAAGCTTGTGCTTTTTCCTTGTGAGTTTTCCATTCTTTTTGCCTTTATATGGTGCCAAGACACTTCCACATCAGCATTTGAACCTTGGAGCAAAATGCAGATACAGAAAAGCCAAAAAAAAAGGCTTTGGCAGCCCAAGAGATTTTCAGTCACATGAAATTCACCTTACACCCTGCTCACCTGGAAGTGTTCTAGACAAGAATGTGTCTGCAAGGCCAGCTCCAGTCTCCTGCAAGACCCTGTGATGGTGAGGGAGAAGACTTACAGTTGTGAAAGGTAAAGGTATGGCAATGGGAAAGAGAGGAAAGTGGTGATTTTGGACAGAGGGAGAGAAAGAGAGGGAAGTCTCTTGGGATGGAGAAGGGCTGGAGAAGTAACATGAGTTGTGAAGGAAAGAAAGGCCGGGATAGGGGGACCATGGCTTGGAGCCAGGGTTATTTAAGAGGTTAGAGAGGAGTGGGACAGGGGTTCATCGTCTCACCTGCTGCAAAACACTGCAAAGTCCAAGACTTTAGCTCTCCTCCTGATCAGCAGGATCTGCAAGGGAGATGTGCTCTGACAGCACAATGAAAATAGAATAGGTGTCTTCTCCTTAGGAGCTGCACCTTGGGGTGCTTGTGCTGGATGTGTGTGAACCTAAAGCAGACACTGCTGAAGCCCATTAATGAGCAACCATTCCCAGATATTCAAGATGGAAGAAAAACTCCTCAAGCAAGAAGGACAGTGTGAAAAAGGGCTTCATTTTTGTTGTCAGACAAGATATTGCTGTTGTCTTGCTTTTTGGTTTTTTTCCCCCCACAAATAGCCACCACCCCACACTGACTTTTGAAAAGTCTATCAGTGTATGAGGGAACATTATTGCTGCATGGGGTGTTTGCAATTTCTCATCATGAAAGATGGTTAATATGTCTGAACAGAGAGAAATAACCCATCCTAGCTTCTTTTTTTTTTTTTTTCTTTTTTTTTTTTTTTTTTTTTTTTGTGTTTCCCAGTGTTGCCACTGGCTGTGTCCTGACTTTTCTTTGCACAAGCTGAATGGCAATTGGTAAATGTGTTTGAGGCACTGTAAGAGCAGTGTCTGGAGTCTGCCACTGACACTTTAATCTAATGAGAAATGCCAGGGACCTTCTGTTGGTTATTTAAAAATATTTTGCTTGGAAGAATTTTAAGACTTATAAAATAAATCAGTCTTGTTATATCAACATTTCTGGACAAAAACAACTCCCAGATCTTATGCTCAACATTTTCTCCCCTGCTTGCCTCATACTTGGCTTGCATCAGAGCCAGGAAATAAACATGTCACTTCTTTTACTGCTCATTTATCAGGAAGGAGAAAAGATGGGGGGAGAGAAATAAAGGGAAAAAAAACTGTTGGGGCTCTGTGGGTATCTTGTGTGATGGCTTAACCTCTATAATTGTGAGTTCATAAAGCAATAAAACCTCAATTGCTCTGATCTCCTCCTCTCCATTTACCTAGTGATGCATCAGAGTCTAAGGATGCTCATATTTAATATGCAAATAAAGAAAAAAGAGTGAAGCAGAACATATTAGAGCACACTGAACAAAAGCTTTTAGCCACTAACCAAGAACTACCCCAATCAGCAAACATCACTAATGTGTTTTGAACAAACAGTGGAGCTGAAATGCTCTGGTGTTCTGAGTTCCATTAAAATGAAAGGTGTGGTGCACAGAAAATGACCCAGATGATCCTGCCATCCACTGAAGAGGGCAGAAGGTGTAATCCCCAAATGGATGATGTTTATGCAGAACTGTCCTCAGGTTGCAATGCCACCTGCTGGGATAACACGTTTTCCTTGGGAGCTGCTGCAATTCTGAGGCAAAGGCATTTATCCACAGCCCTACGGAACAAATCTTTCTGTAGGGGACTTGCTTACAGTCGAACCTGGCTTTTCCAGATGCAGAAGTGATTTTCACTTTAGCAATTTAACATACAACCATTTGTATTTATATTATCTAGAGACAAGCAGAATTTTTTTTCAGCCTGTTGGGGCTGCAGCAGGTGGTGCTGATTTGCATTCTGCAGATGTTTGGGCTTTCCAGCAGGGCTTCAAGAGAGAGAATATTTTCTTTGTTTCTTATAAAGACTAAGACTTTGAATTTTCACATGGAGGAACATATAACTAGATCTGAATGCTTCTATTATGTTTGCAGAGCTGTATATCAAGTGCTGCTCCACATATCTTTTGGGTGGCATTTGTAGTGAGCCTTCATACATCTTTTTGCTGATGCAAGTGATCAGTTCTAATTCTGGGTGATGGCAGGGCCAAGTCTTGTTCCTGGGTCTTGTCACTGAGATGATTTAATAATTTAACCTGCCATGATTTAACAACCATTTTTTCTGTATATTTACATCTCTGTTTGGAATATACTTGAGATATAAAAGTCCTATACTTTTAAAAGGCCCTAGAGAACACAATTGAAAATGTCAAAGGGACTAAGTATTTGAAATATGTTTGTCCTTTTCCTTATTTTATATGGTTTTAAAATTTAAACATGCTGTTGAGGTATAAACTAATGCCAAAAGTTCTGTATTGCTCTTACTGACGTTTCCACATTTATACTTGTTTCTCCAATGAATGTATGATGTTCTGTGTATTGCATTGAAAAATAGGAGCAACCTGACAGATTTTATATCTAAGCAGAACAGAGAACTGTGGCAAATATGCAAAGACAAATTACTCTTGAAATGCATTACACTCTTGAGCTGTCAAGTGATGTTTCTCTTTAAATGAGCTCTCTCATTTTGGATGCCTCCATCCCATTTCAATCCCCTGATGGACGATGCCTTCAGGCATCTGTACACCTGGAAAAACTTCTACAGGAAACTACTCGATAACAGCTTCAAATGCTGACCTTTTCTGGAGGCATGTTGTGCAAATGTTTGCTGGGCAGTAGCAAATCTCCTTGCCTTCTTCCCAGCTGCCAGATGGTGCTGAAGCTTCAGGATGGCTCCTGCTCAGCCCTTGGGAAGATCTTTATGAACACATCTCTGATGTTGCACCTACCCCCTGCATTTAACTGGCAAACACCTTGAAAATCTGTCAGCCTGGCAGTTGTATGCTCCCCTGAGATCTGAAAATCTGTCTTCCTGGTTTGGCCCTTCTCGCTTTTACAACTTATCCTCTGAATGCTCTTAATTGTGCTCCCTCCAGCTCTCCTCTAAATCTTGGTCACTTTCTGTCTTCCTTCTGCAGTTTATCCATGACTAAACTTGTTCATATACTGTCTGTCAAGTTAATACTCCCAATCCTTTCTCTCAAGTGCTGATCAGCTTCGTATCTCCAGACTAAACTATCTGTTTGTCTCACTAACCTCATTTTGTGGGTGACAATGTGACTTAAGCCTTGCTCAGGCTCTTCCCACCGGAGCTGCTCACCTCTGTTCTTAATTACTGTGAACTCTGCAGTCCTGAAGGCACTGCTCTGTTTCATTGCTGTGCAGTTTTGTCCTGAAGTGCTGCTGCTCATCTTGTTTTAATTAAGGTAATATCTCCTTAAAGATTGTTCTTTGGGCACAGCGCTTAAGAGATCAATTCCACTTCTTGTTCACTTCCACTGCAGATAAGAAGCGGGGAAGGTAATTAGCACAAATGTCTCCAGCAGCAGAGGCTCCTCGCTGTGTATCACTGAAGTGTTGTGTATTCAACTGGCATCAGACAAATGGATGTTGTTTTGGGGTTCTTTTTAAAGGAAGCTAGTCACTTGTTTCCTTTCAAATAGAGAAATCCTCTAGTACCTGAAATCCTGTAGTAAATTAATGGAAGTCTGTGTAAGGCTGTACAGAAAGGGAAAGGTATACCTTAGATAACACTGTCACCAGTCTCACTCACTGTCTCATGGGCTGCACTTATTCACTTCCAGACTTTCACAAGCTGCCCACAATCATAACTGAAGGACACCAGAAGCTAAGATTTCGGTTTCCTCAACAGATCTCTTGGGAAAGAAAACTAATTTCTGGATAGACTTGATGAGTCTGAAGACTCAAAAATGACTATGGGATGAGCTTTTACCTCTTAACCTTATCTTCTATTATTCTTAGGTGCTGTTGCTACCCATTGCCTTTATTTCCTTATTTTGGTTGTCTTTCTGGCTGTAACTTGATTTCTGGTTGTGTGAGAGGGGTGAGAATGGCACATGTGATGCAGCCTTGTTACCTCACATCATCTTGTTTATACCTAGATGAGAAGACCTGTATCCCAACAGCAACACATTTCTCTGATTGCTCTGCCTGTGTACTTGGTTATTGAGGGTTATGTCCTATTGTTTTAACCCTTCATTTTCTTCTACTGCCCTCACATGGGCTGACACATTCAGAAAAATCTTGGTATTTCTGCTACAAATATTTCTGTACCTAAAGTCTGACTGGAGAAATAGAGGTGAATTTTGCAATTATGGTGATTTATTTTGGTCTTTAGCCTTTTGCTGGTATGTGAATGTTTAAACCATAGGACATAACCCAGATGTACAGGGTTTCAGTTCTGTTTGGGTTTTTACATGACTGGATTATACTTCCCCTGTTGCAAGGACCCTTAAAAAATGGCAACATGAACAGGAAACAAATCACCAGAGCCAAGAAACTTGAAATGCTGGAAGTTATTTCTTGAGCAGAAATAATTACAACATTTGTTTCACAATTTTCCAATACAACTATTTTTTTTTCTTTCCTGAAATATAAAAACAGAGAGACATTTATGTAGATAGCTTGTTTGGAAATGAAGTGGTTGGTTTGGAAATGGAGCTGGTTTGGAAATGAAGTGCCTTGACAGCAGGTCAGCTGCAATTGTCTGTGTGCAGGAGTTGCACAACACTGAGTCTGCCTGGAGAAAAGGACCATACTCTTAGTGCTGAGCAGAGCGTGGGTCATCCAGGAACTGCCTTTTTTGGCTGTTTTGTTTCAAACAGGAAAAGTTTTTGGCTGTATTGTCTCAAATACATGAAGTAACTGCTACCATAAAGAGACCTGTGTACCACAGGTGTTCGTTCATTCACGTGTGGCAAAGAGGCAGGTGCTCCTTACCCAGTATCCTGTCCTGTGCAGGGTTACTCCCCCATTCCCTCCAGAAGAAAGTCTGGTTCTGACATTGTTTTCCACTATAAATAAATAATTTGACTGCTGCTTTTGGTGGAAAATATATATTCTGGGTCTCTCTCCAACTTGGCTTCCTTAAGCTGTTCTTTTGCAAGGACAGTACAGTCTTCCTCTCCGACCCAAAACTTCTAATATTTCTCCTGAGACATGAAAAGCAGTGATTGAAAGATCATTTAAAGCCCCCATTACTGTGTGCCTTACTTCTAAATGTTCCAAGACTTAGAAGAATTTTGTTTGCATGAGTCTTAATACCTGATTTTTTTAGCCTTACCTTGTACTAAAGTGCAAACCTGAAGTTCCTGCTGTTAACACAACAGCAAAAAAAAAAAAAAAAAAAAAAAAAAAAAAGTGAAATATTAAAAGCATAAGAACTTAAGGTCTCTTGCATTACAAGTCCTTTACACCTTCTCCTAATCAGTTTAGAGTACTCTGTGCCCCTTTCTACTGGACTGATATGTGGGTTACACATTCAAACAAACAAACAAGCAAGCAAACTCACAACTATCTGCAATGGTGTTGAAACAGTGAAAGAATTGGACTCCAGTCCCAATAGCAATAAAACATCTTCATTTTAGATTCCAACAGTTAAAAACAAAAGTCATTAATCCAGGAAATCTCTACATTTTACCTCTCTTCCCAGAACTCTCTACTTCCACCCGAACTATCTGCTTAGGGGTTAAAAAAAAAAACAAAAAAACCCCAAAAAATTCAAACAAACAAACAAAAAACCCCCAAACCAACCAACCAAAAAACCAAAAAAGTGTAATTGTCATGATGTGTGCGGCTGTTACTGTGCAGTTACTCTTTGGCTATTTTCTACAGCATCACTGAGTTTTCTCTACTGGACTGATATGTGGGTTACACATTCAAACAAACAAACAAGCAAGCAAACTCACAACTATCTGCAATGGTGTTGAAACAGTGAAAGAATTGGACTCCAGTCCCAATAGCAATAAAACATCTTCATTTTAGATTCCAACAGTTAAAAACAAAAGTCATTAATCCAGGAAATCTCTACATTTTACCTCTCTTCCCAGAACTCTCTACTTCCACCCAAACTATCTGCTTAGGGGTTAAAAAAAAAAAAACAAAAAAACCCCAAAAAATTCAAACAAACAAACAAAAAACCCCCAAACCAACCAACCAAAAAACCAAAAAAGAGTAATTGCCATGATGTGTGCGGCTGTTACTGTGCAGTTACTCTTTGGCTATTTTCTACAGCATCACTGAGTTTTCAAATTTCTTGCACTTACTCCATCCAAAACTCTTTTCCTGCTCCTGCTACAAAACAATAGCTTTCAGTTCTCTTACTGTAATATCTTCATTTCCTTATATAATATAATATATAATATAACATTTCCTTACCTCACTTTGGGAAAACATGTCATTTGAGGACATTGTGGGTTAATGAAAGCATTGTGTAATCTTCTGTCCATCAGCTGCTCAGCCTGAAACATTTTCACATTGCCTGTGATTAAAGGCAGACAAGTGAGGGTTAAATCTGCTTTTGTCTCTGTTCACTTCTAATTGTTTACTGCACAACAACTGAGAGTGCACCGTTCTTCACTTTGAGACCTAATGGTGGCTTTTCATCTGCTTTCTATTTGTTGCAGTTTTGAATAGTTTTGTTTTGATGTCAGAATTCTATGGCTTGAAAACACTATTCATTCTGTCAAAATAGTTAACATAGGGTTACAATGGGGGATTATAAATTCCAATAAGATGTGTTTAATATTAAGAGAAAAGCACTTGTTCTGAATCTGGAGTTTTCTTTCTCCAAGGAGATTATATTACTATGTAGATTTTCCATTTTTCTAATGTTTAGGTTATTAGAACATTGTGGCCTGCAGTGAAAACTCAGATTGCAATTGAATTGCAGGATTTAACTTTTCATTTGCAATTATTCAAACAGAGGATTTGTTCCTTAGGAAGTTCATAAATGAGTGCCTTAGTGCCCTATAGACATGACTTGGTTTTAATAGAAATGCAGCAGAAAAATTGAAATACTAAGATACAGAATCATTTCTGGCTAGAGTCTTTCTGACAACTGACATTTGATAAGTGTCAAAAGAAAAGCTTTTCTGACTGACTTTAAGTGTTACAGATGTATGAAAACCTGAGACCTACACAGCACCTCTTGAAAATGTAGCCTCTTGCATTTACATGTGATGCAACATCTCTTGTCCAGCTTTTATCTTATAGGATAAGACAAGTATATTCTTTACACAGAAGGGCTGTGTGTGTATCTGGATCTCCCTTCTTTCACTGTAGTCATGCAAGGATGTGCAGCAGCCCACATGCCCAACGTGGACACTTTAAACACCATACAGCTGCTTATGAAGGGGAAGGAGCAACGACAGGACGAGGGAAGGGATGCATGCCGTGGAAAAAGAGATAAAAAGGAAGAAGCTATGGAGGGTATAGAGGCTTCATATGACCAGGGAGTCAGAAGGGCTTTGGCTGCATTTATGCTCCTCTTATACATCAATTCCACACCAATGTAAGATGTGGGATGCACCAGTCTTCTCTGGCTGTGGTTCCCACTTAACATTCTCCGAGTGCCCCTGAGTCACAAGGAATGGGATCTACAAAACAAAACACAATGAGCCCCTCCAAGCAAGAGAAGGAACAGGACATAATGTGTAACGCAGAAGTTGTAGGCACATGCACACCACTGTTGGCAAGAGGTATCTGATGTGTGCTCTGCTCTGGCAGGAGCTAGAGCATCACATCTGCTACCTGAGCTGCTCAGTGGAATTCTTCCTAAATTTTTATGCTGCTCTTTTTCTTTTAATTAACTGTGCCTGTGGCTTGCTGCAAAGGTCAATGACTGACACATGGGAATGAGGTGTTAGTGGAGCTGTCTTCTTGACTTTATTAAATAAAGATTAATTTATCCTACGTGTACAGAGTATCTTGCAGGGTTGTGTAGGGCTTTGGTCCTGAATCAGGGCTTTTTACAGGCTTCTTAGATAACAATTTGTCATAGCCATTACTGTCACTTTCCCACAGTGCATATTCAGAACATGGAGGAGTTATCTTTTGCTGATGCTCTCACAGGACCTCTGAAGTTGAGGGTTGAACTTCTATCTGCAATCTTATATTACATGCATAATGGATCATATAAGACTACTGGAAAACCTCTGCACATACTTTTTATCCTCTTTTCCAGGACTCACCCTTCAGTTTTGGGGCTTATTTTATTTCACTCTCCAATAGCAACTTCATTTTTCAGAGAGTAAAATGTGTTCTTTAATTTCAGATTGTGTGAAAAACTAGGGAGGGGAAAAATGTTATTCACTTTGGGAAAAAAATGCTAACAAAAAAAACCTCTGGAAACGTTTTTGCCTTCCTCAGAGGTGTGCTGCTTTCTGTAATTAAGAAGAGTTCAGCCAGGGCTGGTTTATGTACTACTGTGCTAACACTGGGCTCTGATCTCTGACTTACAAAGAACTTGTTCTGGGAAATTTGTGTAATTGCAGGAAGGGTAGGAAGTTTTGAGAGACTGTCAGGAATGTCTGAAATGCAGGGCAATTGGTTATGTGAAAAAAAAATATAAGTCTTCTTTATACAAGTAGGTAATATAACATTATCTGCCCATAACTGTGTCTGAAAGGCTTGACTGTCAAAGAGAGGAGAGATTCTGAAACTAGTAGCAGTAAACTAATTTGCAAAAAACTTAGCCTGCAGGTAAATTTGTAATTATTACCTATCAAATCAGAATGATTTCCTAAAACATTATGAAGAATCTGCATTACTTAGCTAGGTTGTTTAAAGAAACACAAGAAAAATGATCAAAAATAGAAATTAGAATAAAAGAAAGAATAAGAAAATCTTTTTGATTAGACCACACTGTCAATAACCTACCTGTTGTTTTTGATTTCCAAGAGTGATGTTTGGCAATAATAATACATTTGTTACTCGGGAAATACAGTTCTTCCTATGCTAATTAATGCAGTGTAAAAAAATTAATTATTTTGTTAACATATGCGCCCTTTGTAATTTACAGCCAAATTTATATTAGATCCTTATATTGGCTTCATTGGAAGTGGTATTTCTTGAGGTACAAGTGATCCAGTCTCAAGAGCCCCAGACAGTTCCCACCATGGAGATGGGTTGTCTCTTTAACTTCATTTCCAGAGCTGTCAGGGTGAAAATTTCACAGTTCCTCATTTTCTGGTTTAGATTTGAATTAGGGTTATTACATTCACATCAAACGGAAATTATAACTGCTAATCACATTATGTTCAGTGTTGTTTACCCAAGATTACAGCTGTCAAAATAGATATGGCAATATTAGATTTTGACGAAGCTGTCTCTAACAGTTGTAGTATGCATTAGTAAATGATAAACGGCTCAGGTTTTTACTCCCTTGTTGGGGAAGCCTCGTCTGCCACAATTGCAAAATCTCATTAGAAGTCAGCACTGAGCTGTGATTTTCAGATTATGTGCATGGTGCTCACTGTACTTCATATCCTAATATAATATTTGCCTTCCTGTATTAGTAATGCCACCTCACTCTTTCTGGGTTTTACCGAGTTGGAAAATTCTTGCAGTTAATTGAGGTCAATTATTGCTAAAAAGAAAAAAAAAAAAAAAGGCTTAGACTCTAGTGAGCATCTGCCCAGTGTGTGGAGGAGCTTTCTTCTTTAGAAAGAAGCCAGTGCCTGATTTAATGGGACTAAAAGCCTAAGTATCCTACTGGTACTGGCAAGACATCCTTTAGAGTATTTTGCAGTGTGAGTGAACAAAATCAATCTTCACTATAAAAAGTACATCCTTTGTCTTCTTAACTGCAGTCAGTGTTCAAATGAGAGTGTACAATTTATGTTCCTAATCAATATGTACCTCAGTTCTTGGAAACAGGTTTGAGATGAAAGAGCTCACTACAGCTAACAGCTGCAGAATAGTTGTTACCAGTGTGGTATCATTCTATCATAGCCTTTTCAAAGGCTGCATAAGGAAAGTTAAAGAGGAGGGAGGCAAAAAAAAAACCCAAAAAACCCAAAATAAACAAAAAAGCTGCAGGCAATTCCATAAAATCCACTCAGCCAAAATGCCAAAGAAACCAGTGAAAGGTGAGCAGTGGGTCAACACTCACCTGCTGCAGAGCTCAGCACAAAGCAGCACTGATAGTGCTTCCCATGCTACGTGGCTGCCAGGAGAGATTATGATCAAACCAGTTAGGGAGAAACTCCTGTCCTTCATCCTAGAGATGGGAGAGCTGTTTCTTTGCCTATTTTTTATATATGATTGGAGATTTTTATTTTTTCTTTTGAGAAAGATGTTGGCTTTATTTAAGATAGTGGGAATTGAGAAATTAAAGAAACCTTTAAATTTAGGGAATGGCATCATCAAGAAAGATTTTTAAAGAGTTTTTTTTTTTTTTCTATTTTCCAAAACTTCCAAGGTATTTACAGGATTTGTTAGTTACCAGAGAATTTTTAAGTTGAGTTGCAGTACCAGCTGCATTACTGATGTGCCCTCTTCAGTGATAAACCCAAGACTGTGTGCACCATCAGCAATGGCATTTGGGATTCTGCAAGCTGTGCCCACACTGCTTAACCTTTCCTAATCACATATTGGGCATCTGCAGACAATTTACCATTGGTAAATAGTGGTCAGTAAGCAGAGGGTATTCTGCAAAGAAACCAAAATATAAGGCTCAGTATTTGCAACTGGAAGGACAAGTGAAGATGAGAGATGATTTCAGATTCAGATAGCTCAAGAGGTGGAAAGTTGTAACCAGAGCAGTGAGTGATACAAAGGTTTCAACACTTAGAAATGCTCATCCCTGTCCTGGGGGGACTGTGCAAAGTGCTTTCTGAACCCCTCTAGAAATGTATCTTCAAAAGGCTGGCAAACTGTGTACTGGACTTCTTTCCTCAAAGAGGCAAGTTCCTCTAGATGCTGTGATCTTTTGCCAGCCCTTACCCTGCCTTGTAGCCAGACCTGGAGAGAAAAGCACTCCTGAAAACAAGAAACTTCTGATAACCTCGTGGCCACCGTGGTGTCGTCATAAAGTGTGGGCCTGAGGGTCTTCCCCTAGCAGGACACAAGTGCCACAGATAAAACTTGGCAGCTTGTCTTTAGGGCACACCTCCTCTTCCAGCCAAGGCAAATGTTGGTTCAGTGCTCCTAGCCTCTAATCTGACTTCCAAGAAACATGTCACTGTGTTCTTTTCTTCTGTTGATGATTTGTTTGCAAACAGAACAAGCCTGGGCACTGGCCAGGTCTCAGCATACAGGACTTTCCTAAAGAGGGAGTTATTCTGCAACAACCCCCTGTACTGGGTTTTGAACAGAGGGGTTGTTTCTGGGCATTTTTTGGTTTACCATAGAGGACCTTTTAATTAGCATATATAAACCCTGTTGTTGTACTTCTTGGGTTAAATACATATGAAAATCACCTGTTGTCCAGCACCCTGAAGTGTGAAGTTCGCTCTGGCTTTCAACATCCAGAGTTCAAAGCCAGGGAGGGTATCACTGTGACTTCTGAAGGACTCACAGCCAGACGTGGTGACAGTGGCACCTTCAGTGTCATTCCTCTGCTTGAAGCAAGCTGTGTTGCAGCGTATTTGGAAAGCACGTGGAGTTGTTTGTCCCTGGCCAGTGTGACTCAGGCCTGTCAGAAAAGTTCTTGTGTAAATTTATCAAATATTTAGTGTCCTCTGCTCATCATGTCTTTTTGCTTAGAATGTAATTTTTAGAGGCAGTAGTCCATCAGCTGAGTATCTGCTAACAAGAAGCACAGGTCAGAAATTAATTTTTTCCTGAGATTGAGTGCATTGAGTAAGGGAACTCTAATTGATGGCTACTGGTTGAAATACAGACTCTCCCTATTCCTTGCGGATAAAAGCAGGGTGCAGTTTTATCTGGATCTCTCCTTTATTACCAGCTCTCACATGAGGGAATCTCTACTCAGCTGAAGACACCTAAAGAGCTTCCTTTTCTGCATGGTCACAGGGGGGCTGACGCTCACATTTTAGACTTGGCTACCCGGTGGGCAGCAGAGTTGTGGTAGAAAGATCACAGGTGTGCAGAGGAAGACACGCACAGGCAGCTGATCTCTCAAACTGTGCATGTCAAAGCAGTTGTTATTTGGTGAGACAAGACATGCTTTGCTCTTATCTGTTGGTCTCCCAGGAAAGCTATCTGATAACAAGCTAAACTGAAAAGAGTCTGCACTCTGCTGTTATTAAGATTCCTCTTTCAGAGATCACCAGTAGAAAACAAAGAAGAAATGACACTAAAAAGGCAGAAGAGATTTCACAAGCAAACACTCTTCCTGGAGCCTGCAAATTAATCAGTAAAAGGATGATTTTGTTCCAAGTGTTGATAAGTTGTCATTATAATTCTAAGAGCATTTCAAAAGCCTTTCACCAGTTGTACCTCTGGAAGTCTTGTGACTTGTTCATAGGAAAAACTGCACCACGTGTGCGGCTGCTCTGCTTTTACAAGATAACGAGGCATCAAAAGATGCCAGGCACGGTGCCAGATAACAGCGCCATTAGAGCAGGACAACCACAGCACTTCTGCCTGAGCAACACCTCTGCTTGCTCTAAAAGCATCAAATGGTCACAGCAAATGCTGAGGGACCTGCCTCGTGCGAGGGAGGCCTCTGCTGAAAGCGTGATCTCGAGCTGGGATGTATGACCCCAGGGTTAGAGGGAGCCATTAACCAACTCTCGTGGTGAATTAGAAAATGTCTATTATGGGTGAAAAAAGAGGTGTTCAGGTTGTTAACAGTGTGGTTCTAAACAGAAGGCCGTAAAAGGGCATTTTCTACTACTTCAGTGCTATGTTAAACTTGCAGTTCCCACTTTGCTAGTTTTTAGAATAAATGCAGCCTGCTTCTACCTGAGTAGTACCTTCTGGCTTCTGCAGTCAGCTATCTTTATTCTGAAAATTGTTTTAATTCTTTATTGTCTTCTTTTTCAATTCCAAGTAAATACGTGAGTGAATTTATATGCCATTGTTCCATATGAGAATCAATTAGTTACATCTATTAACTTAGAGGAGGATAATGTCATTTCCTCTGTTTGTGGAAGCTGCAAAGAGTATTACAAGTTCAGCTTATCTTGGGACACTTTGAAGACCAGGTAAATCTAAACTTTGGTGACATGGAAGAACTGGGGATGCAAATAATGGTTTGCCTGCAAGGGGGACAGATGAGAAATGAAGCCTGTAGCCACTCCCCTCAGGCACACTGATTAAAACCCTGAAAGCAACCCCTCAATGAGATGATAAAGCTCACATGACAGAGATGAGATTTCCTTTTCAGAGGAAGAAACTCTAAAAGATCTTAAAGATCTCTTCATATTTTCTTTCTTCCTGCTTTGTAGTACTTTGCTTCAGTCCCACTCCATGTTACACAGCTGCACAGAAGTACGGTTACGTCTATAAAAAATGAATTTATTAAGTCTGTGGTTTCATCTTACTTATCTCTGGAAAATGTGTGTTTAGCTGTCCCTGTACACAGTGATATATTCATAGAGTACAAGAATAAAGTTACACTTGAGAGACAAAATTGATTTCAAGTTCAGTGGCTGGTGCTGGCACCTGGCCTCCTGCCTGGGAGAGTTTGCTGCTGTGCTTGCAGAGTGTTAGTGTAGGTGATATTACCGACATGGAATTGGGCTGCTCGGATTATCTCGGTGTGAAAATTTTAAATTGGTATAACTGAGAAACATAATGCAGTAGATGATGGCTTTTGCATTTATTTTAAAGCTTTAATTTTAGGTTTATGAGCTCTTCACAGAGCTGAGTGGTTTTTTTAAGATCAATTTTCTGGGTCTGCAATTTTAAACTCTGCTTTAAATTCCACTTCTGAGCAAAAGGAATTGCATGGTCCCTGCTTAGCCCAAGTGGATCAAACCTGTTGGGTCACCTAATGAGTGGATGGTTGTTGCCCTGAGTGCAAATGATAGGATCTGGTGTTCCAATGCCACTTCTATTTAAAGAAAGAATATACCATAGCCACAGCCATTCCCTAACTCCCATAGATGTGCTTCATAAGACACAGAAGCCTTTGTGCCCCTCTTTGGGTGGTTGGGAGGAAAAATGTTCTTGCCCAGACCCGCTGGCCACCCTTGGGGAGTGCGGAGAGGGGATTCCTTTCTGCCCCCTGGGAAGCCTTGCAGTCCTGGGCATTCTCCTCCCAGCCTCAGCATCAGGTGAGTTCATCTTCCTTCCTCAGCCAGCCGAGGGTGTGCTACTTCCACATCCTGGAGGCTTCACATGAGGGGCTTCAAAGACCTTGCTTCATGCCACTGCATTCCCTGACAGAATAAAAACAAAGGTTGTGTGTTGCAATTGCTCATTCACCAGGCATGTGTTTGCCTGTCTCTCGATTATGCAGGCAAACAATACAGATCAAAGAAATCAGAATTACAGCTCCAACAGCTCTGATGCTAATGATACTGGGATGCAAACTGAAAGAAAGGTTGGTTTCACTGAAAAGCCTGATCATTACCTTGCATTAGGAGCCAATGTGCTCCAGAGGGGAGCACAAGGATGTCAGTGGGAAACTGACCACCCAAACAATTGCAGCAAATCCATTTTTAAGGTGAGTATCCCAGCTTTGAAATATGAGGGAATTGAAGACTCAAGCTGATTGCATACGCTAATGCTGGTGTGTGTGTTAAGCTTTCCTGCTCAGATTTTGGGCCAGGCATGAGGTGGCTTCTTGGGAAGATTGTGCCCTCCCTGGGGTGCCTCAGGAGCAGGGAAGTCAGCTCACACTCCTGGGCAGTGCATCTCACGAGGGTTACCCTTACTGGCTCAGAGAGATCCAGCTGGACCAGTAATGATATCACAATGAATTACTAAATTTAATCTCTATTGAAAATTCAAGGCAAAACCTCCTCCCCTTCACCTCCACAACACCCCATCGAATGGAGAAGGTCAGACTGGTGCTAAATAGGAATTGGCAACAAAAAGGGTAAATATTAAACACTTGGGGTTCTTGCAAAGGATAATAATGCATCTCAATCAGCCTAAAAGCTGAGTTTTTGTGTATGTATGTGTTTCAAGATAAAACTACATTGAAAATCAATGTAGAAGAATGTAAACACTGTAGAAATTTTAAACAAGAGCCAGAGCAGCAGAACAAGAAACTGACAGTGGCTCTGGAGATACCTGGAATACAAAACCAACCCAAGCTTGTTTTCATGCAGCTGCCTTTTATAAGAAAAAGGATGAAAAGGCAACTGTATGTTTTGGTGTTGAGCAAATCCTGCAAAGGACTTACAGTATTTAATTTGTCATTTTCTGTAAGCAGAAGATATCACCTAAAAAGAAATTAACCTTGGTGGAGGCAGGGATACAGCATGGCAAGAGCTGTAGCTATTCCCAAGTTATGTCAGGATTGAATTCAGTTCCAATTCTGGTGTGGGAGGACCAAGTAGACTGTGCACAGGAGCTTGGGGCCAGCCTTTTGCGTTGGAAGATGCAGATGCTGGGCTCACAGCACAACTGTGTAATCAGAGATAGGATGAAGGAGCAGCTCCATGAATAGTTGTTGCTGGGGAGAGGGGGAGCTTAACTGTCTTGCTCATATATGTAAAGAGGTGATTTCTGATTGTGAAATTCCCATGAAAAGCATATTCCTGTATTTCTGAGCAGTGTTTCATAACATTGTGTGTGCATAGGGAAGCTAATATACAAAGGCTGGATACGCATTCACTATCACAGCTTGACTGTTTTTATAATATCACTTAAATGCCAGTACTTGCTGTGCTTTCTAAATGTTGATCCAATTCATGAGAGCTTTAAAGAAAGTGTGTGGGTGGCTGATCAGCATGGTTCTTTTTCTGTTTTATATGAAATGATGCTGTCATTTACCAAATTAAAAAAGTAACAATCATGCATATTTCTGCTTCCTTGTTTGGTTTTTTAAAGACAGATGTGTAAGTTGAGGTATGAAAGTCTATAGGTTGTCTAGTACGTTCCTGCTTGCTGTGATTTATTTCAAACCATCCTACACTCACACTAAGAGAAAATTATGGAAGTCTAAATTTCCCCATTGATTTGCTTATAAAGTAAATTACAGGTTCAGACCCATAAAAGCTCCAGGTTTTAGTAGAGAGGATTCTGTACCACAAAATGTTTTAAATACTAGAATGCTCCAGTGTCTCCGTGGCTGACAATGCAGGCTTCCATGCAGTCATGTACTTAACCAAATACTTCAGGTTAAGCCTGTGAGTTATCCACAGCCTATCCTAATTACCAGTCCTTAAGCATCTGAATGGTCACAGGAGCTCAGTTAACCTTCTTTTCCATTTTTCCTAGTAGCAGTCTCTAATTAGTTATGGTGCTGCTCAGACTTCTTTTTCCTCACTGCATTTTGAGAGAAAATACCTGAGAAATTCCTGATTCAGGGGCAAACCCTGTAGTAAGATGTACTGCTGCTGCTGAGGTGACAATTGTCAGAGCCACATCTCACCAGAGACACTGTCAAAATTGTTCACCAGCGAAAGACAGATGCTTCTCATATCACCCTCAGTTCTGCTATTTCTGATCACTGCTATGATGCTCCAGCTGAGGGAGCAGGCTGTACAGCCAGGACCAGGAGGCAGAGCTCACCCAGTCTCATACCCACTGTGTTTTGAGTAGGAACTGTCTCTGCACCCTCCAAGAGCTCCAGCAGAGCAACACAGATAACAGAGGTATGTTTGAAAAATGAACACTGAGAACCCAGGCTGACGGAAAAAAGTGCCACAGCCTTTACTGTGTCTGTCAGACTGCTGTACTTGTGTTACAGGAAAGTGATGACAAACCTTTCTGATGTTTGATGCCAGATTAATTTAAATGGCATTGTGACAGTGTCAGCTCAAATCTCTGCTCCTGGAACCAGTGCCAAATTTGGCAGTAGATCACCATCACCACAATAGTGTGGCTCTGAAGTGTCTCTTTTGTTGCCTGCAATGAGATTTCAATTGCACTCAGAAAAGAAACTGAGATCAGCTCTAATGCATCCTCCTCAAGAAGGAGGACTCTGAGTTAAATCAAAGGTATGCTTATTACTTACATTTTCCATGCCATTTTTAAGAAGTCTGTCCTGCTACAGAAACTCCAAGACTGTAATTCCTTAGAGTATAAGAAATCTGAACAGGCAGCTATGTGTGATAAAACATCATAAAGGAGCAGTATGTAATATCATATCCTCTAGGAATATAGACAACGGTACAGAATATAAAATTGGGTGTAAAGAACTAGTAATTTTCTCTTCATGAGGGCTTCTTTTTAATTGCTATGACAACCTGCAAACTCTACTAAGCACAGGTTGAAAATACAGCAGGGTAGATCAGCATGTGAAATAAAATGGGACTTTTCAATTGCACATAGTTTCATAGCTTACAGCAGCTCCCAGTTGCATTTGGAAGTACTTAAGAGGTTAGTCTTGGGGTCTACCATCAAGGCCAACTGTAATGTCTACACAGAATAGAATCTGGATCTACTTGCAAATTACCAAAAGAGGGAAAAGTGGGTTTTAGTATCACTTGGCTTGTTTTAATTTCTCTAAGTATCTTTGCTCACAGAATTATACAATGAAATCTTATTCAAATTGAGAACTGTAAATATCTCCTCCGTTACCTAGTTGAACCATGCTGGTTCTGCCTGGTTAATATCATCTTACTTCCTAATCATCCTGGTTGTCCAGGTCTATGCTTAGCCAGGGAGGTTTTGCACAAACAGCAGCAAAAATTATAATTGTGTTTATTGTCAAGCATCCCCTTTTAGCTTATGACAAAACGAGGAAGAAATGAGTTTATGTAATGAAGGAGGATTGTTGTAATAAAAAAGCCTGTGCATTTCCAGTGATTTATTGGCTGGTAGACCCTCAGACAGAGATTTCCAGAGGCTGAAATTGTGATTTTGCTCTACACGGAAAGGCTGGATGCCTCTTTACATTGCCTAATCTCCCAAATTATGCCTAATCAGGCATTGGCTTTTGATGTCAATTTAACCTTAAGCAAAGCTTTATGACCTTCTCAAAGTGTGACAAACAGAAGGATCTTTGTTCATAACCAGACCTCATGCCCAGTTTTAGCTTATGCTAAAAAATTCAGCTTGTTCCACTCCTTCCACTTCTGTTTATTCTCAGAGAAATAGAAAGCAAATCCCTTTTCACAGAGAGAGGCAAATCGGAGGAGCTTTCTGGAAAGGAGTCTCTGAAGCAGGCTGGAGAATTATCACAAGATTGGAGAATTACCAGACAGCTGATTTCTCCCAGGAGTGCTTTTAACTTCCTGACCCTCTTACCTTGTTGAGCCTACACCCTGTAGGGCACTTCAGGACTATGGGGTGTCTAAGATGCTGATTTTGTCTGTTTGTCATTATTTGGGATCTGACAAGGTAGTAGAACAGCAGTTTTGTAACTGCTTTAATCATGTGTGTGCAGCTAAACCTCTTCTTCTGTTGCTGTGTTTTTTAACTTTCTGAGATTGCTAAGGAAACTGTTTCTTTTTATCTGAAACAAAGCAGTGGCTTGATTCTTCAGACACGAACAGCAAGGCTAGGTGCCATGAATTGATTTTTTTTTTAAGATCCCTGTCTGTAATTTGAATTTCTTCAGCCAAAAAGCATTCATTTCATATTTATTTTTTGAAACGCAAATTAATTCTGCCTTTAAAGAAGTTCTCTTTTTACCTCAGTACTTGTTGAATTATTTTTTGTAAATTTTTAGAAACTGAAAAATGTTTTGGATGCAGGTGCTAGATGTACAGACTTTAAAGTAGCATTCATTTTTATTGAAGACTTCCTTACAGCATTGCGTAGATTGAAAATCTAATTATGGATATAGATTGTTCCTAATAGTGTGTGTGTGTGTGTGTGTATATATATAATATAACAAAAATTATTTAGACTACAGTTTGCTTCAGAATACTGGAAATCCATATAGATATACCTTCAGATTACTTTTTAGTGTAGACCTGGTCTCATTGAATTGTTTTGATTAATACGGAATCTGAAAGGACACAATTTCCATTAGCCTGTTTCCAAGAAATAAGGCTAAACCTGCCAAATGATGTTATGAGAATGTGATTTCTCATATTATGTAACTATTATGCACAATTTCTTAGGAGTACCTCTTAAAAAATCTTTTCCCATAATAGCAAAAATACCAGTGAAGCAAGTCTTACTTTTAACCCTCTGCTCAAAATGGTGTAAACAATATCTGAATAAAGGTCTGTTGAGTTTAAAAGCTTTGTTATTCATGCTCTAATTGCCCCTAGAACACGTTTGTCAAGGAGGTCTGTGGAGAGAGGTACTCAGGGTGTGATGCACTCCAACACACCGTCAGTCCTACAGCACCTGCGGATTTTGCCATTATCAGGTGGATTTGTTTGGGTTTCTTCTTAGAGAGGAATAAATGTGATGGAATGGGGTTCATCTGCTGCCACAGAGGGTGAAGAAAACCCCTAAACACGAGGCTCAAGACTCAGGACAATTCCTACTGCTTGATGTCCTGATCTGTGTTCTTTACGTTGAACCTTTTCCCGCAATAGGATCTGCTCTGAACCACAGTGCATTAATCAGGATGAGTCATGCTGGCTCATACCTGCACTCAGGTGTCACAAAGAAGTGAAGTTATTTTCAGCCTCTCAGATATCATCTGGTAATTGCTGATCTGCTTGAGGTTGCAGCCGTGTCCATACTGCTGCTACGCCAGACCAAGCTCTTTAAAGTGCTGAGAGCCTTTGCTCCAGGCACTGGTTTTACCTTGCCCAACCATCTGGATTTTGCTGTGGCTTAGGGCCAGCTATCACACACTTGAGGTGTTCTCTCAACATCCCTCTTGATTTTTCAATGGTTTTTGTACAAGTCCAAAGTCCTTCCATTTATGTTCATTGTTCTAGGGACTACGAGCACTACTTGTGCTTTGGTGACATCTTCTGGATAAGGTTGCCACTGGAAGGACTAATTAACACATCTCAGCTTCTAGCCTTCTCTGTGCTTGTTGCTGATCTCTTTTTTCTCTGGGGGAAAAAAAAAAAAAAAAAAAACCAAAAACAAAACTCACTGGTGCCTGGTTCCAGTGATTAGCACCCTGTCTGAAATTTAGTAATGTGTTTGAGACTCCAAAGTGAAAGATGAAAATCGATCCGATTAAAAGCAAACAGAAACTGCCTACCTGGTGTTTTATACACAGGTGCAGTAGGAACTTCTGTCTTGCACTTGGATGAAAGATTTTTTTAACTTGACCTAGCATCTTCTAATTTTCCTCTTAGGACAGGTCTGTACTTTGCTTCCTATTTGCTAGACTAATCAGAGAGGTTTTTCGTGTCCAGAACAAAGTCACTCATAGCCAGGTTTCCTGCATTTAGAAGCAGATGCCTAGAAGAGAGGATAAGGTTTTTTGTTTTCCTGACAAGATTAACTCTTTAGGTGAATATCTTTATTATAATCCTTTAAATTTAAAAGTAATGAAGTAGAATAGTATTGCCTTTTGTTTGTGGATTTGATTTTAACTTTTCCACTGCTCTCCTTGCCACCCTGGAAAGCTGCATACCACTCCAGACATGAATTTATCCCTGCTTTTACCTACCTCATAACTCTCTTTGAGTTATACTGTTTCAATACACCAGACACTGCTGCTGAACTGTTACAAACACCACTGAGCTGTTTCAAAACAGAACTAAACACTAACCTCAAAAATTTCTCCTATCATGGATTATGGGAAAACTTTCATTTTTATGAGGGCCAAATTGGAAAAACTTTGAAGGAATTTTTAAAAACATCTAGCCCAAATATTGATCCTATAATTTGTCAGTCCCTAAATATGTTTTGAAAACTTACTCACCCAAACTTTGATGGAACAGTGTTTCCCCTTTTGCTCCTACTCCCCCAGCATTCCCACATGCCCACTGTGCACCTTTCCCAGACAATCCATTTTGCCTTTGAGGCCTTCTGGGGCAGTTGTGCCTCCAGAACATTTCATTACCATCCACCCAGCACTCAGAGAAGATGCACCCACTGAACAGCACTGTGCAAGGTTAAAATAGAATTCAGGCAAGAAAAACATCTCTGTTGCTGCTCACAAGCCAGCTGTGAGTAAGCTTAGGTCTTAGTAGTTTCATGGGGCTTTATATGTAGGAGTTTTATCAAAATTTTAAAGAGTTAGCATTGTTTTTGTTTGCTGCTAAAGTAGAATATGTTTGCAGACAAGGTTCAGGGTTACAGGGAGACAGTCACTAGGTCTTCATATTTTCCTCCCCCCACAAGGATTCATTTACAATGCAAAGAAGGATGCTTCAGTCTAGATCATGCTGAGCAACTCTAAACAAGTCAAAACTGCATTTCCTTCCCACTGGTGCCACTGATGAGCACCACTGAAGTGGTGAGAGCTACCTGGCTGAGACTGGACAAAGGTTGGTGTCAGCACTGAAGGTGTTCAGGCCACAAGAACCTCTGCACATTTTATACTACCTGGAGAGCTGCTGAACAGCTGGAATGGTGTCACAAACTTGTCAGCCAGCTGCACCACTGAACAAAGAAATTACTGCCCTCCTCCAAGCAGTGGCTGATACAAGTCTTGTACGGATGCCACAGATCTTTGGACACACTGTCCAACTCTTGTATCCTGGCCAGAATGAAATTTGGCAAGTCCTGCCACTCTCAGGGAGAGAAAGTATGACACCCAGAAGTTTAGAAGTCCTTCTGTTAGAAGTCTTCTACCTTGATAGGTTTCTGGTCGAAGAATTTAATGATTTTCTTTCAGGAAGATGGATAGCTGCTCTCCAGGTGCTCAGCGCCACTTCCTTTCTACTCGCTTTTCTGAAGCCTGATAGTGACATTTCAAATCTAATCATAATTTAAAATCCTGGTAGGAACCAATTTCATATCTAATCTAAATCGAGTGAAATAAATAGGTTTACGCCACAGGTGAATTTGCCCTGATCTACTTCCTGCTTTTCAGAAGTCAAAAAAAGTCCCAGAAGTTTTAAAGTAGAATTTAAAGAATTACACTGTGCCTCTGATGCGAGATGTCATCAGTCAGAGATTGACAGCTGTCCTATTTTTCTTGGAACAGAGGTGGCATTGGCTGGGAACTCTGTGGCAACTTTTCACTGGTCTTGTTCTGTGTTTCCTTAGCACTGTCACAGTTCCACCCAGAAGCTCTCTATTGCTGTGGCAGGTTCTTTCTGGAAGTTTGGAATCACTGCTCTCTGTTTGCTTCATGCCTGTCCTCACCAAAAAAGTGACTGTGAGCATTAGGTCAAGAAGACAACCTGCCTGTAGGACACATTTGTGGTGCTTCCTAACACATTAAAAGCTCATTGGAACTCCAAGGGCCACACTGATAAGAAGCACACTGGGTTAGGGCCTTTGTTCTCAGTTTTTCAATTCATGTGGTACAGTTCTCTCTAAGATAAAGTGCAAAGAACTTGCACTGAAGAAACTCAAGAACTTTAGAAGTGCTGTCCTTAAAATAAGAAAAAGTCTATTAGATATAAGCATATAGATAACAAATACAGAAAGATCAAAGATCAAATTGGAATGTGCTTTTTACATACTCAAGCATCTTTACATACATACTCAGGCATCTTTATATTTTCTGCCAAGAATCTCTAATTCACGTCCCAAGTGGTTGGTTTGTTGTTTTTTTTTTTTTTTTTAATTAGACATTTTTGTGCCTACATAATTACTTAAGTATATGTGTACGTATACATGCACTTATGTTACATATTTATACATCATATATTACAATTGTAAATGTATTATTTATGCCAGATTTTTTTATTCTTATTTGCAGTGGACTTTTTGAAATATTGATATTTAACAATTTAGACACTTCAGTTTTTGGTGTTATGCTTTGAAAAATGAAGCAGTTGGCTATTTCTGCTTCTGTTAGGATGGAAATTTTGTTTAAAATTATCCCATCTCACAAATTTTGTGCTGTTCCAAACATTATTTCAGCAGTAGTGTGCTTTTTGCTGAAGCTCCTGCAAATATTTGCCATCATAAAGGTGTTGCTACAATGGTTTCCCATGTAAAACTCTGTTAAATGAGCAATTAAAATGATATTTAAATTGAGTGCATCAGACAAGTCCTGCAGTTAGTAGCAATTAATTTCTCATGTTTTGATGTGACAATTTTAACATTCATAAGCTTAAGTGCTGGTAGATTTTGAGGTCTCCAGAGCCTGGGCGCTTTATGTCAAAGAAATTGTTCTCTAAGAATGGCACCATTGTGTGATTGAAAGGGGAAATCATCAGTTTAGCCTCCGTGTTTTGCTGAGATTTGCATTTCAATGACACTGAGGCAAGAGAGCAGATTTTTAATTAATGGATTTCAGATGCCTTTTTGATCATGGTTATGGGGGCTAGATGGGCTGGACTTAGACCTGTCAAGACAGTCTTACCAGCTCAGAGCTCCTCTCTCCTCTGCTCTAAAAATGTGGATGCTGCCCAGGTAACGTGTGTAGTACGTGGAGAAATTGAAGAGTTCCTGAAAGCCACAAGGAGTGATGGAGAGCCTCGTGTTCTCATCTCAGGTCTCACCATCAGGCCTGGAGTCAGCACCTTCCTCTTGCAAATTCCTCCGTTTTGTGCTTATCTCATGGTCCTGCTGTGGTGGCTTCTCTTATGGTAAGTTCTTTGTGTGACTTTGGTGGTGCTTTGAGACAGGCAGAGTGGGCTACTGCAACCCCAGCTGGGCTACTCAAGTGGTACCTGAAAAAGAGAAGTGTTAGTCATGGATGTGTAGAGCAAAAAGATTATATTTTGTTAGTAGCATACAGGGTGAAGGCTTAGGTGCTTCACGCGAACTTGTTTGTACTCGTGTTCAATCCTATTTTTTTTCCTTTTATCATCTTCTGCCCTGGCAGTAAAAAAAAAATAAATAAATATTGCCAAATAATATACAAATGTCAGTGCTATCATAATACCTTCTACAGTTATGTAGGAATTGCTCTTTGTAGTGTCAGCCATTCTTAGTGCGTGAAATTTTTATGTATACCTGAAATGAAATGGGCTGAGTGTCTGCCAGGATATAGACACCTTCATTGCTCTGAATTTAAATGATATGTCAGGGGAAAGAACAAGATTAAAGCTTCATGCATATTTTAAAAGAGAAATTTGGGTCATCCTGCACAAATGCTGCATTTTTGGGTTTTTTTTTTTTGGAGAAAGCACTGTGCTTGCCCCCTTGGGAGGAGCAACTTTCTCAGAGGGGTCACAAATTGAGTGAGGGAGAGAAGCAGTGCTCGCTATACAAATGTGTATGAGCTGTGCCTGCCCCTCACAGGCTGCTTCTCCTCCCTTCTTCCCACTCCCTCCTGACAAAAACCAAAAGGCCAGAAGTCAGGCTGTTGCCAGGGCCAGGTACAGTGTCTCCAGAGCCCAGTGGTGGTGAGGATGGAGTGATGGGGACTCGGCTGTGCCCTTCAGCCCAGGGGTGGGCAGGATGGCTGGGACGCTGGGGAATAGGGCAGCCTGAGGAGAAGCTGCACAAGCCATAGGTGGGGTGTTCAGCTCCTGCCCTCTCCAAGGTCTCCTGAGGATGGTGTGGGTTTTTTCCCAAATATTTGTCTGCAGAAGTGTAAGGTAGGAGAGATTGAACCCTCCCAGGAACAAGCAGTGACCGCCATCATTTGTTTTGCTGCACACCTGGATTTGAAAGGACAGGTTTATAAATAGCCTCCTGCAAATAAAGGTGGATTTTTTTTTACAGCACTGCTAAACAGTAGCAATCCCTGAACACGCTTGCAGAAAACAGGTTGTGCTGTGTGGTGGGAATGGATGGTGGCTGGTGTCAAACATCTCCAGAAGCTACTGCACCTCCTCATGGAGAACTGAGATGGGACCATGCTCCTATATATGATTTAGTGAAATATGTCAACTTCTTGTGTTGCCCAAATTCAACTAAGAGAAATTCCCAGCAGGAATGGCCTGAAGTGCTGACTTGCTGTCAGAATGAAAAAACTTTAGTTGTGTATCCCCTCTCTGCACCAGATACCAGCAGGGGCCTGGGAGCTGCATGGGACACACCAGCCTGGCCAGCTGCACCCCACTCTGCTGCCAGGATAAATAAGTTTCCAGCTGTTGTTATGGAGATAAATAAAGACAAAAGACTCGGTTTAAACACTTTTTCTCTTGTCTTTGCAAGAGGAACAGAATAGCGGGGTGGGGGAGCCAAATTTCTTCCCACATTAATGAATTAACTGATGTGCCCATTGATAGGGTAAATGTTCGTTATTAAACAGTGACTGGTGATAAATCCCTAATAAAGAGAAATGTTCACCCAAGACAAAAAGTGATCCCAAATTATCTTCTTTGAAATGGCAAGATTTTATTCCCTTTCCTAAAAGGAAATTCTTCCAAATTGGACAAAGTGATGACAAAGTGATAACAAAGTGGAACAAACTCTCTGGCAAGGAGATATGATCAAATAAAATTCAATTGAACAAACACAGAAAATTTGCAAATGGACTGACTACAACTAAATGTACTGAAATGAAATGAGGTGCAGTGAAAAGGACCGAAATTTGCCAAAAATTATTCCCACTAAAATTCCAAAATCAGGGAAGAAAGGAGACAGGAGAAGGAATTAAAGAAGTTAAAATCTAAAAACAATAAAGAGAAAAATAAGACTAAGTGACAACAATAAAAGCCACTGGGATGATCCAATCCCTCTTTTTCTTACTGCAAAGTCCAGGCCTCTGAACAGTTTTGCTGGGTACTCAGAGAAAATTGCTGGGCACAAAGGAAGCTACACACACACATTCAGCCTTAGTCTGGGAGTTTCCAAACATCAGGCTCATAATTTCCAGGTTTCTAATTTTCAAGGTTCTTCTTGAAAATGGGTGTTTTGGGGTTTTCTTCCCTTTGTTTAATCTCCCTTCCTCTCCTGAAGTGTGTTCACTTGCAGGTGACAACTCCCTGAATGACAGAGGATATCTCAAGAAGATCCCTTGTGCTTCAAAGCTCTCCATGAGCCACACTGAGGCACAAACAATTCTGACATGCACTGAACCAGCTACTACTGTGCTGGTGATGTTTTTGTTGAAATGTCTGTCGGCTTCTCCTGTTCTCCCTTTGGTGAAGGAATAGGATCTGCTTGTTAGAAAGGTACTGCCTGCATGTTGAATGAGGAATATGTACTGCAGGGGATTTTCTTGGCATGAGTGGTTAGTCTTTATTTCTCAGGTGAATTTGCTTTATTTCCTCTTGAATCTAATTAAGTATTTATTAGTAGTACTGCTGAACATTTTTTTCCATTCTAATTTGGTTTGTTTTGCTTTAAACAAACTTTGTAGTAGTGATTGAAAGAGCAGTACCACCAGCTCATAAAGATCTTGTTAGTTACAGATGCTTACATGCTAACGAATTGATGTGAGTCTTCAAGACTTCATAGTCATTTCTCCAGATTCTGTTTTGCAATAACTTGATAATTCACTTGCAGAGGAAGTTTTCTTCTTCCTGGTCAGTATTGACACAATTTTAACAAGCAGTGGTAGAAGCGTGGTCTGCGGTGAGGACAGACTCCTTGCTGGACAGCACAAATGAAGAGTGCCATGTTGAATGCTGAACTGAAAGCATTCAAAAATAAAAATCTCCATTTTGAAGATGCAGTTCATGGCTAGATTGGCCAATAAAAGGTATTCTCCTCAAGGCTACCCCTCTGTGAAGGGACACTTCAGCCAGAGATACTTGGATGTTTCTGAAATGAGAGTGTCACCTTTTCCCTCTACATACGGTAAATGGAAAGGGTTGTGCTATTGAGTCTGCCTTGGGAGATGGCCAGACATATTTTTCATTAGCTAGCAAAATGTCAAGTGGTGGGAAGAGTGATTGATAGGACAAGAAAAAGGTGCATGAGAGCAAAATGCACAGGGATTTAAGTCAGGATTGGTTTCAACCTTTGCTTTAAGTTTGTCTGTGCCAAGAGTGGCACTGAGAGCTCACACAGCTTCATTCCACTCCTTGGCTCACACCAGATCGAGTCAAGTGTCCCTTTCCCTCTACCCATGGCTCCTGCAGTGGGTGCAGCAGAGGCAATGGACACACTGGTGTGCACACCCAGGGCCTGGCAAGCACCGAGGAGGATGGCAGCAGTGAGACGTGGGAAGTGCACTCAGGGTTGGCTGTGCTTCCTTGTATTGCAAGGGCAAGGAGTCAGAGGAAGCTTAGGAAAGCATTACTAAGTAGTAATAAAAATCCTTGGGTCATGGCTGAGGAATATTTTCAGTGTGGCTGTTCGGCCAAGATGAGTGCTGTCACCTGCCTGCACTGAGGCCAAACCCCTGCTTTCATGATGCTCCTGCCCCATGAGGAATCACTGATGCATGGGAGCATCTGCTGCTGCTGAGGTGCACCAGACACCCTTCACGTGGGCAGGGCAGGAAGTCTAGCTTATAACAGGGATAGAATTCTTCATCTACCACAGCTAAAGGCTGGACCATAAAATGGAGTAGCAGACACAGGTGGAAGGACCTCCTGCTAGATCTTTTGTGCCCATGGAGTGGGATAATATCCCAAGAAGCTGGTGCTCAAGTGTGAAACCAAGGGACAAAGTCAACTGTTTTTTTCTTTTTATCTATAACTGAAAATAAACCACCTGTGATTGTCATAATCCAAGGCCTATCCACTGCAACTAATCCTGTACATTTTGTTCTGTCCCCATCAGTGCTGCAGATCTCTGTCTGCTTGGCCAGGACTCTTCCTTGTGAAACTGCTTTATTTCTTCAATCCTGATGTTTCTTCTCCTGGTTGGGAATGAAAGAGTATAATGTGTCCACTCTTGGTTCGGGACCAAACAGCTGTACCTGAGCTTTTGAAGTTGTTCATAGTATCTTATATTCATTTTTCATTTACACATACACAGCCTGAAGCACTGTCAGAGCACAGAACACGTGAGCAGGGGCCTTTCAATCAGAATTAAATCCCAGACAGCACAAGTGGGAGCAGCAGCCATGGCTGTGGTGGAGCTCCGTGCTCTGTCCCTGCCCCAGTGGCCACTGGCACAGGGGAGGAAAAGCACTGTGGTGCTCCAGCTGGGAAGGGCTGATGGGAGCTGCTGCTCTGTAAATTCAGGGGTGGATGGAGAGAAAGGGAGGGCGGGCAAGGCAGTGTCAGATGCCTGCAGTGGGCGGGAGGCAAATCCCTGCAACACAGCCCCGAGCTGCTGAGTGATGCTGTCCCTCAGTGCTCCCTTCCCAGCGGGCCAGTTCCCAAAAAAGTGAGATGCCTGAGCAAAGCACGAGTTTTTTCCCCTTCCTTGGCCATTCCTCTGCAGGCACATGAGGCAATAACACTCCACCGTGATGCACCAGCACAGGGTGACAATCTCTGAACCTTAGCAGGGCTTAGCAGACCCTGATGCGGGGAATCCAGCACAGATTTTAATGGATAACAGGCTGGTTTGGTAGTTGATGAAAGAAAACTTGAGTACTGTGATAGCTCTACAGCAGGAGAAAAAAAAATCCCAGGTCTTCTTGCAAAAGAACCTGTGGATTCAGGAAAATCATGAAAATACGTAAATGAAATGACAACTTTTTTTCGGGTACTAGTCAGGAATGGTTTTGAAGCCTGGGGTTTTTCCCCCGTTCATTGCATGAGGAATGGATTTAGTTTTGCGCAACTCCAGTAATCTCATCTCTGGAAGTGGGACAGTTTTCCTGGATTACTGAGATGGAGTGATAGGGGACTCAAGACGGGAGATATAGCATCTCAGTTTTGTGGTCAGATTGAAAACCACTATTTTTTTTAGCATCTAATTTTTTAGCATTTCACTTACACAGACAAGTGTGTGAATGCTCATTAGTGGAGATGCTGTCTAGCTCTCATGGAAGTTTTCATCCAGGGCTGTCAAGTTGCTTTCCAGGGGAGCCTATGTAATTCCACTTGACATACACTGAGGCACTGAGAGGAGATACTTGCCCAAAACCATCCAGCTCAGCTCAATCAGAACAGCCAGAACTGCATTTGCACATTTTGTGCCTATTTTCCAGGACATGGTACCTCTGAAATACATTTCAGGCATGCCACGAATGCATGATTGGTTTGTTTGTGTCAAGAAGAAACAATTTCTTCACTGTGTACACTGAAATAATTCAAAGCATTCCAAAGTCAGATTTAGAATATATAAGTACAGAGCTAATAAATTTCTTTTTATTTGAAGGTCAGTTTATGTAATATATATTTTGCTTTAATTAGACAGAGACCATGTTGTGTTCTGTATTAATGTGCACATAAATTATTGTACTATGCTGGTGTGATATTTTTAGATATTCTTTCTGGACATCTGTGTGAAACCCTAGACCTAAGACACAGAAAATGTCACTACTGCTGCCTCAGACGACTTCTCCATAAGAACTCCTTTTATCCCCATTTTAATCATTTGAGACTGACTTGCCACATAAATGGTTTGTTTCCAAATACCCAGGGCAGGGCTCAGCTTTGACTTCTTGCCATGCTCTTCTTGTGGAACCCATCTGTCATGGGTAAAGGCTTCTCCCTGTCCCTTTTCTCCTTGGGTAAAGAGAAAAGCTGCTCCACCAGCTGCTCTGTGCTCCCCTGGCTCTCTGTTTCAGCATCCATCCAAGCCTCCTGTTCCCTGCCACACAGCGTGAGGGACTTCTCTCAGCCTGCTACAGATGACCAGGGAGAAATGTTAGCTTAAGCACCACCAAAATACAAATAATCCGGGTACTGTAGGGATCCCAGCTGCAAAGCAAGCTCTGTAGGTGTGTATATATCTGTGTGTGTGACTTCTAGCCACCAAGATGTGTTCCAAAAGGACCTATGTAACAAGGTCATGACAAGCAATCAAATGTGCTTGGGGCACTTGATTCACTGCTGCCTTAATCTTTCCACCCCAGGCTGGAGGAGAGAAGCAACAATTTACCTTTTTCCTGTGTATCCAGCCTAACAGGCTGGGCTGCCTCCGTGAGCACCCAGCAGTGGAAGGTGACACTGGGCTTTGGTTTTGTCTTCGTGTTGCCTCATAAGCACAACTCCCATCCCTTAAAAATAGGAAGAAAAGTTCCTTGGAGAAACACAGTTGTTTAAAATCATGTCAGGAGTGCCCCACAACACGGTGTGCCTCCTGCAAAGGTTCAGATAAGCTTTGCTCCAGCATTGAGCAGTGAACAGAGGGGTGAACAGGCAGCTGGCAAAATGGGGAGGGAAAAATGAGCAAGTGCAGAAATGGCACATCCAGCCTCCACAACTCTTCAAATTTAACAGGTTTTTTTTGCTTGACATATGTTTCTGTTCATAATAACAAACTTTCAGAGTGTTGTACTTCACTTTTGGGGGTCAAGTTGTTTGAAAGATGGAACAAAATCAGGTTAGCGTCATCAGTTACTAAATCCATTGAAGTTTTAACTCCCCTAACTGAGCGAGCAGTGCCTGCCACCCTCAGGAGCTGGGGAAAGACTCTTACATGTGAATAAATGAAAAGTGTAGCCAGCAGAAATTAGCTCATTTCCCAGACATGGAATTATGCAGCAACGAAGATTTACCCACTGTGGAGGAGGCACAGGTTAGGTGTTTAAATAAACCAGGCATGCTCAAATCTTTGGGTCCAATGGGAAGTACCCACGAATGCTGAGGGAGCTGCCTGATGTCACCGCAAGGCCACTCCTGATAATCTTTATACTCTGAGGATCCTGAAGACTGGAAGAAAGCAAATGTCATTGGCATCTTCAAGGAAGGCAAGAAAGAGGGTTGCAGGGAACTGCAGGCTGGTCAGTCTCACCTTGATCCCCAGGAAGGGGATGGAACACATTATGCTGAAAACTGTTTCTGAGCACACTAAAGACCAGTGTTTTGGAGTAGTCAGCATGGATTTTATGAAGGGGAAACCATGTGTGACTGACCTGACAGACAACAAAACAACCAAATTATTTGCTTGGTGGAGAAGAGGAGAGCAGTGGATGATATAACTTTGAGCTTAGGAAGCCTTCCAGCACCGCTTCCTGTCACATCCTCATGGACAAACTTGAATTTTGGATCCTATTGCAGCTGTTGGTTAATTTATCTGGTAGCCTGTAACAGTGTAGTTGTTTTCTCATTGGAGAAGAGACTGTATTTCTTTACCAAAATAGATGTATTTAATTTATGTGATCAAGGTCTTTGACTTACCCTTTTTACTTTGTAAAGTCACCACTTGCAATGTACGTTACAAAGAATCCGATTTTATTTAATTTGTGGCAATAATTTGTTGCCAGCTTCACATCGCACAAACCAATCTATTGGGACTTCAGACAACTGTACAGTTTGTAAGTGTATGAGCCCTGCTCATAGATACACCACACTGTGTGGTTTTCCCAGGAGATAATAACACTAGAATTACGTTTTTTAAATATATATATTTTTTTAACAATTAAGAAAATTCTTCAGTTAAAATTGCTGATTTTTCTTTGGAAGGGGAAACATTTCTGCTTTGAACTCCAGAGCTGCTGGAAAAAGTTTAATACCCAAATGAAGTGTCTAAAGGCCTAACTCTCCTTTTGTTTATAAAAGCTGGGATCAGTGATGAGTCTTAAGAAGGTCAAGGTAAAGTCAATTTTTTTTTTTTTTTTTTTTTAAATGATCAATTTTGTACTTATTCTTACACTCCCAATGTGTTTTGGAGCAACACTGAAAATGCATAGTGTTAATCTCCCTGGTACCCCCATGTTCTTAACTGCTCTCTCAGCCCTTTGTGGGGTCATTTTTTGTGCTGACCTTTACAGCCACTGCATCAGAACTTTGGGGAAGATTTGGGACATTTTAAAAATGTAGCACTTTGAGAAGACAATTTTCTTTTTAAAAGTCTAGGTGTTTTCAGCTCTGCTCATCTCCAAGATATAAATGGATGTCTGAGAGAGCCAGGTCTGAGCAGATCATCACTTTTGCTTAAGTGACTAGCAACACCCCCCATACCGGGCCAGCACTGGGCTCGTGCACTGCCCTGGTGATTTCACACAATTTGGGCTTGCTCAGGGCACAAAGCCACCCAGGCAGTGGCAAACTCAGGCTCTGAAGCTGCCACTGGCCAGGAGCAGGATATATATACTCACTGGCCTTCCACGGTGATAATTAATTTTTATGAATGAGGGTGAGGGAAAGGATGTTAAAAACAGATTGATTATAATAGGCTTTTAATTAAAATGTTCATACCACAATTTAAACTAAAAATATCCCATTACTTATCTTCGCTACTTCCCAGGCACCAAGGCAGTGGGTGATAATGTAACTAATGATCTGATTGTCACTGGCTTGTATAATGAGGTGTGTCTGGGGGCTGATGGGATTATGCCATCAATCAAGGTCCTTTGCAGTGTTCCCTCCTCCAGCAGAGTTCTCAGCAGGGCAGTGTATGCCTGTGCCAGCTCCCTCCCAGCTGTGACCTTTATTGTCTCTCCCCAAAGTGAGGAGCTCCCATGAGGGGTGTAGAAGCCGGGATGAAAACTGGGATGATTTTCCGCACATGGTTATAGTGTTTCAGGGGTGATTTTGCTGGGAGATGGCTGCTTTGCGGCTTTAACTTGCCAGTAAACCATTTATTGAAAAAGTTTCTGACCAAAGGAGGCTCCAGAAACTGGGTCCTCCCATGCCAGCTGTGATGTAGAGGACAATCAGGCACTGCCCAGATTAACAGACTGCAGCTGTGTCAGACTGCAGGGCCCATCTCACAGCCAGGATGTGTTTGCAGCAGGACAGAGGGTCCTCACCAGGCCAGCCTGTCCTGCTGCAGGCTGCCCTGCAGGTCTGGACTTGTCCCAGGCACCAGCATTACTTTCAGGCCACCTTAAAACAGTTTTTGAACAGCTCAAGTGTCTCTGCATTGAGGGAAGATGGATCATCTTAAAGATTGTGTCATCACCCACTCTGATAAGAGGTCTCTCCCTCCCCGTTGCTGGATTGCCCCCAATTAACTTACAATAAATTAGGCATCATCTGATTTAACTATTATGAGATCAAAACCAGCAGAAGATTAAAAAATGCATTGGTCCATTAAGTCCTATTGTCCCCATTGCCTGGCTCCTGTGAATGCATCTCAGCAGGGCTGCAAAGGGTGAGGGGGCTTCTCGAGGCACCAGGAAAATCCGGCTTCTGGCCCAGCTCACGCTGAAGCTCCGTGACCAGCTCTGGGGCCGGGGGTGGCTCCTGATGCTCCCCAGGGGAGAGCTCAGCCCTGGGAGCCGGGCTGGCAGCGAGCTGGCCCAGCACTGGGAAAGGATATGGCTGAGCCCCCAACACAGGCTGGCAGCAGTGGGGCTCAGAAATTCCCTCCTTTGGCACCTGGGGCCACCTCAAACTCAGCACAACCTGTTCGGTCTGGGAGGGGTTTTGGCATCTCCCTGGCAGCAGTCAGGGGCTACCTGCATTCCTACATTTTAAAGTAGGGGAGACAAGCTTTTTTGATATTAAATTCTATTCAGGTCCCACACAGGAGGAGTTTTCAGCCAGAAAAACTCTCTTACACCCACATTTAGTGTCACAATTCAGCCTCCCAGCAGGAGACACCATTTTTCCCAGCCAGATCTATACAATGGTTTCCTTTTGCCTTCCTTCAGGCAAATGCTTTCGCAGGCACACAGGCCATTAAATCAATTTTCTGGTCTATTAATACCTACAGGTTGCATTCTTCAGGAGAGCTGCCAAACTGCTCATCAAAGCACCTCAAAACATGAGCTGAACCTATCAGGTTTTCCACAGTCAGGCTCCGACTCCATGACTTGAAGCGCACCTTTATCTCCACGAAATTCAGACCTGTGACACCAAGAAAAGGAGGAGAAAAGCAGCAGCTGCCCCCAAAGGGGGAGTAACTGACACAAAGCCGGAAAAGAAATACGCATATACTAAAATGTAGTTAAAAAACATAGTTCATACCTTGCCACTTGGAAATTTTCCAACTATACTGAACCCATTCATTTACAAAACCCGGCACGTAGACTTAATTTACATAAGGCAATGTACCGAAGATTTACCTGCTGCAAATTGTCCTCATTCAAGATGCTGCAGTGTTATTGTTTAAGGCTTCATTTTTGCCCACATGTGGAGCTGTATTTTGTTTGTGGAATAAAAGGCAACAGAATATTTTCTACCACTACAGCTGCTAGCAGTACTTTAGTCTTTGTACTTTGAAACAAAACCTGACTTTGAGCAGCTCACAAAAGGCCACCCTCAGCAACCTATGAAAAGCTGGCATCTGTGCAGCCTGTTACCCGCATTTACACAGGGCACAGGATGTTTTTGAGTTAGAAGCCCGTCACACGAACTTCAGTCGCAAAGCTGGAGAAAAGCAAGTGATGTCTACCATATACAATGCTTTGCCTAACTGGAGTGCATTTCTCAGTGCCTTTGAAAAGAAAAGCTAGTGCCAGCTTTTGTGCCCTGCACGGTGGATTGTGAGGAAGGGAGACCACTCTACATGCAAAGCTCATTCAGCACCTGATGCTCCAAACAGGTTCCAAGATTTATCCCAGGGAACTGTGAAAAAAAACCTTTTGGGTGACCCCACTTCCCTCTACACTTGGAAGACTCCTGTCAGATTGACTAAAATCCTTATCCTTTGACTTTTCCTCAGAGTAACTTGACACGGAAGTCAGCGCTGCTGGGTTGTGTTGGGCCATAGTGACCTGCAGTATTTCATGCAACAGGGATTACTGACTTCTGCCTGCAATTTTGTGCTTAGTCTTTTAAACCTGTGCTTAGTCTTTTCAAACTTGTGCTTAGTCTTTTAAGACCTACCTGTGATCTCTCCGATCAGCATCCAAGATGGCCAACAGAAGCATCTATCTAAAAAACCATCACGGAATGCTGCTCTAAAATCCTTTTATCATGCAGCAATAATAGGTTTTAAATCAAGGTGTTGATTTAGAAGGAAATAGAACAAAACATAAGGCCAGGAAGAGAGACCTTGGTCAACTGGTATTTCGGCAGAACAGACCTCTTAAGAGAAGCTGGGGTGGGTGTTGGGAAGATGTTTCATGATTCCTTTCTTGCCTCCAGCTTTGATCACTTCTGTCACATGCCAGATACTGGACAAATGAGAACTGTGAAAAATTCACTTTTGTAACAAAATTTATTTCTGCTCTGTGGATACAAATCCCAAACATCAACAAACAAATTCCAGTGGAAAAATACCAGTCATTAACAATGAAAACTTTTATTATTATTTAATAAATAGAACTTTGGCATTCAAAATTCTAGCTGTAAACCCTACTTTAAAAAAAATTACAAAAAGAGGCAAGAACAACAAGCCTAAAGCTGAGCCAGCCAGTGGCTCCGTTACTTTTTACAATGAACACATTGTGATTAAGTCATGACAACTCTATTTACATATGAGGTATTCTGAGCAGTTCAAAAATTGAACCCAATACACAAAACTACCAGTCTTCAGGGACTGATCCAGTACATATGTCAGCTGTGCTTTTAAAAGAGAGCTCCAGACACTCCTCCCCACTGAACTAATGATATACTGTAATTAATATACAGAGAAAAAACACATTATGATTTGTGTTTCCTGCTCACACATCATATTCAAAGAAGCTGCATACAACAACCAGCCTAACATTCCAAGTGTACACCTAGTACCTAGTTTCAGTATTTCTTTTTCTAGACATTATGCAGGAGTTCCTACTAAAAAAGCTTATTAACAAAGTAATGGCAGGTGAGAAGAAAACAAGGTGCAGTCATCAGCACGCTAACAACTTATCTAAAGTTCCAGGGAGACATACATTTACTTCAGGCTAAAAAGGCACAAAGGTATGCAGCTGTGGAATTAATATTGCTAATGAGCTACTGGAATAAATCATCCCTTTAGTAACAACCATTGAGCTGTTTGCAGTCTAAGAATGCAGATTAGTTCAGATCTTTTCTCCATTCATGGTAGAACTGAGAAGAGCACAATTATACTTCCAACTGCACCTGCATCACACCACTGAGAAGGACAAGGAAGACTGGAGCAAATTATGCCCTGATGGAGAGACCGCAGCTTGCTGTCACTGCCCGTGCTACAGCAGCAGGTCATGGAGAAAAGGGTTTCTTGCTTTCTTCCTCTCCTTGCTCTCTTATCCTTCCCAAGAAAAACCAAAAAAATGTATGAAACAAAAGACAGGTAGCAAGGGCAAAGGAAGGAAGGAAACCTTTTGAAGTGAAAAGGATGGAATTTCAGCTCTTGAATGAGTTTATGACCACCGTCAGTTTCAAATGCTGGAGCCTGAGTGGGTGGTTACAGCAAATCTCCATAATTTCACACACCTGTCACACCACAAAGCTGCACAGCAGAGTTCAGCAACCCAAATCACATTTACATGACTGAGCTGTGTTACTTCTATATAGTAAATACTTCTATATAGTGAATACATCATCTATAGCTTGTCGGATGACGATTACTTTTCATGTCTTTTTCAAAATACATTCTTAAATACAGTAGTTACTGTAAGTATCTTCTAGAGGATCATATAAATTCTACCTGAAACTGTACAAAATGTTACTGTATAGCTTGCTGGCAGCCAGAACAGTACAGTATCCATTCATCTGCAGTTGTTTTCAGCCCTTGGGATTGTCTAATAGCTACAGCAAAAAGTTGTCATGACTAAATCGAAGCAATTCCAATGTTAACATTCGTTAATCACCTCTGTATTAAATATGCTGAATGAGACCACACACACTACATTTTAACCAATTAAACAGTCATGCATATCTTAGACAAAGCTTATTCCATTTAGAAGCATCTGTAAACTGATGCATATATAGTAATTGCTACCACTACAACAGGCCAAATTTTAAGAAATCAAAGCAAAGTACAGTATCGCTGTAAATAATCAATTGGTAGTCTGCTTCTTTGGCTCACACATCCATCATTTACCTCCCTACTTTAATTTGAATGAGGCAGATAAACTTAGGGGGTTTTAAATCAAGTGCTTTCAAGTCAACATAAATATTACAGATTCTGTAACAAAACCATTAGAACACAAGATTACAGCACTGCAATCAAAAGTATTATGAATAAAATGGGATCTCCTCCCAGAGGGACTTTCAACTAATACTTGAAGAGCATAAAAGCTCTGAAGTGCTTGGCAAATATAAACTTTGCAGTACAGTATCACAATTTAGCAGGAGGGACAGTGGAGAAATACCAGCCAAGTGACAAGCTTAACAGTTCGAAGTGACTCAAAAGATCTCCTGCTCCCCTGTAATTGCTCTATTAAACTCCTTGTTAATTCTATCAAATGTAGATTTATGTGGGTTTTGGTGATTTTTTTTATAGGTACAACACCGCCATCTAAGGAAGCAATAATGTGTAACTTGTGTGTTTCCTCTCTCCCTAATATTTCTAATTTATTATCTGAAATGCTATTGTTGAATTCTGGTAGGAGACAGATGCCATAAACTAAAGACTACTTCACTACAGGGACAAACCCAACCAACCACACCAGAGGAACGAGCTGAAGCCTTAGTCACAAAAGCCAGCACTGTCAGAAGCACAGCAAACTGTGCAAGCCCATTGGTACAAAGATCCTTGTTTTCAGTTTTGCACTAGTATAAAAGCACACTTTTGATGCAGGTGTGTATTAATGTGGAATTGATATTGTTAATGAGCTACCAGAGTAAATAATTCCTTTAGACAACAACCACTGATCTGTTTGCAGTCTAAGAATGCAGATTAGCTCAGAACATCTTTTCCCCACTCATAGCAGAACTCATCATATCAATGAGAAGAGCACAATTATACTTTCAACTCCACCTGCATCACACCACTGAGAAGGACAAGGAAGACTGGAGCAAATTATGCCCTGATGGAGAGACTGAAGTGTGCCTACAGAAAGAGCACAGAAATTTAAAATAAAATGGCCTAGTTTTTTTTCCTTGAAGTAGACACTAGATAACTTCACTTGTGATTTTATCTAGACACTGTTTTAGTGCCCACAGGAGCTGAATCAGTCAGATTAATCTATCTGATCACAGCACGTAGCAGTCATATAAATAGCAACACTACTTTTCACAAATTAGTCCAAGTCTACTTTCAGGACAGAGAAAACTGTCAAATAAATAAATTCATACAGCTAAAAACAATTAAACCACTAAATTATAGAAACAACATCAACAGTAACTGTTAAACAATGAACAGAAAGCAACACATCACCAAATCAGAAAACTGAAGATATTCACTTTTGCCATAAAAATGTTACCCTAGAATTAACTTGGTTTGAATTGCTAAGCTTTCCAAGAGATTTCTGCTGTTATCCCCACTCCAGATCAGTTGACTGACTTGCACCCTAAGGATCTGAAACCTTCTTGCAATACCATACAAGTGATGCATGTATTTTTTTCTTAACAGTGTGATTTAAAAGTGGTTTTACACTTTGCAAGTTTTTGTTTCCTTCAGTTACATACTATTTCCCACCATGCACAACTGTGCAACTAACTTGCAGCGATGTTCCTGGAAACATCATCTGTTCCATGGGAGTTAAAGAGCACTGCCAAGTGACACTCACTGAATAAGCTATGGAACATGAGCTTACTATTTTACATAATTGCTTCCTACAAAAATGGAGAAATCAAGATTTTCCAAACAATGTGGAAAATTTTTCAGTCCTCAGATAACCAAGTATTTTGTACTGTTAGCTGGAAGCATTCTGTTTTGAGCCTTAATTTTGCCAAGAGTCAAACACCCTTTTTGTAGTCGTGCTAAAAATGGCTGAGGTGGTGCATAACCTTTATGAGAGACCTTCAGGAACAAAATACAGCAACATTTGGAAATTGAAAGGACCTAAGGGGAAAAATAAGTACAAACACTAAAATACAGTTGCTGGTTGTTTTGGGGATTTTTTCTTATAGCCATGGAATATGCTGCAGTTTTATGTCTTACAGCTTCTCTGGTTTATCACAGACTTTGAACGATTGAAACTTCTTACAGCAGCATGAGAGTATTTCAAACTATCTGATACAGCTATATTTTATGGACTCGTTTGCACAAAGGAGTTAAACCTGGGGTTTTTTCTGCTACTGGACAAACAAAGTAGACATCCATTACTAAAAACATCTTTCTTATATCCTAATTTTTGACAACCTGGAAAGCAATTATTTTTTGAGTGTTCCAAGATTGTTCTAATTGCAATTCTTAGAGTGAAGTGCAGTGGCAGAAGCCTCTGGCTTCATCATGTACAGCCAGACATACACATGCATAGGCTCTTGAACCCTCTCCCCTAATATCTGAACTCAGATAATGCCACACAAACCCTTGATGAAGGAAAGGACTGAGAGTTGTAGCAGCACGGCTGTTCCAAAGCTCTGGATCCAAAACCTAGGCAAAGCAATAAAATGAGCCCAAATGAAGGAAACAGAGTGTCCAACTGAATCATTCTTCACAGCTTGTTCCTACATTCAGTAGTTTGGAGAACAGACTTCTTGCAGTTTGTACCACTGTTCACATGATGACTGCCCTCTGCACACCAGATTCCCGAGATCCATTACACACAGCCCTCGGAGATGCGTGTCTGGTGCTATTTGCAGCCTTCCCATATGGCTCCTTAATGGAAATGCAAAGACCTGTGACACAGCAGGACCTAGCAAGCCGTTTGCTACAGGACGGAGTGCTGTCACTGAGTGATGCAGTTGTCCCCCATGTCCTGAGCGTAACGGTCCGACATGATCGTCCTTAGCTCATCAATATCCTTCCGCAGCTGGCAAACGTCCGAGAGCTTCTTCGAAAGGGTCTCTGTGCTGTGGTAATTTTCACTCTCTTCAGATGAGCAGCTCAGTGCTACAAAAAACAACACCCAAGGTTAAAGCTCCAGCAACTGTGTCCTGTGACTACCGCAACTAGTCACCTCCTTGGAAATAAGAGGCAGGTCACTTTAATTACATCAAGACAAATCACGCTTCAGCGTGATGAAAAGTCTACAAAATAAGGTACCATGTGAACTTAAAACTCAATTCAGAGCCCATCAGCGCTTCTCTGAAAGACATGCTTTTCTGTCTGCACCGAGATCTAGACTTCCTGAAGTCTGATGAATCAGAATAGCAGTGGAAAAAAATAAATAGAGCATTTCTAGAGACTTCAGGGTTTCTACAGCCACTCAGAAAAGAGGGCTAGCAGGTGTGTAGCAGCTCTTGCTGCACAAACGCTGTACTTTACCTTTCTACCTTGCTGATGCTTCAGTTTGGCAACCTGTCTACCTGATGAATTCTAATTAACACTCAGAAAACATCTGAATGTGATACATTCAGGTCAACACAACCATCTTATAAGAAGGAAAGAACTGACATAAATTTTGTCTGACTGGCTTTAGGGCATGCTTCTCATTTCCTGGTTAAATTTAACAGCTTAGTAAATGAACAGCACAAGAGATGAAGTTACCAGGCACAAGGCTTATTTAAAACACCTGGACACCCCCATTCCCAAACCAGACCTATACATATTCATGCAGTAGATGGACATTCCTATCACTTGACCCCAAAGGCTTTAAAACAAGAGCACAAGATGCGTTTAGCATCTGTTAACTCTCACAGTGACTGCAGTGTGTCTTGGGAGGGAAAGACACCTGGCCAACCACCTTTCTTTTCTAGAGCAGTGAACATATCCACGACTGGGTCCACATGAAGAGCCAGCTACCTGCTCTCCTGACTGGCAAGGACCTGTGTGGTCACATGCCTGTAGTGGTCCAGAGGCACTAAGAGCCCAGCTTTTCCAGGGAGCTCCATGAGTTCATGCACCACTGCTCCCATCTGCATAGCAAGGGGACACAAGCTTGTCCAGCTGGCAAGTTCAAGCACCACATTAGCTAAACTGTTATTCCTTTATGTCAAAACACTTACTAAACACTGGAAAGTCAACATCACTTACATCTGATTCCCAGCAGTAATGAAAGGTTAGGCTCCTTGCCCTGAGCTCTCTGGGTGAGAATACTGCACAGTGCTTTCAAGTCAAACAAGCAGTGGGACATTTCCTTGAACAACTGGTCTGCTACAGGCATCTTCTCAGATACTGGCTGCCTGGACTGCTCCACCAGCCTCATCTGCTCCTTCAGGCAGGCATTCTCTTCCATCAGTCTTTGGTTCTTTGTGAAAAGCAAATGGAAAAAAGGGGAAAGTTAGTCTGCAGCATTCACTGTAGCAGAAAATTTCAAGCCACAAATAGTACAATTAAAAATAATTAATCTACAAACATATAATCAATATTTCTGTACCCCTCCAAAGAACAGTATACAGACAGCTTTTATACGGCCATTTCACGTTATCATTACTTAGCCATCTTCACCCTTTAAGCTCTCACCTCTTGAGACAGGGGTGGTAAACATTATATATATGCATGGGAGCCAGGATATTTAAGTATGTAATTAAGCTCATAAAGCCTTACCAAGGGATCTTGTAATCATTCTATAAGGTTCTTCCTGGCTCTGGTGTGGTGGGGAGTTGGGTTACTGGTGCTATTTACTTACTTCAGAGAGAGTTTTATTCAGCTGCTCTATATGTCTTTCTTTTTCCTCAAGCTCATTTGTCATCTTCTGAATTATCAGCTTTTCTTGTGAAAGCTTCTCTTGCATAGACTGAAATGAATGAAAACGCAGGTTAATGATCTTAAACAACAACAAATAAAAAAACCCACTGCAACATGGAATCACTTGCTGTCAATTCCCCAGTTTTCACCCACAGAGCTCAAACTGAGAAATCATGAGATACTGCCCAAATGGAATTTTCAGGGTGAACTCAGCATGAGCACAGGTGCCTTTACTCTTGAAAGTACTCATATTTATTCCACTACTTGGCTTTTAAATCTGCAGATATGTCTTTTCAGGTTATCTGGCAAAATTCAGAAAGAGGAATATTCAAGCCATCTTATCTGAATACTAACAATAAATAGACACTATATAAACTCCTGGTGCTTTCAAACAGAGAGATCTCTTCAGCTGTAACTTGCCACCTGTAAGATTTATCAGTACTGATGAGAAGGCAGGGAGTAATGAGAGGCAACACTACTTGAAGTTTTTAAAGGCCTGGCTGGTCACAGGAGGTGTTGCAGCATTGACAAAATTTCCCTGCACAGTCAGCTAACACCACACAAGCAGTGGGGACTCTGTCATACTCTTTGCAAAACTGGAAAAAAAATGGTGCTAACACTTACAGACTTAACGTGGACTAAAAAACCCCCAACACTTTATTTTCACGTCAGCAGTAGGAATGAGCAGGCAGAACCCAGATATGATTACTTGTTTTTAAAACCATTTTCCTACACTTGACCTGCTGCTCTTTTAACCCACAGCATGCCCCTCCAAAGGAAGTGCTGAAGTAACGTGTATCCTAAAGATAAGCTCTTTGAGAAAGCACAGCCACACACACCAGTGGGAGGAAGGAGGCAAAGGAAACACCCTGGGCCAGGAGAGGGCAGGAAATAACTGCTTCAGGCATTTCCTTTGCGTGCTTGCAGATGAGCAGAACCTGCAGTGATGCTGAATTGTTGTCTTTAATTTTTTACAAACATTATCTACTGAGAAAAATCGCCATTACTAGGTTGGACTGAAGGTCCTTCAAGCTCCATCTGTGGCATACAGATGTCATACTTAAGAAGCACGAAGTGAACAGGGCAATGCCAAAAACACCCTCCCAGCTTCCAAATATCTTCCAATTTTAACAGTCATTGTTGAAGATCAAGTTCAGGGACATCCAGTGCCCCAGCTGTGATAGATGCACTAGGACTACCACTGACATGTTTCATGTTCATGTCAACAACAGACAAAAAAGGTTTGACTGTGCAGCCTTCTGGAAGGGGGGAGGTGGTAGGAAAGACAGGGGGAGAAATATTAACCTTTCCCAGTATATTTTCAAACTATATCTGCCACTAAACTTACATGAGTCTGTAACTAAGCAAAAAATAACTTTTAGAATATTCCATGCAATGTGCACATGTTCAGCTCAAGAACTGCTCCATGTAATGGGAACTACTAGAAGTAGAAATCAGTGTTTATTTTTAAAAGATACACCTAAGATCTGTCATTCTCTGTCACCCTCATCTTAAAGCTCAGAAAAAGAACACATGCTTAACAGCTTGACTGGACCTATAGTGCTAAGATTTCCATGTTTCTCATGGTGCTATGAATTCCTCATACTTTCACCTTTAATTTTTCCATATGCTTTCCAAAGTTACAATTTGGTGGCAATATTCCCAGCCTGGCACAGTTGGTGTTTATTGTGACTGACAAGATTGACAGACATACCTTGGGTAACATAGGCATTGTACAATCTGACTTCTACTCTCTTTTTTTGTACCAAAACTGTTAGTTTTGTGATGTCCAAATTAATCATGTAAATTTCTTTTTAGAACACAACTGTCATCTACAATTTTTCTCTTTCTAAAGATGCACTATATATGCAGTACAGCATCTTGCCAAGACCAACAAAAATTTTAATTCCTTTCACTCAGAACAACAAATCAATGAAGTAAAACCATACCAGGAAGATCACAATAACTTTACCATGATTATGAGCAAATAGAAACTAATACTGCTTTATACAATTGCTGTCTGAAACAGAATTTGTTTTCAGCTTGCAAGTTAAAACCAATGAACTGAAATACATTCCCAAGCACAAGTTCACAATGTGGCAGAAGACAGGGAATAAAATGAGATCATCTTAGCAGAAGATAAATTGCATCTCTGTGCTGATAAAGGATTTCAATTTCAAATGAGCTAATTTTCAATGCTTCACAGGTCACAAGTATGGAAGGCCAGGAGATCAAGGATACGAAGAAGCTCCTAGAGTCTACAAGTAATTTGAGGGCGGACACTATTTTCAAATCTTATTTTCTGTCCCCATATAAAATACCTCAAGAGGAAAAGCAAGAGAAAGTCCTGGAGAACAGAACAGTACCCTGTTCACAGATAGTCACAACTATTCAGCATTTCCCAGTCCAGCTCCCTAAAGTCATGTCAGGCTAAGCATACAAAACACTGAAGATCACTGGTCCCAAGATAATAAAGGTGATGGTGAGAAAAAAGATCAGAAAGTTTAGGAAACATGGAAAGATTTAGGTTGATGATAACACACTTAGCAAGTTGTGTGTATCTCTGATAAGCACAACATATATATGGAGTACATATGTAAATAATCTTAACTACAAAAAGGCACAGAGAACCTCCAAAAAGTTATGAAGTTCAAGTTGAACTTCTTTTTTATTATATAACACCTGTATCACAGGTTTTATTGTATCACAGGTTTTGTTGTTTGCCTGTATCACAATTTTTGCACGTACCAGTCTGCTCCATGCAAACATCACAGTTTGTTAAAATCAGTCTTCTTCAAACCTTGAGAAGCTGAATATGTCAATTTCCTTTTCAGTTAACATATGTACCTCATGTTGCAACTTAAATTCTCCTACAGCTTCTCTACAGACCTATTTCATTCACTGCAATCTAATCAAACAAATATATGGTTGCTGACAGGAATCAGGCCTCCTATTTACCATGGCAGAGGGAGACAACTTTTAATAGACAAATGACATCCTAGAAGAGGAACGTGGAAACTGGAGTTTGGCTTCAATATTTGGTGAAAACAGATGTTTTGAGTTTTTTTAAATGCTCAGCTTTTTCTATGGCAAGAAATACCTTCCTCTCTAAAAGCTGTCTAATGTTTCTTTTTCCCCACAACAAACAGCAGTCACTGAGTAACTTTCAACACTCTCTTAATCAGATCTATAGAGCTGCAGCTGACTCCTAGCTGACAACCTCCGCTGTCTAGAAAAATCTCTGGCTGCAAGCTGGGTGCCGAACATCCAGCAGGACAGTTAAGGTATCAAAGTGTCAGAAACCAGTTGAACAGGATGAAGTGAGGTAATTTAGAAAGGCACCTGTCTCTTCTAACAAACTGAACAATGAAGCCCCTAAGCAACACTGCTTTTGTACTTTGGATGATCCACTAGGCCAGCAGGATAAGGATGCAACATAGCAACAGTTTTTCACTTTTTGATGAGTACCAGTGAAGTGCTAAACCACAGAGACACAACAACTACACCATGAGCCTGCAAGAGAATGTGGGTTGACTACAGTCCATCTGTAAGATTAAGTTTTTGGCATTTCACCCTGTGATTCTTATTCAGAAAGATAAAATAATAAAATTCAACTCTAGCTATGTCATTCTTGTGAACTAAAAATGCAACAGTAAACAAGAGAACATAAACTATTCCTTACCTGCATGTCCAAAATCAGTCCAGTTATCTGATTTTGTTGATTGTCTATAATCTAGAATATAAAATTGAGCAATTTAGAAGGCTGGAATCTCTTCATATCATTGTCTAAAAATCAGCCTACAGATGTGCAGACATAGATTCTAAATAGCATTTTGAAAAAACAAACTACAAGACAGTTCAACTCTGACAGAACACAAAATTCATGCAAAATCAATACTCTGAACAGAGACAGGCAGGTCTTGAAAAGTCATCTGATCAGCAACAAATATGTAATTCTTTAGTGAGATATTTATTTCTAAATTAAAAAAAAAAGTGCAGCACTTAAGGTTAAAGATGCCACCAGCAGATTATTTGTAGACTAACCTTACTGGCTTTCTCATTTTTCTCCTTGAGACCTTCATTCTCACTCTGAAGCTGTTTTGTGTCCAACATAGGAAGCCGAACACCATCTTCCAGGCATTTTTCTACCTTCTGTTGTAAACTGCCATTAAACATGAAAGAAAGATTAAGTGGGCTAATAGAAACCAGAGGGTTGTGTGTTCTAGGAAAAAATCAGAAACTTGCACCATCTTCCCAACCAGAACTGTAAAACTGTACTTAGCAGAATCCAGCCTTATGTAATTCATGCACCAAGAGTGCATGAATGATGCAAAAATTCTAAACTATTCAAGTTGCCATGGCACTGACAAGGCCAGAGTCATGCAGATGAATGCAAGTTTTATCTGCCAAACCGTGCTGAGTCTCCCAACCAGCACAGCTCCAGCAGTACTGTGCAGGAAGAGAGGGCAGAGAGGAGCAAAGCAAAGCTTTGCAGTGCTCACAGTTGCTCTGTGCTACTGCAGGAGGCATAGCACAGATCAGAGGCACCTGTGAACCTTCACAGCTTTGGGAGCTTTTAAATCAGATTGTTTCACTGGGGCACACACAGCTCAAAGTGCAGTCCAGAATCAGATGCTGTGCACAGTGCTGGTGCCCCATCCATCACCCCCTGTGACTTGTAATGGGGAGCCCAAGGTCATTCCTATCAGGAATGCTCCCACACAAGGGCATGGCCTTCAGACCCTCCATTGCTCAACTCAACCCATATGTGTAGCTACAGCCTCCGTCTGCTCACCTTCTCTCAGAAAGGAAATACACTTTATTAGTGCTAATCTTGCTGTCTAATTTAGAAACCAGAGGTCACCCCAACTATTTGTAGGCTTTCAGAAAAGACAGAATGATCCCCCTCTAGATTAGGAGAGCACGAAGGCCTTCCATTGGTAAGATGGAAACAATGTGTCAACAATTTGGCTGGCAAGGTGTCCCAGCCAGCTCGCCTTTCAGCATGGAAACCTTTCAGACTCCTGTGGCATGCACCTTTACCCAATGGAGGGACAACAAACTGCAGGAACATCCACAGATACTTAAAAGTGATTCTCCCCTGCTTCACTCTTCCCTTTCATTTAAAAAAAAAAAAAATTGTTTAAGTAGGTCCCCTGATCTAAAACAGAACATAGTAACAAAGTTTTACCTGGATATTCTTGGATATCTGTCCCATTTGTTTTTTCATATTTAGGCAAGTTCAATGACAACCTATTACCTACAGCAAAATTTCTTGTAAATACCTGCACCCCTGATGAAAAGGCAAGAAATTGCCGGAATTTCTTGAAATCTTTGACCCTTCCCTGATATACCCATCAGCCAATATCCAGTTTTTCCACAGCTCATGACAGGATCAGTTATTATGTAGCCTGACTGACAGCTTCTACAGAATGCCCCTTGCCACACCAGTTTGTTCCATCCTCTATCTGCCAACAGGCCATGATGCCATTGCGGGAGTGTCCCACACCCTTAAAGACAGATAGCAAAGAACATCCTGGGCTCACTCTTCTCTGTGGTATTAATTACAACTTGCCACAAAGCACATTGTAAAACCCTTACCATAAAAAGTCATTAGCATTGTAATAGATTAAGACTGCAAATAAGATTAGGTCTTGACATCAGGTGGGGAAGCACACCCACTGCAGGGCACAGCCTGAGCAGCTGCTCATACCTCTGCACTGTTGTGACCAGCTCTTTTTCTTTTTTCTTCTGCGATGCCAGCTGCAATTCTCTCTCTCTGCACTGTGACCGGGCCTCTCCGAGCTTCTTTTCCAACTCAGCCATGGTTTCTTGAAGTTGCTTGTTCTTCTCTTCTAGAATTTGAAGCTAACACAAGGTTACATTAGTCAGACACAGTGTCACACCAGCAGAAGGCCTTGTGTCAGACCACAGCCTTGCAGTGACCTGCTGCATAGTTTCACACTAGTGTTGCTTATCTGACTGTGAGAAAATCCTAATACCTACAGTGCTCTCGAAAAGATTGAAATACTTCTCTTCCTAAATGTAAGGGTGAAAAAAAGGAGATTTTGAAACAGTAAAAGATTTGAGAACAGATATTAGGGAGCTTGTATCGTTAATCTTACATTAGGGACTTATATCTTTTAAATGTAAATCAAACCCCATTTACCTTACCTGTTTAGTCTGCCCTTCTATATCATCCAGTGTTGGAAGGTCAGCCAAGTATTTTTCTAATGTTTCAATTCGTCTTTGCTTTTCTTTGTTTTGCTCAGTCTCTTTCTGGCATTTCTTTTTCAGGCTATTAATATATCGGTCTCTAGTTTTAAGCTAGAAGAAAGAAAGAGTACATGCTTTATGATAACAGTAAAAAATAAGCCTGCTTTGGAAGCAGAGGCTGTTAACTCTCCAAGAACTGTACTCTCAGCTGCATGAAAACATTGGCTAAGAGCAGGAAACAAAACCCAAAGTTATTAATCCCAACAGCTTCAAGTTACAGGCCCACACGTGTCCTCAAAGCACAGCTGCTTCACCTCTGCCCAGAACAATCCATGTGCCTCATGAACTGAAAACACAAAGTTCAACACTTAAAATACTGTTAATTCTTTCACCCACTGAGATGTTCATATGCAACAAACAATCAGGATACATTTTAGTTCCTCTGGACTAGGAAAATAACTTAGAACATGAGGACCAATAACTTAACCTACCAAAAATAGAAGCCAAAACCCTGATTTTGATGCAGTCTGACAACCACATCACAGGATATCAGATCAGAATAGCTGCTTTCTTAAGCACCTTTTCTGTAGGTACCTTAATTTTCCATAAGCCTGGAAAAGACTTTTTGTATTACGTTACATTTATTTGTAGTCCTGGTACTTCTTTTGCTTTATTACCTAGACCAAAAACTGGAAAGAAAGGCAGCAAAAAGGAGTATTTTCCACTGTCCCTCCCTGCCCTCTCTCTCCTTGAGAGCCTTTTGTTCAGTGCACAGAATGGATGGGTGTTGAGGGGCAAATCAGGACTGTGCAGAGAACCAGGGAACCAGGGTCCAACCTACAGACCATGCTGCTAACACAAGCACTGCTGCACAGGTCCTCACCACTGCCACTTGCCAGTTCCTACACAGAGAGCAATCCAGGCAGGAAAAGCTCACAAAGGAGGAAGCAGCAGTATCCAACTTGTGGTCTTCCTGCCTCAGTGAAAAGCATACTGAGGGTTCAAAGGAAATGGTAAGGCAGAATTTTGAGATGAATTATGCATTCTTCTTTGTCTTCCCACCTGGCACTTCACTGCGTCACGTTGCCTGTATCCCTTGAACCTGATTTAATATAAATTAAGTCCGGTAATCAAAGAAGATGAGGTAACAGTGACAATGGATCCCTAAAACATTAATCAGAAACCCCTTGGTGAATGACACATTCCTGCTTGCAATAAAGGAAGGCTGTGAGTACATTCAAAGCTATCCCTGGGAATTCCTTACGCCTGCTAAGAAACCCTTTGTCAAAACAGTTCCAAGAACACAGCTATCTTTGTCTCAGACTAAAGTCCACTCTGCACATTCTAAGAAAGCTACAAGAGAATCACTCCTGCTAAATAGGCACATACAGGCTGGTAAGTGCATCTCAAAGCCTGAGGGCCACATTTACAAACCATACTAAAAATAAGGATTTAATTTTCACAATCTATGTTTTTAAATTATATTTTATTTACATAATAAACACTACAAGAATGAGCATCTTTTCTTTTTTTTTTTCCAAAGCTTAACCAATACCTGATTAAAACTGTTACCTTGATTACCATTTTAGCTAGTATCACTTTCTAGGATATATTCTCTGCAAGTCCAGATTTATCCATTACCAACACCTGAAATCATTAATCTTCTTTTTCTATCACGGATAGTTCAGTGATCTTTTGAAAATAACTCCAACACCCATATATCAAGTTGCTTTCTAGCAAAAATATGCTGCTGCAACAGTGACAAAGAAGAAATGTGGATCAGGAAAGACACTTACTTTCTCCTCCATCTTCTTTTTCTCCTCACTAGATTTGTTTGAAAGTTGTTTCACAATTTCACTGAGTTGCAATTCCTTGCTCTCAGCTGCTGCAATCTTTCGCTCAAGCTCCTCAAGGTGGGATGCTGATCTTTCTGAAATGTGAGGTTGCAGTGCTGTGCTCTCATACTGTGGTTGCTTATGAAAAGAAATAAAATAATCACACAAATGAACACACGCACACCACTGTACACTTGAACTGCAGAGCAGAAAACAGTCCTGCATTTTTTTTTTTTTTTAGCTGTCAGGAAGGGTGGGGTTTGATTTTTCAAACATTGAAATACATGGCAACAGGATGAGTTTCAGCAATCTGAAGCAAAAAGACAAAGAAACTGGACACCTTTACACTCATAATAAATGCACAAGAACATTGTGTGGCTACTTTCCCCCTCAGATTTATGGAAGATGTGTGATCCTAAAATAAATCTCCATAAATGCAGATAAAAAGCATTTTCAAAACAAATTACTGCCAATGTATTATCATATCATGTCCTCAGAAGAAAAATACTTTAAAATTGCTATGAATATACTGAAGTAAGAGACACTTTAATCTCAAGATCCTCCTAAAGCAGAACATCAATACTAGTCAAAGCTCAGAGCTATCACTCAGGAACAAGCCTGAGACTAGAGCTGTAGCTGTAGTCAGAAGGCAGGTCTCCTGTCTTTTGTTCTGTATACCAAAACTTCCATTTCCACTGCCCAGACACAGACAAGCACAAAATGGAAGCTGGCTGCATGTGGGATGAAAAAGGAGATGCATCCCATTAGGCTTTCAATTTAAAAATTATTTTAATAACATAAATTGGTTAACTTTAATAATACTGTCTGTATAATTTCTTTAATTAAATAACTAACTTAATAACTAATTAGTTATTAAATAACTAATAACTAGTGACACGCCTTCAGCAAAGTATTAAAAGATTAAAACCTTCATTAAACTAGATTTGCTTTTATAAATTTGTCTTATAGAAGGAAAGCAGAAAATCAAATACAAGTCAAACAGAAACCCAAATACATTATAAACTTTCAATCTTCTTTAAATTATGAAAGAGGAATGCACCTGCTGCTTTATTTGAAGCATAACATACTAAGATGTGCACTAAAATTTCAGCTTCTGCAATATTGTTTCCTTTGTTTGTTTGTCTAGGTTTTTTGTTTGCATCTTCTCTCCCTTCCTTCGGCCCCTCCCCCAAAAAATTCTTAACTTACAAATTAGGTTGAAACCTTAAATTTTAAAGTACTTTGTAAAAGAAGATCTGGAAGCAACAAAAGCCTAGACATTCCTACATGTCTCAAAAAGTCTCTGTATACCTAAGTTCAGCTGAGGCTCCCCTTGAATTTCTCTGCTGTCACACAAACCACACGCTCACCTGATGTACAGCTCTGTTATAATGTCATGCTGAAGTACCCTAGCTGAGATCCTACTGCAGTGCTTGTGACAGAAAAAGATAACATAATAAAAGAGGGACAGAAAAGCTATTTCTCTGCATATCTGCCTTTAGCAATCCCTTGCTGCATTGCCTTTTAGAAATGCCAAGGCCTGGAGATTGAATTTGTGTGCTGTAAGCAGCCACAGTCCACACACTGATCTGCATTTCTTGGTGAACCTTTGGTACCTCATCCTTATGCTACTTGGTACCTGTGCTAGGTAGGTGAAACTTGGAACAAGTATTCTCAAAATACCACCAGACATTCCCCTTCAGACTAAGTGCTCCCTAGGAGCACTAACCCATATCCTTTGGAGGTTCTTGTCAAAAGGTATTCCTCCAGTCTGTTTGCCTTCTCACATCTCCTCCATTTATTTTATCCATAAAATCTAACCATCTAACCAGGGCAGCAGTACCTCCTCCTCTTCAGAAAATCTCTCATTGGTTAGTTTCAGATACTCTCCTATCAAACTAATTTTTTCTCCTACTATCTCCCTGTAGGTCTACCATATATGCAATGCTGTTAAAATCTTGCTCTTATAGTGTCACAATTCTTCATTGCTATGTTAATTTTATCAGACTTCAAGTATGTAAGATTTTAACAGAACTTAGATTTCTGCAAATATAAGGTAAACTACAACACTTAGAGAAGGCTTTCTCTACACAATTTGCAGCTATGCAATTACACAGCCATCAATAATCACAAAACCTCTATACTCTGGCCTGCAGAAAATTGTGGACATGCTTTTAGGTGGCAGGTACTGGGCAGTGGAAAGCTTTGCTGAAAGAAAAGTATTCACCCTACCTGTAAATTAGTCAGGTATGGCTCTTCGCAGTTCACAAGATGGCTCAGTCTAGCGTGTTGAGCTCGTATTTCATTCTCCCTTATCTTCTGATGTAAACTGTTGATTTGCTGATTCTGCCTGTAATACGCAAATTTAATTTGGAAAAAAAAAAGGAATGGAACATAGATTAGAAAAACAAGATCTTAAGACTTATAATGAGGAATACATTAACAGGGGTATTCAACTATCCAGGATCTACACCAGCTGGGGGTTTTTTCTCACTGCAGCCAGACTGCAACTGTGGAAATACAATTTGAAAACTCTTATCAATTTTGTGTGGGTTGAGGGAGGCTTCTGTTGCCATCTGCTGCTAGGGTTGGAAGTATAAGCAGGGAAAAGCATACAGAAAACAGAACAAAACCAAACAAAATCAGCACCTTCATTTCACTTGCACTTCTTCTGCTTGGCCCCTCTTTCTACCAGAACTGACTTCTGACAAAAGTTGAAAAGATTTACAAATCAAGGGGAACAGAAAGAACTTAATAAGAAAATGCCATTATATAAGATAGTCAGCACAGCTTCCCTGCAAGGTCTTGCTTTTTGCTTTGCTTAAGACTTTCTCAATCAAGTGCTTTACATAAGACATACCTTCCCCTAGGGTAAAATACTGCACTGTGCGCTAAAACAAGTACCAGGCACCAACTGCTTGGCCAGTGTACAGCAGGAACAGTATCAGCATTGTATCATTATTTAATTATAACACAAATTGTAGCACTGCTTAAATCATGACTGCAGTTGAACTAGGCAGGACTGCAGGACAAACACCTGCTAGGTCTCTGCCCCAGCACAAGTCACAGACCCACGAGGTAAGCAGTAACTCTCCATGGAGCAGTAGGCACCTCAAAACCTGACCCCAGAGTGGAGCTGTCAGCACCCACCAGAAACACACAGAGACCTTCTCAATAATCTTAAAACCAATTTTGTGCACTCTGTAGTTTTCCCTCTTTTTTACTCTAGGATATATTTGCATGCAAGCATGATTTTTTTTTTCTCAGAGTTTCACCTCTAAGCATGGAGCATGACTGGTTTTTCTGAAAACGATGATGCTGAACCCAGGTGACTAAACCCAATATTAAGAGCAGAGAAACAGTAAATATAGGTTAACTTCAAGGGAAAAAACCTGCCTGCGCACACTCTGGAAAAGCAAATCCTGCAAAATATGTGGAAAAACATCAAAATCTTTTGCTTTTTTTAAAATTTGGAAGGGTTGTGTTTTCATCTTGGAAACATTAGCGGGTGTTCACAAAATATGCATTATATAAACTGTAAACTAATATGAAATATTTAGTAGTTGAAAAGATGCCAACTGCAAATTTTAATAGGATACTGAAACCCAGCTAAAGGGACCATTTTAGCTACTCACATTCTTCTAGCTAGTCATCAGCCAACTGTAGCCCTATTATTTGGTTTATAAAAGCAAGATCACATTTAAAAATATTGAATATAGCAGAAGTTATTTCTCAGCCAGATGTGTTAAAGAAAACATAATGAGAACATTTTTTTTCCTGTCTCCCAATTTTTATATCTATAAAGAACAGCAATGAATGGAAAAACAGTATATGTAAGTTGCCATTTGTTGGTACCTTAGAACAATTTATTCAACATTAATGGAGAGCAAGTGAATGTATTTACATGACTCCATAGCAAATCTTAAAATATTTTGTATCAGCACAGGTGATTTTGAGGCTTCCCTGTTCCCTGTACTATCGAGATTGAACAAGCTTGTACAAATACAATATCTTGTACGAGGAGTATGTGACATTGGAAGACTGTGCACAATTCTGGTTGCCATCTGTAAGACGGCACTACAAACAAGAAGTTTCCAACCTAGTTTGGAAGATTAGGTAAAGGAATATGCTCTTAACTTGTAAGAGACCTTATAAAAGCCCAAGAGTTAGTACAATTATATGAGAAAATATGAAGTCTCAATGACTTCTGTGCATGCCTGGTCACAGAGAACAAAATTATTTAGTAAGAGTTATCCAAACCTATGAACTAAAGCAGTTTTTTATTTTTTTTCACCTTATTACTTCCTACACAGATCTATTAAAATTTAATTGTTTTAAAATTATTTATGTGTTTGAAAATTATTTATTCACTTGTCATATACCCCTTGAAAGCACTATATGATTTTCTGTTTATGGGCGATTGTAATTTAGCAGTGCCTTCCTTCCCAGGCAGCATTTCAAGAGTCTGAACACTACAGCCTGGAGAATACATTTTAAAATATTTTTGAACTATCAGTGTAGTTTGAACTACATTACCATAATTATTTTCAGAATCCTTTCCCTACCCTACCAAATCCCTGTTGCAAAAAAAGTGTGACAAGTCAATCCAAGATGACACAGAACACAGAGTTTAACTTGCTTGCTTCTTTTCCCTCTGCAAAGCATGAAACTCTCCATCATTATATAACTCTCCATCCTTTTTTTTTTTTATTTCATTATACAACCTTGCCAACAAAAAAAACACTCTCTACAAATGTTTTAACAAATGTTTATGTGCAGACCCCATAACTTCTTCACATAACTAACTGCCTCTATGAAAACAGCATTAATCTCATGGCACTCAGAAACAAACATTTTGCTGCATAACCAGAGACTCCGAGCTGTATTCAAAAGGAATTTAGAAATTTCAGTTGCTCTCAAAAACACAGGTTGCCTATTACAGTGGGAACACTGTCCCCAGAAGCCCCCCTCTTAGCAATCTATCAGCCCAGCACTTTAAAAAAGCAAAACCAAATACAATTAGCCTTTAGCATTTAGGTGCCTCCAAGTTTCTGTCAAGCTCCTCAACCTTTAGTGCTTCCAGAAGCCATCTGAGTACAAGTGGGCACAGGCTGTGGCCTGAGCTCTGGGCATGGGGGAATCTGACAGGAATCCAGCCTTCAGACTCCAGTGCACATAAACCAGACCCCAGCTCACAGCGGGTTCAGTGAAAATACCGTACTAGGCACCACGGAAACTGCTTTCCTTCACAACGTCCTTATTTTTTCCCCCTTACTTTTTTGTAACATGTGAATGTTACAATTTTATGCCAACAGCAAAGGAAGAGTTACTGGTGTACTGTGTGAGTGTCATGGCATTTTTCACATGGTTTCATTCAGCCCCTTTGTCCAAATGCAAAAATCACTATTTTACTTGAAGTGTCTGCCTTGACACATCCCCTCCCTTAACACTCAGACTGAAGTAGAAGAAAACAGGAGGCAATACCCTGATCCAAAGTCATCAACCAACCAAAGGGACTCAGAGCTGAGAATTTTGTTCAAATAAAATAAATAAAAGTTAAAAAATTAAAATAAATCAGAAAAGGCAGGAACAAAAACCATCCTTTTGGAAGGGACATTTTAGTGTTCCTTATTTAAACTGATCTTCCAGAAGGAAATGGCATTAAATGATGCATAAACTGTAAATAGTCTATCTAATCAATTAATGCAAACATGAGACTAATAACATTGTTTTCACAAACACTTCTGACACGAATCTTTCCAACTGTCCCTCAAGGTGTAATATTATTTCCAGAAACTGGGGGTGGCAGTGCAGAAACAAACTGACAAAAAGAGGATCTAAACGCCTCTCAAGGTAGGAAAAGACTGCCTGGTACACAGAAAACTGTCACAGTTACCCACAGAAGAGTTCTGCACTGAAGACATCTTGTCTTTTTCTTCAGGTATAATGATCTAAAGGGATTTTTTTTCCTTCAGAAGCTACCACCTGCTTGCTATATTTTCATATTCTTTTTTTTTTTTATTTCACCGATATACTGGACTATGCCTTTTCACCCCTTTTTTAGAACCTTCAGCCATTTATAAATAACTTGAGATCAAATCCTCCCTGTACTGCTCCTAGGTGCGCTCTTTCTGCGGGAACTCAGCAGAAGTGACAGGTTATCCAACATACAAGACTCAGGTGGTGGCTGTGTGCTGCTCTGTGGTCTCCTGAACCAGATTTATGTCCCAGTTCCCATGTGTTAGCTATTCTAGCTAGATTATTTACAGAAAACCCTATCATTTTCACAAAGTAATGACTTTGGCTTATTTCCAGGTCCTATAAACATGTATTTTGCTCCCTGGTCTTCCACTACCTTCAACATTCTTTAGTTTTGCAAACAAAATTTCAAGGCTTCAGTCATGTTTCACTACTTCAGATCAATGACATTTTGTTAGGAAGAAAAACTTGAAAACCTGTCATGGCAGACTGTACCATTCTCTCGCCTTTCCCAGAATTACCAACTACCACCCCTACAAGAAATCCTAACACTACAGATTAGGCTATCAAAGATGATGATTCTGTGTAACTGTTTCCTTGGCATTTAAGGAGAGTAGTACTCCTTATCTGTCTTTCTGCTTGCCACAGACACTTCCATTCGCAATCCCCCATCCTGTGACTCTACAAAGCTGTTGAGAATTCAGAGGAAAACTTCTAATGCTACTTGACCCTAACTGATTCTATTGAAATGAGCAAAAACAAAGTTGAAACCATAACTGTGAAGTATCAATGGGAATAAGGGGGAGGTCTCTATTTTTATTCAATTGCAGTTCTGTCATTTAGCTCAAACAATCCTCTTTGAAAATTCAAGTCAGTGCAGAGGATGTGATAGCAGAGAACAGCACTTAGCTCAATGTGCACAAGCCTGGACTGTCTTCAGAGACCAGCATTAACAAACTGCTTAATATACAAACTGCTTCTCCTTAAGTCTCGAAATTATTTGTAGGACATAATTTACATTCACGTAATTTTCTCACATTTACGCAGGACAAGCATGGACACATGCTTATACAGACACTCACATATGCATTTATCTAGAAATAAACCGTATTTCTCAAATTTGGGACCAGCTCACCCATTCTGCATAAGCCAATCTTATCCCTTACTTACTCTAACATGAAAGAGCCTTTAGAAACCCACATATGCCAGAGAAGCACTTCATCCCCCCAACTGCTAAGTTATGCTTCTTAATTTTAATTTTTAAATTAGCATAAACCTAAGTCCCACACTTCAAGTCAAGCTAAGATCAGTATCTTCAAACAATTCAGGGATTTCAAAGCTTCCCCCACCACAGAGGGGACACTTAGTAACTTGTTAAGAAACCAAATGAAAATTGATGCTTACCGTCAAAAGTCATAAGTTGACAAGAATTTGCTGCTTTAGGTGGAAATGTTTGAGCAGATTTCTTCAGAATCAGGATACAAGGTAAAATACAACATGGATCCCTCTGAATTACAGGTATTAAGTTTATTCCATACTGCAGCTGGAGGTACGCTGCTTTGTTTTGTTGCTTAACAAGTTGGATGCAAATTTTATATCCCTTTGTTTTAGAGGCACGATCTCTTGGGACCAGAAGTCCAAGTGTGCAGAGTACTGATAGGGAAAGAGATCCTTAGTACACAAAGTCCTAAAAACAATGTGAATACGTTTTCCGGAATTCAGAAGATAATGCCAAAGAACGCCAACATCAGCAAAGCTTATGAGAAAAGATCTCACATTTCCTATGCAATAAAGTCTCCTTTTTTTGTGAAATTGCTCTAAGTGAACCTTTCTTCCAGTCAAAGCAGAACTTATCTTGAAGGAAAGAGGGGAGCACTACCTTTGGGAGTCAAGACATGATTTCTGATCTGTATGGATTGGTTTTTCATGGTATTTTTGAATGACTTTTCTGAACTGCATAAATTCTGCAATGGGGGTGAGGAATGAGAGGGACACAGACACAAATGTCACTTCACAGAGAGGACTGCACTTTCCCTCCCATGGCGGGAGCTCTTCAACTTCTGTAGTCTCCCGCCAGGACAAACACAGAGCAACTCTCGCACCTCCCCTATAGTTCTCTGCCAAATACAAGAACTTCATACAAATATTTAAATCTATGGAATACAAAGTGGTTTAGCACCAGTTCCACAGAGAAGTATGTGGGACAGCATCTGACCAAAACTCCCCAATGCTGTACTGCAAAAAGTAAACACCACTCAACCACGGCTGGTGAGAGACAAGCACTCAGCCTGAGGGAAGCCTCAATGGCCAGTTTGGACACCTCAGGGAAGACGTGCTCATCAGCTGGAGAGATCTCAAAGAATAACAAAAACTACTTGATTACTAAAAAGCATTACCCAGGAGGAAAGACTAAGTCATATCAGGAAAAATTTTTGAATGTCTGAGACAATTAATCACCAAACGGACCAACCCAGAAAGGCTACAGAACACCTGGTATTACACATACAATACTAAGTCATATCAGGAAAAATTTCGAATGTCTGAGACAATCACCAAACGGACCAACCCAGAAAGGCTACAGAACACCTGGTATTACACATACAATAGTGTAAGCACCTAGTGACAGCACTGCTGCTTGCCTAGCCTGGTAGTCAGGTTAAATAGGTTCTTTCTAGCCCTACATCCTTTATTTATTGCTAAGATTTAGGTTATTAGATGAAAACTAATTTCATCAATGTAACTAGCATTCACATCTGGAAAAGTGACCTTTTAAAACAGCTAAAATAACTACTGTGTAACAAAACCTTCCTGAACATTTACCAGCTCAAGACATAGGGAAGTCTCATCCACAAGTCACCTGGGTGATTGGTGATACTGGAAAAAGATGAAGGCATCTTTTTCACACTTTTATTGGAAGCAAAGTGTATCTTACACAGGAAAGCGCTCTGAGGAGGCTCCTTACAGCCCCACTCTCTGCACAGGACACCCTGTTATACAAACATGCATTCACCATATGGGTGGTATGAAGCTTCAGGTTTCTCAAAAATGGCATCAAATTATCACTCAGGTGGTTATGCTAATGCTGCATATCTTAACAAGTGACTTAAAATTAAAAGAATTACAGCTTTATAGTAGCATCAAAATGAGCACTATCAGAGCACTTCACGTCATCTACTGAAGTCAGGACAATTTGATACAAGACAAAGAAAATCTACGTCTCTTGTCTCAGTGAAAACTTCTAATTCAGATTTGGATTTAAAAGTTAATGATTTAGCAAGTGTTTTAAGAATGTATATGTTGTTTCACTCTGAGGGATAACAGTTATTCACTAAAATTGTACTTCCAAACCTACCTTTCCTGAAAAAGCTGCTCAAATGCTCTTATGCTGTCTGCAAGAGAACACTGCATGCACAGCACTATTCTCAGCAGCTTATGTGATATGTCCAGATATTTGGCATTTATTCATGCAGCCCCTGCCACACAAACTCTGCCAGGACCACACTAGAGATATCTACAGTGGCAGGTCAGCCTCAAGAGACATTCAGCATTGCACCGAACACTGCCATTTCAGTGGTGGTAATGTACTGAACAGAGGAGCAACATGAAGAATTAAAATGTGATGCTGTGATTTTCTAAACCAATGCAAACACTGCTGGCTCCCTCTGGTGCTAAATATAATGCAGTGTTACATACTAAGCAGCCAGAGAAATAAGGCAACAATATAATCCAATTATTTTGTACAGCAGGTGACAGACATTACAGTAATAAGTGTTGCAGCAGGAAATTTCCTCTTACAGACTAAATCCTTAAGTCCTCATTCATGGACTGTGCAACAGTTCTTATGTAAAAAAAACATGAGACACACCTTAAAGAAATGCCACTGTGTTCTGGTACACACACAGAGCAGGCTCGCTTTCTTGCACTGTGTTCCCACTGCCTGAAAGTAGAATCTTCCCCTCATTTTCATAAGACTAGACTTAAAAAGCATTTCTGGTTTCTACTTATTAAATTAGCAGTGACTGATAGAGTAGTTTTAAAAAGCAAACCAAAACCACTTTAAAACCCATTCATTTATGCTGTGTATTACTTAAATAAGTGCTAAACAGACTACACAAAATACATCAGTTTAATTTATCTATTACTAAATCTGCCGTTCAACACAGCATATAGATCAAAATCAAAGTACTTGTTGTATTCTCAGGCTCAGGTGGCTTTTTGGGATTTCAAAAACTTAAAAATGCTTCCATTTCCAGTGACACAACAAAGTATCCAAATATTATGATTCACACTGTTAGGTATTACTCCTTGAATTGTTTTTGTAACTATTCCTATCTAGTAGATTTCCAATACAAAACAAGGAAATTTAATAATCTAGTCTGAAAGGGCTGAATTTTTTTGCCTTTTTATCTTTGTGTAGAAAGAAGGAAAGGAAGGAAGCATGTTTCACTTTCCTTCTTCTGCTCCTCCTCCCTTTTTTAACAAGACCAAGGTACAACAGCCTGTACAGTGCATCCATTTCCTTCTTATCAACAGATTTAAGCACTGCAATGAAGAACAAGGTGTGTGATGTTAATCTCCTCCACTTCCTCAATAAGTGGGACACCAGTACAATTCCCAACAAAAGAGTATTTAACCTTAAAAAAAAGGGTTACTGACCCTGTGGGTGAAAGGGAGGCTTGTGACAAGGGCCAGAGGGAGGCACTCCTGGTGTGCCTCTTTCCACCCAGTTGTTCTTTGTACTTGCCAGCAGCAAACAGCTGGGTCTGGGGCACCATGCCAGCTGCTGTCCCACTCCTCTGGCTACCAGGCAGCAGGAGGTTAACACCTCTCTCCTGAGCTTCTGCCCCCTCAACTACCAGTTTGTAAATTCAGCATACGACTTAAGGAGACTACACCTTTCATAACTCCAGGAAAACCACAGGCACAAAGAGCCCTCTCAGCAAAAACCTCCTACCTAACCTCATTCAACAAATTACTTTCTTCTCCACTTCCCCTAAGCATAAATTTTATTCTGTAATTTAGCTACCACCATGTTCAATTAACTACACTTTAGCAAACTTTATGTTTTTAATTTTAGTTCACTATTCCCAAAGAAATTTAAACTCTGAAAAGAAGTTTAAATTAAGCTCAGGAAGACCAAGAGCTGGAATACTTAGGATTACTTCCAAATACCATTCCGAGCTCAGTGCAAGAAGACCCTGTGTTCCCATGTGCTAAATGTGGTGTAACACCACATTTTCATTTAGTGCTGCTTTGTGTCTTGAAGAAAGGTAGTTTTCACACTTAAGCCTTATTAACACCCCATCTAATGAGAAACGTAACACTAATGCTTTTTAGTGGAGTTCTATTTCAAGGTTTTTGCACATCAGATATGTACCATTTTCTTCATGGGTGAAACCAAATCACTACCTCTTCTTAAAAAAAAATTAAAATAAACAATCTGTTGCTAAAATTTTGTAAATATGCAACATCAATTTGTACTAATCTTGAAAATACAAATCCACAGATGTTCCATTTTCATTTTAAAATACCTTTTCAGGCTAATATTTTGCTCAAATGGAAATTCAATATTCGAAGAAAAGGCTGTTCTGTGATGCATTGTTACACTGCATTATTAAAAATTACAATATTTAACACCAAGTATCTACTTGAATATGTAACATCACTGAGTGGTCTGTTCCATTTCAATAGCTTCAAAACTGTATTCTGCCTTTTCAGCTGAATGAAAAGAAATTATCTTAATGGACTTCTGGTGAGAAATCCTGAAAGAACGGTATTCATTATCAGAAAGTCACACAAAAGAAATTACTTGTACAAGAAAAGGACCAGCACACTGTCACTGGGTATCAAGAAATAGCTTTTCTTCCTCCACATGGACAGTATCAGGTAACACGAGCAGGCAGCCAGGTTGCAAACATTCACTGCAGAAAATTCTCCCTGAACTGTAAACACACTTTCAGCGTGAGAAGAGCAACACCAACTGCATTTTTAGCTGCCAGCGTGTAACAAGCCTTCATGCAGAGTGCTCAGGATGGCAAGCCCAGCAGAGGCACTGAAGACCACCCCAGCCATCGTGAGCAATGCACTCACAAACACTGCTGACAGCCTGGGCCCCCCTGGAGGTGGGCTGTAGGTTTGCTACTGCAGCATTACTACTGACATAGCAAGCCTGAAAAAAAAACATTGTAATTTAGATGGCCTTTAAGCAGCTGATCAAAAGGCTCTGAGAGAGGAGATGTAAACAACCGCTAAAGATTTTTTCCATTTTAACTTCTCACTCCTTTGGGAGATCACCACCTCCACAGGAGAGCTGGCAGAGGGGGATGGTGAGCCCATGCCTTGGTTCCTAACTGTCCCATCTTTGCTGCAGCAGGCAGCAAACACACACTAACATGCTACATCCAACTGGGGAACCCAGTGCCAACTTCCATCACTGAAAAGCCACCACAGCTACTGAGTGTTGAGGGACAGAAACACCTTCAGCCACTGCAATTCCTCATTCTGTTGCAGGAGAGGAATGAACAGATCTTGCACAAGCAAGATTCAGTACCTCCTGGTACTAGAAACTGTGAGTTGGGCAGTGAGTTGCTATTAAGGCCCATTCATATTGACAGCAGTTTTAGTATGAGGCTATATATTTATTGATATAAAGACTCTGGATGTAATGAGTTAATTTTTTTTATTGGAACAATTTGTACGAGGACTTGAAGAGGATTGTACTGCTGAGTATTACTACAAAGGGCAGTTTCTCAAAGCTTTATCAACTGGCTTCAAATATAATGCAATTCTGTACTTGTGATGGGAAGGAAAATCAGCACAATGCAGTTGACCAATTTTCATCTTGGAAGTCACTTCCAAAACCTTGCAAGCAGAAAGATGTCCTTTACAAACCTGTAGCCTGGTGAGAAGCTAAGAGGGGAACCTGACAGCAGAAGTGCTGTTGGGCTCACTGCTCCTTTTCCACTCCAGAGGCATTAAACCTCCGAAATACATTTCCAACTTTGTGTAAGACTTCAGGCCAGCTGCCAGTCTTCTCTCCTAGCAGGATTAGCTCCTACATACTTGTGCATAAATAGTGGCTGGACTGAAACCTAACAACTTTACTAAGTAAGTAGTTCTCCTTGAAAACCAGCTTCTACACTGTAGGTTTTACTTCATTTAATCTGATTAATGCAGGAGAAGCTGGGTACTTACCTATCAATCACAAACTCCTTCTGTCTCAGCAGCCCTTCTTTGATTTTCATTAGAGATTCCCAGTTGCTGGAGTCCTGATAGCTTGTAGCTGGGTAACTTGAACGAGATGTTCCAGGTGAAACCTGCATAAAATAATTGTAGGATTAGGCCCCAAAACAGTGAAAGTAAATAATGTGCTACATATTACAGCATTTACAAAGCAGTTTGCTCTAAGGACTGCTTTTCAGTTTGATTCAGATTTGCTTTGTACAAAACAACTGGATTTCTAAACAAATTTCTGGAAACAAACTTCAGCCCAGTGTTACTGATATCATCATTTCTCTACTAAAAAAATTTATAGCTCTGAAAGCAGTTTGGAATGAAAAGCTCACTTAGAATTAACCACCTCATCAAGGGGAAGCCCGCTAAGTGCTCATAACCTGCTGCAATCCTTGTAGCACTTCAAAGGACAGGGCTGGGTAAGTTCAGACCCGCAGGTAACGGCAGGTAACAGCTGCCACTGCCCCGTTCAACTCCCACCTCTGACAGTTGCTTTACAGAGAAAGAAAAGCTTCCCTTCACGTGTGTGCACTTAAAATACAGAATATAGGAATATAATTCTGGCTAAATTGTAAGAGAACAAAACTTTCACAAGTAACAGGCTTCAGGCTTTCTATTAATTTTCACAAAAGCCAGGCTTCATGTGTCGCAACAAACTTAGGACAACAGCTGAACTAAATATGAACCAATAACATCATGGTTTGGAAGAAAAGTAAAAAAACTGGGACATTTTATCAAGAAAGCATTTATTACAAATATTTGCATCAGGAATTCAGGTAAGGGAAGGCTTAAGCTAGAGCTTCTGAGATCAAACTGAGGGGCCCCAGCACCAGCTGCCATGAAGTATCATTCAATCTTCCACCAGTTTTTTTTTAATCACTGAAAAAAGGTAACTCTCTCTATTTTCTGAGAGGCATCCTGGACAATGCTGTCTTTCTATGTTTTTGAAAAAGAGCAGAAGGAAAAAAAGTGAAAACATGGCTATTTAAGAAAAAAAAAAAAGTACTTTAAACTCTTTTTTCTTTTATAGCGCCACAATGTTTTAAATTTCATCTGAAATTACAACAAACTGTATTAGGATCAAGACATATGATCAACAATTAAAGTAAGTTAAACAATTGCCAAGCACTCCATGCTTTTGGTCAAAGTTTTACTATGAATTATAACACTGAATGGAAAGAATTCATTGCTTAAACCCCAATACCATGAGGTACTAAAGTCTGGAGCCAATTCCTCACAACTATAACCTCTTTTGTAACTTTAAAAAGTATTTCTTCCCATTCAGTTTAGTTCAGTTCAATCCCTAGCTTGATCACTGATGTGTTTCTGCACATTTATTCTCTTTTAATTTATAACCTAAAACCAGGTAAGATGACAAGACTTACCATTTCTAAAAATCTTTCAAGACTGCTACACCCCCACCACAGCCCCCAACCCCCCAGGTCCAATTTATCTGCTTGAGGGAATATTTCTTTTGCTTAACAAACTGGACAGCTTCAATAGTAAGACCAGTTATGAGTTACTCAAACAAACAACCACAAAACCCATCAACAGTTCTATACATTAAATACTGCACACCAATTAAAAACAAAATCTGAACTGGTGATATAATATTTTTTTTTTTTGTTTGGGCAGTGATCTACTAAACTCAGGAAAGACACCTAGTCAGGATTCCTCCTGTAAGTAACACATATGTAAAGTCTTACAGCTTATGGAATCTAAAGTTTATTTTGCCTGGGTTGCTCCATCCAGACCACATCACTTCAAAGTCATCTTTGGTGCTTACAGAATACCTTGGGATTCTCACATACTGCCCTGTATTAGTTATACATATGACTGGCTGAATTGAGAGGCACCAGCACAAACCTACTCCAGTTAAAATCTCTCAGTGACCCATGCCATGTCATGCAGTACAAAGTGACAACATCAGGAACCATCACAGGACTTCATGTTATGAATTTTTTTCCTTTGCTTTTCCCACTATAGTACTGATGAATGCTTTCCTACATCCACCTTAACACCATGACACTACAGTCAGAAGAAAGAAAGAGTCCTCATTGCAGCTCGGATTTGATCTTTACTTTTCAGAGCCAGAATTTCTTTCTCTCCTCAAGAGAAAACTCACACGCATTTGACATGATGAACAGGAAATATATGGCTTTATAAAGCCAAATCAATTTCTTGAGCATGATTAATTTTGTCTTTAAAACTGAACTATAAAAATGAAGAGATTAAAGACAGCAATTAAATACAAACCTATTTAAGAATGAAGACATTCTGGAACTCACTGGTGGTTTCTTTAAGAGAATTCTTCAATGCAAATGCTTTATTTCAATCTAGCACCTCTGCAAACATTGATTTGCACTGAAGTCAGAAAAAATCCCTTCAAATTTAGTACAATAAGAAAGTATACAAATCAAATACTGCAACTGCTGAAAAGCAATGCAATGAGTTTTGCAAAGTTAAGAACAGAGTGATATTTTGTGAATTATATCCCAACAATAGTGTGTTCATTTGGGGCTTTTATTAAATCTAAAACATAAAGCCTCCATTGATTACTCACAGAGATGCTTAAACTTTGGAATATACCCAATCCTGTTGAGTGTATATACACACGCTGTATACACATATGTAACAGCAAATAAAATATTACTTTGTATTAAAATTGTGTGCTTCTATTTTTCACTCTGAACAAATGAAAACAAACAAAAATGTTTGATTCTGATATCATGTTTCATCCAATTAAAAAAAAAAAAGAAAAAGAATATACTAAAAATACTTCTTAGCACTTCCCAAAATAACAAGACACTTCACTCATTTATGAGCACATGGTGTTGACTACTACAAACAGCTTTCTAGCTGCTTTGAATTGCATGGTAACACACAGGCAGTCGGCTTACGTTTGAGTATCTTGTCTCCTAAGGATATCAAACCAAAGAATGAGACCAGATACACTTCCAGGAGTCATATTTAGAAAGCCATCCACAACTCTGAGCCCTTAACTTGAATCGTCTGCAACTACAAAACAAAATACCATCTGGAAAGACACAGCATTCTTTTCTATCTGTCCTACAAAATACAACTATTTTTGTCACCTGGCACCTCTTCTGAGAGTATCAGCCTTGTCCTGAGAACATGTGTTCAGTTAGAACAGTATCCTTTGCACAGTGAGATCCAAAGGTCCTCACTAGCTTGTTTTGTGACAGAGGCTTGGCAAACCTTCAAGTCACTGTTGAGGCAAAGTCAGCTGCTGAGGAAAAAAAAAATAAAATAAGAAATCTTTGCTGTACTAACCCAGATGCAAATACTTACTGCTGGAACAGACATTGCTGACTGATAGTTTCACGCTTATTATCAGTGGAAAAACAATTTTTCTGTGGACAGAGTTTAACAATATTTAGATAACTTAGGTCAAACACAGCTGGGTTTTTAATTGTGCTAATTAAAATTATCTTCTCAAACATGCCTGAAATTTCTGCCTGAAGCGGATCAGGGTCTCAGCACACAGAGCAGCTCAGCATTCCATGTGCAACATGCTGTATCGTGTCAAATGATGTCATTTACTACATCACAAAGTAAAGGTGAAGTCCAAAAATGTCAATATAATACTTAATCTAAAAACAAAAAAACAAACCCAAACAAACTCAAAAAAACCCCAAAAACAAACAATGGAATTGAGTTTTTTTTCATGAAAGATGCAGCTTAAATAATTTAGTGCTGTCCATACTACAACTGTAAATTTTCAGTCCATTATTAACAACTAGCAGAGCACCAAGAATTACGCCAGGTGATTGATTCCCTCTGGACAACTGCTTACACTGCCCTATGCTATCATAAACTCCTGTCCATAGGGATCATTCCTCTCTTGCTGCATTTAACAGGCATTACTCAACAGAAAAATAGTTCCTTGCATCTGCAGCTAATCCAATGCAAAGAATCAACACAAGCAATGTTAGCAGGAGCTAAGAATTCCGTTTTTGACTGACAGTTGAGGAAACAAATATGGATGACCACTAAGGCTGTGCCTCAGGGACATCACTGAATGGATAATGTGGGAGAAAGAAGAGGTGGATGTAGCAGCAGCAAGGCCAAATGCACTCTTGTCATGGAGATACCTCCTGCCTATGGGTCACCTGTGATGGGAAAAGGTTTAATCTGCACAGGCAGAGCAGCAGCCACTGAGGAGCTCTGTAACTGCTCCCCACCCTGGGTAAGGAAAAACAATTAACCCATCGCTTCCTCCCCACACAGATTTCTTCCTAATATCAGTTTCAGGTCAGAACAGCTCCCATAATTGAGACAATCTCAAAAGATCATTTATCCTTTTGCAGGTGAAACAGGGACGGTGGCTGTCAGGCAGGAAAAGCTACAGAAGGCTGCAACCATGGAATAAGGCCCTAATTTTAAGGAATGATTTATACAGAAAGGCTGTGCCTTGCAGAAATGCACTAGAAACACAGCTAAAAAGCTGAATTCTCCACAATGTAAAAGATTCTGAGCTAAAGACTACAGACAAGAATTTACAATTTGTGGTATCTGTACCTCACCACCTACTGCTGTACTCTGCTCTATCTTTGCCTTTTAGGGAAGATAGTGTTTCTGCCCAGCAGGATATAATCACTACAATTCTTGGCAGCAACACCTAGGCTGTATCACATTTTGCCTATGCTTTCACAAATTTCCAGCAGTCACAGGGGAAAGAACATCTAATCATGCCCTTGCACTTTCATTCCACCCATGGTATGTGGTGTTCTTTGGGGAATTTCTTTAATGTGGAAACCATCATTAAAATCAACATTGAAACACCATCAAACGATGAGGTACTCAAAAATACACGTGTATTGTAGAGAGGTTAGCACTGCTAACAGCAAAATAAAAACCAGTAAGGTTTGGAAAAAAATCCCAAACACATACTTTATATAGACATGCAGCCTGCAAAGTAGTTAATGTAAGAGAGACCACAAGTAACAGGGAAAATACACCTGACAGGAGTTGACGATTTAACCTGCCTGAAAATCAGCTGAATGCAAGCTAGGATTGCATATGGGATGTCAGGTTACAGAAAAAGGGGGTGAGGGAAAGGATAAAGCAGTGACTCTAAACAGCTCTGGCATAAACCCAGCTGCAAGAGTATGTCTGGTAGTACAATGTGAGGAACCAGAAAGTCACTGGAACAGTAAAATATGTCCAAAGAAGATAAACTTTCACGGATAAAAAGCTCAGAATGATTTATGATAAAGAGCAAAATATCACAAAGGCTGAAGAGACATGAAATCAGACAGCAAATACCTTGTTTCCAGGCTGAGAGACCACGCAAACTAAGGTTGAGAGAATGAAAATTGAGATATGGCAATCTGGGATAACCCAGATTGCCATATCTCAATTTTCATGTTGGAGAAAACCAACAAACAAAAAACAGCAAACAACAGAAGTTCATCAAACCAACTAAAGAGATGGAGAAAAGTAGCAAAAGTATATCATAAACGACTGAGAGAAGATCCAAATTTTAAGATTTTAGAATCTGCACTGGATGAAGCTTAGGAATTAAAGGGCAAGCCAGTTCCTACTTGATGACACATCAGGACTTCCTCTGAGTTAGGATTAAATTATGCATTCTTGTGACTAGCAACACACTGACTACACTATGCCAAGAGCAGAACAATCACAGTTAGGCACCAACCCCATCAACAAAAATTCAAGAACCAAAATTCATTTTAAAATGAGGATCAGTTCAAAGATATATAGCCAGAGCTGAACTGCATGGATGCTACATCTTTTGTATGACTTTTTAATGCTTTTCCAACAAAAAATTAAAATGCTAATGCTACTTACAGACACCACCACTATCATCATAAACTTTGAAAAAGTGGAAGGCTTTCAAAATGCGGAAGAATAAACAGTAATAGCATTCGCATGCCTCCTAAAGGCAGCACTCCCTCTAGTCATTACACTTTTACTAACACCTTTGTTCAAACTTCCATCACAAATGAAATTCCCATTGCAGACAGGGCAACACACTTAACTCAGTCCTCATACATTTTACTCTCATAAGCCTGGGAGAAATCTGACAGTCCTGCAATTTACTGTTATTTGTATATTTACTTCTTCCCCAACATTGTTTATACTGCAGCTGAGGCTTCTGAACTTCATCAAGGTCAGGTCTGATAATCACAACACGGGAGGAAGACATGATCCCTTTGCACAACAGCTTACAAATGAATTAAGAGCAAAGCATAGCAAGTACATGGTTGCTGGGATACAACGAGATGGGAGAAAACAAAAGCTAAGGTCAGGTAGCTATTCACCATGGAGGAAAAAAAAAAATTATATAAATAACAAACAAGCAGAGATTTTTTACTGATGGCATAGTTACAGGATTTTGATAGCAACTGCGTGGTCACTTAAATGTGGCATAAACGTACGCTGCTATCAAAGGGAGGGGGCCTGTTCTCCTGCCTCTTCTCACCACTTCAAACATTCATACCTTTCAGCTCCCTCCTGACAGCCCCAGTCCCACACTCTTCCCCCATCCTACACACATGAAGGTTATTTGCATCTCGGTCAGACTCTTATCAGATTCATTGCACTGAAGGCCATGTGAGATCTAGCACTGCACACACTCTTAAGCGGGACAGGAGTGTACAAGACAACACATTTTGCAGTGGCACAACTTTGTGCTGGATTAGCGTGAACACGACCACAAGCTGAATTATCTCAACTACAGGCACTGCCAATCCCTTCCAAAGTATCAGTGTATATATAGACTGAGTATTTTCTAAGCTTCTGAAAAAAACCGTATTATACAGTTGCAATGACATTAAGTTACTGGCCAAGACCTGGTGTTTAGGTAAGCAATCAGTTCAAGAAAAGGAACTTACAAATTAAGATGGCATAACAGAATAAAACCAAAAGCCTCCTGCACTTTATTTTCAAAATAATCCTCCCTGTGTTGGTTCTGTGAATTATGACAGCACACCCAGGACCAGTGGCACAGTCCTAGCCTACAGTCAGAGACTGCATGTGTAAGATCCTTATGTGTTCAAAATCTGCATTCAGCAGAGGATCCTGAATAAAGCAGACATATAGCAGGGCATTTGCAAGGGAAGGGAACTGGAATTCTTAACCGGCAAGGTTTTGTTCCTTCTAGCATCCCTGATGGTACTGTGTAAAAGTCTCCAACGACAAAGCAACAGATTAACTCTGAAAAGAGTTTGCACCATCCCTAGCACGTTGTTGGGGCAGAGACAAGGGCAGTATCCTAGAAGAGGCTGCAGCCACTCAGCAGTCCTCCCAGACTTTCCTGACCCCTCCTCTCTGTCCCCTAAGCCACTAGGTTCCTGAAGGGTGAGACCGGCACTCCCGGAGCTGCACACAGGATAATGATACACCCTCCTCTGCTTATCTTCCCCTGAACAGCCACACTTCGCTTGCTTTTATATGTTCTTATAACATTCCTTCATACTCCATGCAACACCAATATTATTTTTGTCATAAATCCTTTCCATTTATATTCTGGCAAATGTTATGAACACAAAACACTTCTAGGTGCCACTTAATATGACGTTAAAAGCAACAGTGCCTGGAATTTTCCACTGATAACAACTGGGTCTTTCCTAAGTATAGAAGCACTTGTTTTATTAAGTGTTCATTTTATCTTCCCACTGCATTGAAATTCAAATGTTCTTTACTATAAAAAAAAAAAAATTAAACATCTGGAGATGAAAGGGAACTTCCACAAGAACAACTTTTTTTTTTTTTTAAGACTATTAGTTGAAGTTTCACTGGTAAATTCATTATTTCTTTTTGCTTCTTATTCCATCCTGGAAAGCAAAGTGACTACAGGTATTCAAAAAGACCATTGTTTTATGTGCTCAATAAATACAGGGCATGTTAGTCACTACAAAAAAATTATCAACTGTACAAGTAAGACAGAAGTAACTTACAAAAAAGGAACAGCTGGCAAAAATCAATCATGAAGGACATGTAAAATCGACATCCTCAACCAAGTTGTGATCATTTATAAAAAGTTTTAAGTTAAAATACTAATGCTAATGCTAATACCTACAAATACCAGTTTACTGAATGCCAGTCTTGATTGTTCATTGATTAGTCACTATGCCTGCTCATGGCTAAAGTGGATACAAAAAGTGACCTAGAAAGCAATCAAAAAAGCAGCTATTTTTTGCCAGCCTGCACAAACTTTGCAAGGATGAGCAGAGCTGGCCATCAATCTTGCACAGAAACTAACTGGAGTCCTCCTGTAACAAGAAGGTAACAAAAAGAGAGTGCAACTTGGATGAATATTAGAGGGGAAAAAACCAACAACCCATACTTACGCAGTAATTGGAGAAGAAAACTTAGAAAAACCTTATAAGCACAGAGCACCAAATTCTCTTAATGAAACATGCAAACATATTGAAAGAGAGGGAAGCCACTATGAATTTAATGTGAAGAAAGAGCATACATTTGGGGAAAAGCGATGCTCTGCAATTTCTTTATCCAGGGTCTTGACTTTTCAAATTGAAGTTGTTGAGATTCTGTGGAGGGTGTTGGCCTCTAAACCAGAAAACTGAGCCTCTCCTTTCCTGCATTCCATCTGCTTTAGCTTTTCTGGACTTTACAAGAAACATAAGCCATATGTGTAATACTCAGCACAATTAACTGAAGTTTAAAAGAAACAAAAAAAACCTCACAAAAATAAAGCAGAAACATTTATATTAGAACAAATCCAAGTATTCTCACAAACTCAAGAAAGTACATTTCATTTAAAAACAATAATTCAGAACTGGTCTCTATGAGCACTTGCAGAAAAAATGGAGTGAAATTACTGGAACACGCACACTTCAAGTTTTGCACATTCAACTTCTGCACATGTTACAGCTGATGGGGAAGAAATTATTAGATAATACACTCTTTTCCACTTCCTTTTAGGCTGAAAAACCAAAACTGTTAGCAGTAACAAAGATATCCTCTCACACACACCTTTGTTCTTCTCCAGCTCTTATTACCACAAACGCAGATTTAAAAAACAAGGAAAAAAAGACAAGGATACTCTATAAACAGCGGCAAGTGGAGGACTTAATAAAGCTGCCTTAGTGGGGATTGGAAAACCAAACCAAGTTCTCTACTAAGTCTCATGCAGAGTTAGTGATATCTGTGGCCATCAGAGCACTGCACAATGTGAGTAGGGTATTCATTCACATTTATTGGTGACTACATTGAAAAACTTCCATGGATGGGAAAATTAGAGGCATACTCATGTTTTCTGTCCCAACTCCAGGAATTCTTCCCAGACAGAACTAGCTGTATCAGCCAGCAAACCAAGCAGAAGAGCACATGGACCTACTGTGAAGATTAAATTGCTTCAAGCAAAGATTCTACCACCGTGTACAGCATCACAAATTTGATATATCATCCTGCAGACAATTCAGTCACTTGCCCCAGAACTTTGAAAAACAAAAAAAAGGAATTTTGTATATATATATTTTTTAACTCACAAGGAGACACCATGTACTTGCATGACTCTATGAATTTTAGATGCATTTACAGAGGCTCTGCACCTCTGGCAAATCGGATCCTGGAATCTCCAAAGTCAGACATTTGAAAATCCAAACCTGAAACATCTGCATCACTGATAAACAGATGAAATGCTGTTAATTTAACATTGCACAGCGTGTGAAAGCAGCAACCACACAACCATGGAAGGTAGTCACATAATTTGTGTGTGGAGTAAGTGACGGATATTTGAACTGTTTGGCTTCAATCCAGATTGAACCTTTTCCACTTGAGTTTATGAGGGGTACTTGAAACACACTTGTCTCTAGCAAAAGCAGCAGTATGATGTAAGGGTGCATCCAAACATCCGTGTCAGTGTGTGAAGGTGTTTTCCTTCCTTACAAGATAAACTCGGGGGAGCCCTAGCACCTTCTTTATATAGGCAGAAAAGGCAGAAGTTCACACTAAAAAAAATAAATATCACTTTCATCATCAGCAATTAGTACTCGTCACTTGTAGGTCTCCAAGTTTCTTACAAAGAAACTAGACTTAATCCACAGAGAGGAAAGTGAGACAAAAACAAAGACAACTGGTCTCTTCAAAAAGCACCAAAACACAGCAGATTCTCTAGTGTGGAAACTATTTTGTAAGCAAAATACTGCTTTTAACAAACACAAATGAGACTATCTCTACCTAAAGAAAAATAATATATGTTGATTGAAGTAGGCTCATCTGGAAGGTGGGAAAATTCATGTTTCAGAATGAGCTACTTTTGTTTTCATTTTCTAATTCACAGAGATGTCAATAATAATGTTATACCAAGTACTCACATAACCAATTGATACGGAAGACCGTATTTCAAAACCACAGAGCCAATTAATTTTCAATAAATGCCACAAAAAGAGGAAAAAAGCAAATAGTTTTTTCTATTAAGAATGGAGTCATAAAAGCAGGAAAAAGGCTCTCCACATCTCCTCAGTGCTCAGGAAGCTACAGACAAAACAGTCTGGACACTACACTTGACAAAGCTTCCATGCTCCAGCGACTGACAACAGAACTTCCATGAGAAAGCAGCTGCCTGAAACAGAATACATAGTCAGAAAATATCTGCAAGACCAGGAAATCTGTTCTCGCTATTCAGAGCTGGTCTGAACCAAGGAGTAGAGCCATGTCTGTATCTGGCATATTCTGCAAGAGAATAAAGAAAAATATGAGGTTTTGTACCTCAAATTCTCAGGTAATGAAATTCAGGATCCTAGCTTTCTAGGGTGCTTTTTTGCTGAATGCTTTCCCCCCTGTTTTAGCTATAAATTGCATGAAGCAAAGATATGGAGCAATAGATAGCTGATGCTCACCATGAGAATTTGTCTTATTTATAGTCACTCAATAGAGGGAAGGGAAAAAAACCCACCAAACTTCAGAGCAATTGACAAAAGAAACGAAGAAAAGACACACACCATTCTGTTACACCAAGTAAGAGAAATAAAGGTGTTGCTGACTCCCACTTCTCAAAGTAGAGCCACATGAAAATTAGCCTGAAAACTCTTTAAAAGCCTGATTTATGCCATCTCCATGTTGATTTGAATGAAGAGCCCCAGGTGGCAAGGTCCCCACTGAGGCCACTGGTCTACCTGCTGCCTCCTCCACACTACCTGAGGGTGTTCACTGCAACAGTCTGCACAAGAGAATCTTTCAACTTCTAAATTATGCCAAAACTTTCCTCATTTGGGCAATATTTATGCGTTTCTGTTAGGACAACTTTCAGTTGAAGGTACGTAGCAGCAAAATCTAAAGCCCAATAATTTCTCCTCAATTCTCGAGTTACGCTTTCAAGTGGAGATAATCCAGCACCACCACTTGGCAACTGAAACGTGGTCTTCCAACTTTATCTCTCCTTCATGTGCCTTTGTCCCGCTGTTCATCTATCACTCACAACATGTCAAATAACACAACTAATCTCTGTGCTTCCCAGAACAGTTTATCTGAAAGACACTCAACACAGTTTCTTAGGTATAAGGATCTCGGCACACCACCTAAGGCACATTGTTCAGCTTAACCAGTTGAGGACACCAGTAAGCACTAAATACAGTGTTCCCAGGCATTTCATAGAAATAAAGAACCTTCCCTGTAATGAAGATCATTGAATTTCCTATCCTGCCTCATGCTGCCATTTTGAAGACACTTTGAACCGTTGAAGATAACTGCTACTAGTATATTATTTGACCTTCATTAACCTAGTAAAAAGGTAAACTTCATCACTGTGAAAGCCACCAGGTATTTACAAGAACACAGCTTTTTGTGCTGTCAATATTTAGTTGCAAAATAAACCATCTGCATGGGTCAAATCTGTGCTAATTGTATTGTCTCCACAAGAAATAAGTGTTTCCTAATGGTGTTTGGGAAGAGGAAGGACACAGCCGATTTTCAGAGTGAGAGCCAGGCAAAACTTCTTGTTTCCCTTCTCTTCTAACATCGGGTCAAAGCACCAAAGACAATAAACAGGCGTGACAGGCTTCTGCACCCTGCAATCTACTTTAATAGTGTAAGGTTTGCGCCAGTAACAGCAAATGAAACAAAAACATTCAAGATGACCTTTCAAAAAATGTCTTTGGTCAGTAACAAATCCGATGACTAGTACCACCAGAGCATTCACCATTCCCAAAAGGAGAAATATTTCAGACCAAGTTTTACTAATTTATTTTGTACTTTTTCATAATCACTTTGCAATGGTATGCCTTATAAGCTGCTGCCTCAAAAAGTAATTTTATCTTTCTTGTATAGAAGAAAAAAATGTGAAGACCAAACTAATTTAACATCTGTCCAATGGTTAGGAAAAGTAAATACATCTTGTCCCAGAGGAAAATACCATTATGCAAAACCTAGATTTCTCAGCAGAGCTGTTTCCTATAACACTAACAAAGACCATAACTCTCACTACAAAAAAGCAGGAACACCTGCAGCCTCAGAAAGGCAAATTCCTACACATAAATCCAGAAAATAGATATTGAGACTACAGATGTGAGTAAGATTCACTTAAGTCAGATAATCATTAAAGGAGGCATCAGGTAAAACATATAAGCAAACAGGTTGTAAGTCAATCAAATTCAAGTAAAAAACCTTAAATGCATTAAAAAAGTTCTCTCTCAATTGATTAGGCTGTCACCCTGTCTGGTGTGGTTCTGGAATGCTATTCACATCAGCACTAAAAATACTGATTTTTCTGTACTTTTGAAGGAGGGAAAAACTCATTTTCCTTTAGGGTGTATTAGGCTCTCAGCACAAATGTAACGGAAGGATACATTAGCTGGGTTCATCCTCTTTAGAGAACCTTAAAAAGGGTCCTGTAAGCCACATCTGCTAACACCTGAATGGCTGCAAGCAATTACCCATCACAGAATCAGGTCAGAAAACTACTGGATATAAAAAGGAAAGATCTCATTTTAGAGTTCAGCTTCAATACCAAATTCTGCTACTCTGTCCCACATACGCACAAATTAATGCACATTTGTGGGAGCATCCACATCTCCCTTCTGTGTGTTTTTTGTTACTGTTAAACCAAACATGCCAACACAAGAACTTCTGCTGTGTGAGATCACACAGGCACTTTTGCAGTGTGAGAGAAAACTGCAACAGCATCATGAAAAAACTCACTAACTCCAGGACTCCACTGCTGAATTTCTTTACCAGTATATTACAAACAATTGGACTTGGGTGACAGTCCATTTCTATACAGAGTCATGATTATCAGCAGACCAGACAGTGACACATTAAACTCTTTACAGATTATACAGGTGGCCAGTGTCTACAGCTGGAATTTTGAAAACTAGCACAAGAAAGGCAAAAATAATCCAGGAAATTATTAACAATGTGAATAGAAGTCTCACAATTATTATTTAAATAAAGGAGCTCGTATGCTGAAGTATAACACGTCTCTTTTTAGACATTATCCCAAACATCAACCGGATCTCTAAATAATTTCTGAGAAGAAACATGTTCTAGTGGTAGATTCCTAATTCCCCTGGAGAAAGCCCAGATCATCTCCATTTAAGGTCAAGAAGGCAACAGCTGCACATTTTTGTTCCCCAGAACAAAATGCAGCAGACCAAAACCTTCAACACAGATTCCTTTTTTAAAGCTTTTCCTTTCTCATATCCACGGGTGTCTGGACCTGTTCACCCAGGAGTGAATGAAAACAGTACAATGATGTGCTCATATATCGTGTCTGTACTTGTCAGACTTGACATGTCCCATAAGCAGTACTTTGGCATCTGCCTCAGAATCCCACCAAAACCTCCATGAGTTACATGAGGGATTATAACTAACCTGAACTAGAAAAATGTTCTCAAGAGAGTGTTCCTAAACAAGCTTGTTTTTAGAGAAACAACATTAATACAACATTAACAACACTCACATGGTCTGAACTTGTACATGTTACTGCTATTTGGCGAATACATTTTCCATCTTAAAATTCTTATCAGAGTTGACATTTAGAGAAGATGTGTATCATGCTTCTGATGAAATCCTAGTATTTTTACAGTGCCTTAATTTGTATATTTAAGTATCACTTTAAAATGGAGACCAAGCTACGACTGTGTCAGCAGCTCACAGACAAAACCAAATTCTCTTAAGGTATCTCATTTCTACAAAGCTCCAATGCATTAACAAAAAAAAGCCAAGAATTTGGGGTAGCGTAACTAAATAACATGACAATTTTACATCAATTTTGTAAAAGGGAGGAACGGCACTGCAGCTGTTGTAGTGCTGGGTGTTGGACTTCATAACAAAATATAGACAGTGAATTTCAATAGTACAGGTTTCATAAAAAAGGCAAACAATCAAATGCTAGCACTTCTCTTGGATGACAGCATACAATAAAAACACGGAACTTCCCTCATAAAAAAGCCAAATACAGTTTGCTTGACTGTGAGAGATTTATAACATTAATAATGCCATTATAAGTAAATTATGAAACACTTTGCACCAGTAAAGAACCATCACTCCTCACTGTAAAGATATTCAATTAACTTTCAACTGAAATATGTGATCCCAGACTGCCTGGGTTTGATACTAAAGGACAACTGAAAGCAGGCAGATTTATGATACTAAAACCAAGCTGCTAACTTCAACTGTGATATAACCAATTTGCAGAAGAGCTATTTACAAAAATAAAAACAGAGCTCAACTTGAAACAAGGTTGTACATCAGCCCCAAAGCCCTTCTGTCTCTGGTTTAAATGATGTACTGCAGCAGGGCTTCCAGGGAACAAAAAACCCAAACTAAACCAAAAAACCCACCCTGTCTGGGTTCCTGCTTAAAGCCAAGCACTCATCTATGCTAAACAATTATTGTCAAAACTGAATCTCTAAGTGTTCAGAGTTTGGCTGAGCTTCTGTATTTTTGCCTGCAATTTCCCAATGAGGAAAAGGCCCGTGCTGTCGTTGTATCCACACAGAAAGCCTGATGCTGGATGCTCTCATTTGACAGCTTAATCCTTTTGCATCCAGTAAATCCTTCACTTCCCCAATGCACAAAACCTACTCTGCATACACACTATGTTGTCACTTCTCAACACAGGAAAGTATACATAAGATAAATTGTAAAGTAGCATCAAGCTGCTACTCCTATCCAAACAAAGAGAAAGGGTTCTCAAAAAATTCACTTAAATAGTTTCCAGCCACAGAAAAGTGGGAGAGGAAGAAAAAATGTGGAAGTGGGTTTTAAAGGAGAGATAAATACTTCAAAATATATAGTAATGATAAATTTCAGAGATGAATTTACATATGTCAAATTTGGGAAAAAAAATCCTCTAACCCCACCCATTAGTGTTTGGAAGAGACATGAAATACAGAAAAGTTATTTCAGTTTAAGCACTCTGAGAAGAAAGATTATCTTGGGAAGCATTCATCATACACTATAAACTGAATACCAGCTATGTAACTATATATTATTGAAAGTGTAGTTTAAAAAATACCTTGGACAAAAGAAAATAATTCCAAGTCAAACACCCACAAGAAATGTGTCAGCCCTCAGTATTTAGGTTTCCTAACAACGAAAAAACAGAAGTAGCAAAAATAACACATCCAAAGCAGCTCCCTGAGTAAGTTCCCATTTAAGTTCCTGTTTAAAAAAAGGCAGTGTGTCAGGGAACAGCTCCCTTTGCCACTCTACTGAAGCATGCAGCTTCCCAGATTCCCTCATCCTGTGATTGAGCAGGTGGTCTCCCTGGCACACAGGTCCTTTCACAAAAAGAGAGGTGCTGCCCATGTTTAATATATTACTGCTGGGAACAAGTTTAGAGGAGCCACTGCCCGTGTCAGAAGGCAAATGGAACCAATCAACTTGTGAGCTGCTGAGTGACACCTTGAGTCCTGCCTCTGAAACTTTTGTTATTTTTTCCCCTCAGCCTACTTCAATTGTTTCCACAACTTGGTCACAGACTCGGAAAAGTTGCCAGAGATCTACAGGCTCGTCCCACAGCCTGCAGCAAGCTCATCTGTGCTTCACTGTCACACCAGGGGTAAGGAACCTCTCTTCTGTGTTATCTTTTAAATCTTGTAGCAAGGCACGCTGTAACTGTACTTTTCTACAAAAACCTCCTCTACTCAAATTAACAGCTGGTTTTAACTGTTTATCAAAAATATGGAAATATAGGCATTACAGCTCTGAGTCAAACATATACTGCTGTGTGGGGAGCCTTTCAGCAACAGTAAAGGCAACATAATTTCCTATATATTCATAGGACACCCGCTGTCCTTGGGTACATGATTTATACAGGTGGTATTGCACAAGAAGGTGAGAAGGTTTCATCATGTTTCTCACACCTGTCTTTCCTTTCCAATTTAGTACCTTTTGCTTGTTTTTTCTTTTGTCTGTTTGGTCTTGGTTTTTAATCCAAAATCTACAAAGAGAATAATTCTCTTAAAGTTTTGTAGAGGCATTCTTTTTCCCAAAGCTGCCTATTCACAGACCAGCAAGTGTAAAGAAGCTCTTTCACCATTAACTCTGTAAAACATTTTTCTGATCTAACACATTGAGAGAGCAAACCTTTTTTTTCTGTATGATGAAAAATTATCCATAATTAAAAAATTTAACTGATTTATAGCACTACTAGAACTAAAATTATACCATATTACTCTAAGTGCAGTTCAAGCTACAGAATCCATGCAGTGTTTTTGCTTTGACATCCATTAAAATTTTATTTTCTCCTGTTGTTCATTGTAACTAACACAACACTTGTCCTAGATTGCTTCTAATAACTGAGAAATAATTCAGCTAGGATTTGTAACATCATGAACTGAATTTCAAATGCAGAAAAGAACCCATTTATTTCTAAGGGAAGCACAGACATGTTGTACAATGAAATACAATCCCAGCTTTAAAATCACTGAAATAAGGTGCATCTGAGAGAAACATGTCACATAAAGAACATACAGTATTTACATAAACAAATATTTTTAAAATAAATACGATTCTTGAATATGGATGTCTCTAAGGTACTTGGGCTCCTTACATTCTTGCTCCCCCCTTTCATCAATTGACACCTTACTACTTATGTCTACATATGGTTATAGAAGAGACAAACCTAATATAGACTTGTAATTTTGTGAGGCATGTTTTCCCTGTTAGAGAATAGATACACCTAATACCTTTTCCTTTCAGTGACTAGCAGGCATCAGACAAAGATAGATCCAGGTGCTTGGTTTTGTGCTCAGCAGCCTTGTGCCAGTTTTGACTACTCAAGTGAGAGAAATGTCTGAACATGCTGTTACTCCTAAGGCAAACAATCTGGTCCAGAGTTCTCTAGGAGTTGTTTTAAGTAGGCAGAAGCAGCACTTCAGACCTCCCAGTGCCTACAAAAAGCAAGAAGGTTCCAAGACATTTTTTTCAAGGCTGAAGTTATACATAAAATGTATTTTCAAGTGAACAGAGGAGTTAAGGTGTATTCTACCACCCGGAGAATATTTATCTTCTACTAGAAATACTGCATATGCAGACCTTTAAAAGTACACACACAGATTGAACATACACACTGACACTTAACTGCTATGGGCAGCTCTTCCCTGGAAACTGGAATGCATCCCATAGCTACAGCAGGTCAGCTGCTCCATCATCTCAATTTTATCTGGTTAGAGTTCAGTAATTTAATGTAGATGAGGGAGTGGCTCAGCTGTTAAATTAAATTTTAAAGTTTCACACTTATAACATCCCATGTCACAGACATCCAAACCCTGAGAAACAACCTACAGTCATGTGCTACAGGACAGGTGATAAGTGTTACAAATCAATGTGAAATTAGGCATTTAATTTACAGCACGCAAGTTGTTGTTTTTGGGGTTTTTTTTTTTTGCTACTCATTTGTCAAGACAACAATGCAATTGTTATTTAAAAGAGGTTCAAATTCATGTATTACCACATTTTTATTTTTAAAAGCTGCATTTATTTCTCATCCTCTGAGAAAGTTAGTTCCTCTGTACAACAGGAAAGTCACTGAAATCATCAGTTTGTAACTGGTAGTTTAAAGGTGATTTTCACTGCTTTCTCAGACCATCAGCAAACAGAAATTTATACATGTACAGAACCACAGGAACTTTTTGTTTGCTTTAAGAATAATTTGATTTAGGAATAGAAAAGTACCCCAGCTGTAGAAATAAAAAATCTCACAGGGAAGTAAAGTTCTGTTCCCTAAAACTAGAAGACACTTTAGAATTGAAGATTGCTTTTGCTTTCTGGAGATTGAAAAAAGGCTGAACAGGTCCTTCCTGGCATCAAGTAACTTCTCAGAAGTAAATTTTTCTATTATACTCTTCTCAAACAATGCCATATCATTGTTCCTTGACATGCTAGAAGGTTAAAAACAAAACTTAGAACATCTCCTTCCAATTCCACCTTTTATACATGCTAGACTTATCTCAATTTTTACTTTAATTCAAATTGCATTTAGACTATTTCCTATTAAAGGGACATTATGAACCACCATAGCTAAAACTCAGTATGAAACAACTTGCTAGGTAATCAGTGAACACAGCAGAAGGTGGAGTTAATTTCCTAAAAGAAATTTACTAAGTAAAAGGCAGATCACATCAATAGACTGGAACTGGTATACAGTTATTTCATGTTTTATTTTGATGAGGGGAACCCCTGAGTATGGAAACTGAAGAACCTGCCCAAGATGTCACGGTATGGTCCTGCAGCAGCTGCAGGGAATTTAACCTACTTAAAAACTAGCCCAAAGCACTGGCTCCCAGGCTACTCTAATGGACCAGCATACATAGACGTCCCAGTTATCCACAAGATATGTAGATAAATTTCAAAACCCAAAATTACTGGTGTGTTCAACTATTCATCATTGTAATTTCTTGTCACGTACACTGTTCACATTTTCATGGACTTGAAATACAAGTAGAGGCTCTTACAGTTGGTCTTGTTTCTTAGAACACCAAAAACATCAAAGCTGCTCAGAAGGAAGATTGTAGAAACAATGAATTTGTAAGAGAGGGAAAAAAAATAATTTGAAGTGTGAGTGTTCCCCTATGCTCTCTGAAACACACATGACATTTCAGTACAAAACTGACAAAAGGTAAAGATAAAATTAGTTTGTTTTTCCTGTTATCAGCATTTCTCAGACTACGAACTGAATTGTTGCTTCTTTCCCCATCCCAAGGAAATGCTGTCTCCATATGATTGGAAAATAACATTATATGCCAGAAATCAGTGCCTAAATCTTCAATCAACATAATTATATATGTACTTTATATATTATATAGTACTTTTTCCATCCCTATGGTTATTAAGACTTTTTTTTAATGGATAGAAGTGAATTACTGGGGGTTTGGGACATCTCATTTTAAAAATCTATGTAATAGACTTATGCAACGTAACTTTAACAGCCCCTCACGGCTTCGCTTGGTCATGTGGAACTGCAAGAATTCAAGCAAGTCAAACTTCTTCTATTCCATTGATATCACTGCTGCATTTAGTGAACATATGACAGGAAACAGGCTGTGGCATTTCCAAGGGAGCCAAATTTATCCCGTGTGACTTCAAAGGAGTCAATGCAGTTGCACCAGGAATGAGCATGGCCCACAGTTTTCACTTTGGTCACATACCCCCTCTCATTGTGAAGGGCACCCAGGAACAAAGATAAAAATAACCTAATACAAATCAGGGAAACAGTCACATGTCAGTGAAGTGGGAAGCAATAATTTTGATCAGTGACTCATTCTGAAGTATGAGGGGATTGTAAGTATAGGGGATTCCCTACATAGTAACATACAGGGTCAGCCACCAGACATCTTCCTGCAGATTCACTCTGTGCCTAAGACAAGCTCTGCGCATCCATTAACAGCACATATAAAACAAAATTGCACAGCAATGAAGCCAACTGCTCCTCTTGTGTGATGTTCATTCTTGTCACGTGAGTCACACTTTGTGTCTCCTAAAAAATATCAAATATAATTTGCCCTTTTGCTGCACTTTAGTTTCAAGAAGTGGCGTGTGCATGTCCAATTCTTCTTTATATTGGCCTAAAACACCTGGGACTGAACAGCAGAGAGCAGCTACTATTTGTGACAATGATCAGTCTTTGTTTCTGTGTAATTATTTTCCAAGCTGTCCATTTTGACCCTGATAGCCTGTATGCAGCTGTGTTACTGAATCTGTTTCTCTTTCTGCATGCTTTAGGTGGGTGACAGCGCCATGGAGGATTAACAAGCAAGGTATGTGTTTATTAGTTGAACTCGAGCACTTGTAAAGACAAACTTGTTGAAATACAGACATAGAATTGGCTTCCTTTGCTTACAAGAAAACTTACCCCACAGACACGTGTAGGAGGTTAAACAACACACAGATGTTTCAAAAACTTCCAAAACCATGTCAACTATTAAATCAAGAAATTCAATCTATTTTGTTCTCTCCTCATCCCTTCTCTACAATGTCTTCTAGCTGTATGATGTACAGAGATTTTTAACTTATGCTAACTTCAACTTTTTAAGATGCTTTTGTATCCCCTTCTGGTCACCTATGTCCAAATATCTATTTTGGCCTTACATCTATGATGCCCAACCAGATAATATTGCTTTTTGTGGAAGCACTTCAGAGCCCCAGGGCCTTGCCCCTTGAGTCATGCAAGTGAAACATACGCAGCAACACTGCAGTACAAGTGCCAGCACAAGTGCGTTACACCTAATGCAGTAGGGTTGCATTAGTTCCTAATCTAATGGAATTTACATTTATTCTGCATGTGCACAAGTACACATTGATGCTGTTCCAATCCTTCTGTGGGCCCCAAGAAAAAAAAAAAAAAACAAAACTGGAAAGATGAATGTTGCTGCAGTAGGTCACACACAGCCCAAAGACCAAGAGTTGCACACGCCTGACACTGAAAAAATGACCAAGAATGCCATGATGAAGTCATCCACAGGAAATTCTGTTCTCTGGGCAGTGTCTGTCACAGAAGCTGGTTACAAAAATTCCTCTCTATCTATCCAAGAAAATCCATTTGCGGCTCATCTACTGGGGCTTGTCTGCAAGAGGATAAACAGTCTAATGCACTCCAGCCTGTAATGGGCTGGGAGAATGAATGTGCATTCAGCCAAGAGACTTCAGAATTCCTGTGCATGTCTTGCTTTTCCTGCACTTGGGACAGACCATGACTAGTAAAGAGCTAAGCAGAATATACTTGGCAAGCATTTTAACTGCTGAAATAGACAAAAACAGGTACAGCAAAAAGTCAAACAAAGATGAAAAAAATTGTAGTCACTATAAGAGTATGTTCTGGTGTGGTTTTTTTGCAATAAAGTTTAAGATCAACTAAAGCTAAAAAATCATAACAAAATCTGAAGTTCAGTTTGAGAAGATGTCATCACATGGAGTCCTCTAAGGGTATTAAAATAACCACATGCAATCGGATTGCTTTTGAAAGTCACTCTTAAATACCAACAATGCCACTGAAAACACATGCATTCTGTTCATACAGTAGCATTTCACTCCACAGCCCAACATGAAAGGATTAAAAAGGAAGAGTCTGAAAGGCACTTTCATTTCCTTTTAAGGTTTTTTCAATTTAGCCACATATAGAGACAAATTCATAGGCAAAATATCTGATTCAGTCAGGATCGTAATGTAATTTGGGCAGCAGACATCTAAGCAATTGTTTTCCTCTGTGTGGCATATATAATTTAACTTATTAAAAGGAAAAACAAAATTAAGTGGTGACAAGGAGAGGCCTTCTGTGAAATATATAAACACAAATAAATTCATAAAATGTTTAGGGGTAAGTGCAGCTTTAGGAACAAAGTCTGACAGATGCATGTATCTGAGGACATAATTATTTTAAAAACCAAGTTTTCACATTGAGCGCCTACATTCAGAAACCAACTCACCATGAGCTAAACAAGCATGTATCAAAGCCAGCTTCTTGATATGGAAGGTTTGTACAGGAGGATTTTATGTTGCAACTACTTATTTGGTGTTTCAAAACAACTGATACCCTGTCCTTCCATCTGCCACTAAAAAGGAGGAAAAATACACTTTAAATGTAGCAAAGTTACATAAATACAAAGTTGCATAAATCCTTTGTTTTGTTCCTCACAGCAGTCCTCTGCCTTTGCACACACATTTATAACACATTGTCCAACATGCATAAAAAAAGATTCAGTCCTTTTGTTGACAAAAGACAAGACTCTGTCTTGTCTGTTGAGAAGTACGCTACAAAAATTCCCTACAGCGGTGATGCATTAGGTTTTAATTGCCCACCATAAAGAACTTTTTCTTGGAATGGAAATACTTCAACAAGAATTCTTCTCCTCCCTTCCAGCAAAGGGTACTGGTAAATCAGATTATCTGCCCTGTCAGTACCAATCAGCAGGACTATCCAGATCTCATGGCTGAAAGGTCTGTGACCCTACTCTTATCATCAAGCCTTCACAAACAAATAAAGCAGAGAGGTGTGTGTGGAAAGGCAATCAGCCACAGCCTTTTCAGAGACCACATGAGATAGAGAGCTTAGGATCTAAAGCAATAATCTGGGCAAAACCCAGATATCCACAATTTCCATAGTACAGTTACTCAACACTGCTAAGAAGCAGGCGCTCAGTAGCCTTCAGTAGAAGCACAATACAGCACAAATCTAAAATTAAAACCCCAAAATTTTAAAATCCAGTTTTAACCTAAAGCCACTGCTGTTTTAAAGTTCTAAAAAGTATGAAATAATCAGATTGCTTTTACAATCTCTATTTACACTCAAAAACACTTCTGCACTTCTAATTCTCTGCTTTCCTGCTTTCCAGCTCCGCAAAGGCTGTTTAAAACAAAGAGAAGATATTAAGCACTTTGCACTGTTCCTGACCACTGCTCTTCTTTCCTGCACTCCTAAAACCTCTGATTTGTGCCCTCTGCTTTCTTGTTGCCATGGAGAAGGTCCAACACATGACCCGCTCCGCTCTGAGGAGAGCCTCAACTATTGAGGTCAACCCACAAGCACGCCAAAGGCTCCAAGAGCTCTTTGTGAATTTCTGCCTGATTCTAATTTGCCTCTTGCTGATCTGTATCATTGTGATGCTTCTCTGAAGTTCCAGCACTTCTCTGCCCTGTCCTCTAGGAAAGTCACCCCAGGGGGAAGAGAGACCTACACGTGCAACTCCCAGTGCAAGGATCCTCATGTGACAGGGGCTAGCACTTGGACTAGAGCGTGTGCCAGCCAGTGCTCTGTTATCTTACTGCCTGCTACATGTATTAAAAACACGTTTTCTGTGCAGAACAGTGTTTAGAGCCTGTAGTTACCAAGTTGTGCATGACTCAATTTGTCCATCTCAATCAAGAGATGTCTTCACTACATGGGGTAATGTATCAGTAAATCAGATTATCTACTCTGAGCAGTAACAGCCAGCAGCTGGTAAATTCAAAGTTTTAGTCATATAAACACCACCATCACTTTGTGGGGCCTAAGTACCTTTAGGTTTCTTTGAAAATCTTTAAGCCCTTTGAAGGGTTCCAAATCCATGCCTACCCAAAGAAGAGCTTACAGGTACACAGCCCACAACACATCCTGGGAAAGTTTCTGCTCTTGCTTAGTGCGAAGTGCTGCACCTCTGCACTATCAGCTGAAGGCTTTCAAATTGTTTTAATGTTTTTCAAAGGAATATGAGAATGAACCAAAAATCTCTTCTAAATCAGAAAGGAAAAACTAGTTCATATGGTTTTTTCCCTATTTAGGGGATCTTATATACGTGACATGTGGAAAGATTTTCCATTATGTTTTGCAGACAAAAATTGACACTACCATAACTGAAATAAAAAATACTGTTTTCCATAGTCATTTGACTGCCATGACAACTGGCACAACTTGGATTCTCAAGAGTTCTTAACATTTGCCTTTAGACAACTTAATTAAGGCCTGTTCTAATTTATGTAGTAATTTCCTTAGTTTAAAACTACTAAAAACTTGGAACTTGCAAATGTCACATGAGGTGGCTTACACCTCATGTGGCAAAGAGAAAAGTCTAGGTCACCATTACTGTTGTGACTGAAGTGCACCATATAAGTTAAATCCCCATCTTCAGCTGCAAATTCCTGATAGAGGATACGTAAACATTTTCGTAAAATAAATGACAGATTAAAAAGTTCATTGCAAATAATTATGCACAGGAAGGAAAAGCACTGCAGAAATATGTTTTCAACATGTAAACCATAGACTATACACAAAAAAGATGACACTTCTGCTCCAGAAATTGTGAGTAACGAGACTGAGTAGAAGATTTCCAACCCTACTAACCCTATTACATGTTGCTGGTATTAAGCAACATCCTCAGAACTTCGATACACTTTTCAAATTTAAAGAAAGCTTAAGAATCAACAGACAGAGGTCAAACATCCATTTTTTAAAGAGATATTCTTCTATTCCATTCTATGTAAACATTCTTACTGATGAATTTTCGATAGAAAATCGAAACAAGTTTATCTGGTATTCTGCCTTTAAGACTTAATATTTCACGAGTAGAAACGTAGAACTTGACAATGAATAGCTAAGCAGGAAGGGAAGAGATCTTTGAAAAAAACTCTATTCAATGGAATGCAAGCAAATCCAGTGGTGAACTTCCTATCTGGTGAGTAGGTGTGTTGAGACCAGACTCTGAAGTAAGGTTACCCACTAGAGGAAATTAAGACAGCTGCTTGTGTGAGGAGTAGGGTGAGCACTGATGAGACTGGCAACACACCCTCACACTTGAAAGTTAGTATATGAACATTACTGATTTGAACTATCAGTGTAAATCTCAATTTCCATTTCATGCATTCTGACAACTCTCACAAACACATGACATTTTAGCAAGCATATTTTCCCTTTTAATCCCTCTTGCTTTTCTTCTCTTTTCGAATCTGTATTTTTGTGATGGATAGAGTTTCTAGCTTTAGTTTGCTTTGGACGTGTTTCAAGAGATTCAACTGGAAATAGACAACAGTTTAACATTACTGAAAACTTGCTGAAGAAAAAATGTTAAGAGTAAAGCATCAGCACTGCATTCTGAGGACATGTTTGGGTTAGAGGTTTCACAACCCAATAGTATAAAGGAATCAGAGTAAAAAGCATTGCTAAAAATGTAGCCCAGTAAACACAAGCCCTCCAGCTTCCTCTTATGTACCTGAAAACCCATAACTTATTTTAAAACAATAACCAAACAAGAACAAAACCAAGTTATCAATAAACTGGAAGCCTTACTGCTATTTTACAGCAATGCAGATATATTGCATATACTGTATGGTTCATTTGTGTCTTAGGCTCCTGTTGATCAAAAAATCTGTTACTATCCTCTGTATCACCAATTGTCAACTGAACGCAGAAATTTTATAAAAACACTTTTGTACATAATACTGTCTTCTTTGTAGACTCACGCAAGCTTAAAAAATAGTATTTACAGTATTTTTATTTAATAAAAGGAAAAATATTAATGCATAAAATATATCAAATTGTTTAGAAAGAAGCATCCATTCTATTACTTACTTATTAAAGTTACGTGAAAAGAAGCTAGTCATCACCCAGCTTTCTAATTCTCTAAATCTCTATTTATTCTGTTTTGGTTTTCAGGAGTAATCTTTACTATTTTGCAATGTCTTTCCACTGTGACCTTACAAAGGTCACTTACATGTACCTGATTTCCACTCAGTAGCTAGTGCTTGTAACTATCCCTAATTAATTTTCTGCAAATGTAATCAAAAAGTTTAGCACTTTTACGAGTCATAATAAAAACTGCAAACATGTACAGCAAGTAGCTTTCATTACGTTTTTAGTTCTCTGCTCCACTCTACCCAAGCCTGAATCTCTTTACTAAGGTCATTTTACATACTAATAAAGAATAAAGACAGCTAAACAGGCAACAATCTGGTATTACTCTTCCTCCAGAAAAAAAAAAAAATTACCAACTTCCATGACAATTTTATACTGGGAAGGAGCTGAATCAGGAACCATAATATACTGGTTTTAAAGATGTGTTTCCTCAGCCAGCTCCTCAGCAAAAAATGACACAATTGATTTAGTAACTGAGTAACTGATACTAGTCTATATGTAAAAACATGACCCATTTAAAAACTGAAACTTTGATCTGACCAAGACTAGTCAGAAGGTGTTTTAGAAGGCAGCCAATATTTGCATTTCTTTAATAACTGTTCTACATCAATTTAGCAAGAAGTTCCCTTCCTGGCAGAACTGAACCACAATTGTACAGACAAGAGTAAAACAGCCTTAAACAAAATTATTCACATGCACAAAATGTTTGTCCATCCCCTGAACAAAAAATGTGTATCTAAGTTTTGCTACAACTACACCAATGGCCAATGGTATAACTAGGCCAGTGGTATCCTGGAATGCATTAGGAAGAGCAGGTCAAGGAAGATGATCCTGCCCCTCTACTCCACCCCAGTGAGGCTGGAGTGCCAGGTCTAGTTCTGGGCTCCTCAGTACAAGAGAAACATGGAGCTCCTGTAGCAGGTCCTGTAGCAGGTCCTGTAGCAGAGGATGACAAAGATCATTAAGGCTCTGGAGGAGTCCTTCTGTTATGAGGAAAGTCTGATGGAGCTGGGCCTGTTCAGCCTCCAGAAGAAGTGAATGAGAGAGGGGACCTTATCAATGTCAATCTGAAAGGGTGCCAAGAGGACGGCGCCAGGCTCTGCTGGGTGCTGACAAGCAACAGGACAAGAGGCAATGGGCAGAAACTGATGCACAGGAAGTTCCATGTGAATGTGAGGAAGAACCTCACTGTGTAGGTGACTGAGCACTGGAACAGGCTGCCCAGAGAGGCTGTGGAGTCTCCCTCATGGGAGATATTCAGACATCACCTGGAAACAATCCTGTGCCATGTGCTGTAGGATGACCCTGCCTGAGCAGGAAGATGATAGTCCCCTCCAACCTTATCCATTCTGGGATACAGACAGAACAATAATCATAAAAAATGTATACACTTTTTAATGTATGCTGAAACATACTTTAACTATATCCTCTCTGCCAAAATTAGAGCAGAGTAATTGAACACATTCATTTAGAGAGTGTTCCCATTTATATTTGGAAGCACATAAACACACTATAGATTACAGACCAGATACCTGTATTTGTACAGCTATTAATGAATAGTGCCTAGAATACAATTGGATTTTTTTTTTAAATCCTGCAAGATCTAGAGATGTCTTAATTAACAACAAATGTAATCCTTTTAGCTTTGACCTCCTTGATAAAAAGTGGGGAAAAAAGAAGAAAAAAACAAACCAAAACTCAGAACATATTTATAAGGATTCTTTTAAAAACTGATGCTACCCTCATTAAGAACCCTGGTAATTTAAATTAATTAACACAAGCCCTATATTTACTGTAGTAATATCTAATTGATTGCTTTATATGCTTTTTCCTTTTTTTTAAGGCAAAATTATGCCAGAAGTTACACCTTTGTATAAAATGTAAAACTACAAAACACTGCCCTCTTGTGATCTTCCCTAAAAATGTAGCTGATTATAACAAGCAAGTTTTGGCAGATGTTGGCAGTATTAGGGTTGAGTGGGTTTATGTGTTCCTTTCACCTATGTATATATATTTCTATAAATAAACCCCAATTGTTAAGTTATTAATGCTATCTTAAAATAAGCAATTGCATACGTGCTATTAAAAGCACTAAGGACACATCCTCTGCCAGCTCAATCCAGATTCTTGGTAAGGCATTTGCAAGACTGCAATGGACCGTACAAAGCACACTGCCAGCTAGACATGACTGCAGCGCACGATGCCAAACCCTAGAAGGGTAGGAAATACTTCTATAACGGACAGACATTTTGCCCAGATAAGAAAACAGGGGGCAGAGGGGTGTTTCACAGAGGTATTTTAGAAGTAAATTTTCAACAGTCTGTTGCTGAAAGAGACCAAATCTTGAGAACATTCATTCTTTCGAAAATTCAATCGGCCTAAGAAGTACCATACACACTAATAAAGTCAATGAAGTGCCAAACTGTGTAAGAAAATTCAAGTCCTTCCTCCAACTATTAGTTTTTCAGAATTTCTTCAGTACTGGAATGAAAGTTGTCATTAACCTTAATTTTATTTCATTTTATTTTTAAGGTATTTGAGAAAAAAGGCTTGTAGGAGCATCCAGAATACTTTTCCAGAAAAAAACCCCAAGCAACTAGCTATTTCAAGCATACAATTTTTTTCTTAAGTGGCAGAAACTAAAAATCAGGGAAAGAGCTACGGACACAATGAAATTCATGTGAATCTACAAGGCTTACTAATGAAGGAGCAGCCCTAAGCTACAATTAAGAGCCTGCTGCAGGCACAAGAGGGCAGACTGACGCACATTATGGATCTCGCCAACAACAGAGGTCTCAACCTGCTACTTAACTTTCTGCTCATTGTCTTGGTTCTAGTGCTCGCATTTATCCTTGTGAAGCTGATGTGAACATCTGCAAAGCCCTGCTGCCTTTTCAGATTTGGCCCTGTGGATTCTGCAATGATAATGTAGACACTTTAGACTACCTGAATATAAGTATGTGAAGACTGCAGAGGCTGAATTATCTGACAGTTACAGAGAATGCGTTCACACCCAAATTTACCAGAAAGCAATCCTAAGAGCTGTGCACAAGCTGTGCACCTGCTTCTGAGAGAAGAAAGCACCTACAGCCTCACTGAATACCTGAAGAAACCCAAGAATGCTTCAGCAGATACTGTAGTTTATCATTGCTACAGCTGATTCTTATTTAAAGATCTTCAAATTATTGGCAGCATTCAAGGAACAATTTCTGCAAAAAAGGGGACAGCAGAAATCAAATTTTTAAAACGGGATCTCTGTAGTACATATATTTAATTGGAAATAACAGCACGAAGGCAAACCAAAACGCCAGCTTTGAGCTGACAGCACACATCAAATTACCTGTGGAGAGAAAAGCACAGATGCTGTGAATGGAAACAAAGATATCCCTGAAAAGCAACTTGCAGTAGCAGAGGATGGGGATAAGTGAAGGTCAAATATGAAAACGTTATTATTTAGACCTTTTTTTGACCACCTGTGGGTTCACTGCAACACCTTAAAAGCAAGAAGCCTTCTGTTATCCATCATATCAAAAGAAGCAGCTGTCAAAACAACTGAAAAACAAAGGGCCATTACCCAGGGTTATCGTAACTCTGGCCAGGAAACCCTCAGCACCAGCACATACACCAGCAGTAGGCACTGCTGCACCAACCCAAGATGCATTACAGCTTCAGTAAGGGGATTTACCACTTATGCACAGGTCAAGTGAGCAGTGTGGGAGCCCTCCAGCCGTATTTGACACACCACTTGTTACTTGCCAGTGCAATCATCAGCCCATAGCCTGTCCTCACCTCTAAGCATGCAGCAAAAACTTCTTACAGGACCTGCTTTTGTGGCTCTTTAAAGGGTGATGTACTTTTCCCACAGGGTCCTGGGAAGAAGACTGACCAACAAGAGCACACTTCTGTTGGAATGATTTTCCAGAAGGTAGAGCTAAAAACATGAGAAGTGCTGGGAAAGGAGGGGACCAGATGCAGATTTTCATACATCACATTCGAGCCAAACAACTTTCTCTTAGCATCTCACTTTGCCAAGTGAAACACAGAAACCAACCACAGAAACCACCATGCATGCACCAAAAAATATATACTGTACAGTAAATTTATTGCCATAGATATGCATATTTACACACATGCAAAAAAGGCAGATGTTGTTTCATGGATGGGGGGAAGCTCCAGCTTCCTACTGCCAACAGCACAGCCCTGATTCAGCACATATACTGCTGAGTGCATTATAGAGCTGACCTATTCATGTTCACACACAGAACTTCCATATGATCACTATTGTTATTCATTTATCTGCAGGAGACTCATCTAAACTGGATCTATGAACACACTTTTCACAAGGAAAGGCAGTATGCCCAGCAAACCCGAAAACTTAAGGAAGTCCTGCCATTAATAAGTATCCACATTCCACTCTATGTTACCTGCTCCAAAGCTTACAGAGCATCAGTGTGCTGGTTTTATCTGGAATAAAGTTAATTTTCTTCATGGTATAGTAGTTAGCATGGGACTATGGATTAGTACAAGTCCCAAGTGTAGCTAATACAAAGGAAATTGCCTCTGCCCCAGCCAAACCAGCACAATGGCGTAGAGCAGCACAGATAGTTAAAACAAAAGCTTTTTTCTCACTTGCTCTGAAATATGTGCATTAATCATTTGAAATGGCTTCTGCAAACTACATACCCATACTTTTGAAGCTGTTATACACAGTAGTATGAATTCCAAGCTGTTTGCATTTAAAGCAGAAAACATTGCACAGCTACATCACAATAAGCAATTCATCATTTATTTTTATAATCTTGAAATATTGTCCTTTTAAAAAAAAATCTATAAATTTATATACCAGAGATATATGTGGTAATGGTTACATAGTTTTGTATTACTTAGAGGAATTCCTGCTGATGCTTGACACAGATGGTTCAAAGCACACCAAAACCACTAAAACAAACAGGAAACCCACTCCAGCCCAAAGCAGAGTAAGAACAGTTTTCCCAACTAAATGGTTATTCACTGATACTGCTTGGGACTACCCAAAGTTTATTGTCTATATGACCTTCTGTATATTCAGAAGTTTCTTTATCTTAGAAGAACCACTGTGATACCAGCTGACAAAACAAAAAAAATCACATATTCCTTTTTAATAAACTGGGGAAGATGAGCCAGCTGCCACCAATGAGCATGTATTTCCAGATCAAAAATGACGTACCAAGGAAGTCCATGAGAAACTTTGCTGTCAGAGTATGGGGAAACAATCCCCAGACACAATCCCAGGAGCCTCCTCTCAGCCAGCAATGAACATGATAGAATCCTCAACAAATGCTGAAACACACTGCTGAAACTGAAACATGCATTTTCCAGAGATGATATATAAAGCTGGCAAAGTTATCCGCTAACTAATGCCAAGGTTCTTTTTGCAACCAAGCACAGTCCAAGTTTGGTTTCCGATCATGCTGTTTGCTAGCACTCCAGACTGAACCTACAAGCACCTTATAGAGAATGGAATCCCATTTGCTGGGCTACCAACTTCACAGCAAAAGGAATAGACCATAGAAGCTTAGTTATGGCTCACAGTAAAGGAGTTCACTCTGCTAGCTGAAAGTGATAATGCCTCATGTTAAAAAGTTTTCTATTCCTGAAAAGTATGGTATCGGCAAAATGTGATATAGGAAAAATATTGATATTAATAATTTTAATTTTCTGATCTGACACGATTGTAAAAAAAACCCCTAGCTTTGAGCTGACATTTAAGAACAAAACTCTACATGGCAACAATGTTACCTGACGAATGTTATGACTTTTCTTTCAATTAAAGTTTTACAGCTTTGTTTACCAAGTTTTAGATATGCATGCAGTTTACTTTCTTCCTTTACTGCATTGCAACGAAAATTGTTCTAATAACTCTAAACTTCTCACTGCATTAAAACTTAATTTCCAGCAATTTTTATATACATGGTATGATCAATCCAATGTTTTCCTCATTAAAAAAACCCACTAAACCTGGTACATTAAAGAGAAAAGATGCACTTAAGTAATTTGCACCTATTATCTCTGCAATATTCTGACGCAATTTAGCACACCATGCAGAAATGATACAGATGCTCTGTACACTGGAATAAAGCGATTCATACTGCAATACTTGCAACACCACACAAAGTTAATATGTCAATATGCAATCTCCTGAAGCTTTCCTTCTTATTATATGATCTCCATGGCATGCTTTCATTTTAAATCTAATTTTTGGACTAGCACACAGCATGTACCTACATGCATTCAGATAATAGGATATATAATAGGATCAGACTTTAAGAAATGCCACTGCTTGAAAGAACAGAGCCTTTTAATTTAAATTTTATGGCCTCCAAGTTTAGTAAATGGGAAATATTTTTGTGTATTATAAGCTTTTTTTCTTTTAATACAGTCCTTATCACACATTTCCTTATCCAAAAATCAGCTACATATAGAAAACAATTGAACAATTAAGTATATGGCGAAATATAAATTCTGCATGGAAACTGTTTTCATTAAAGCAATATTTCTTTGTTATAAACTGAATTCCATAAACTGAAGAACTGTTAAAATCTGTTCCTAGGAAATGCGTAGGAGAATGTTTATTTTCAAAAAGCATGCATTAAATAACTCACATTAGCTAAGGAAATGAATTTTCAGATGCAACTCCATGATGTTACACAATAACCAAAGACCAGATTCTCCTTTAGGTTTATTTCCGAAATGCACAAACATCACACCCCCAGCTGAAGAATGGACCTTCTCCAAGAGGCATTCTGTTGTTCCACAGCACATTTTCTCCAGTTGCAAACCTGACCACATCCTGAAGGACAACCACAATGCAGCTGTAGATCTTCTACCCAACATTTCAAGCTTCCCTTACAATGCACAGGAAATTTTATTTTACAGCCCATGGTTTCCAATTGGAATGGAAAAGCCACGTGATAGGTGTTATAATTTGGGAAGAAAAGTATAAGAAAAACCACTGAGTTCAGTCAGCTTCAGACTGCTAAGGAAGCAGAGACTCTTAAGTTTGAAAGTGATTCACCTTGGAACAGCTTTTGCTGGGTGTTACATTATACTTCCCATTAGTCTTTAGAGTAAACAAATAGAAAGATTAAAAAATCAACTCTTAATTTGTGTTTTCTATGGTCAACTGTCTATACTAGTCTGTGAGGACATAAAAACTCATTTGTAGTGTGTATTATTAAGTCCAACACCTGTTCCTGAACCATCAATCCTCAAAACCAAATCAGAAAATTGCTGCTGTCTATTCTTACTTCATTAGTGATAGGCTGGAAGAAGGGGAGGCTGCAGAGTTCAGCTATCTTAAAGATGCACAAAGCTGCTCTAGGTTAACAGTTAAAAGCAAAGTTTGTTGTATTCTCTGTTCATGGCAATAGTAGTTTTAAAGAAAAATAATAATAAACTGATTTTTTTCAGTCCTAGAAAAATCACTACATTTCCATCAGAATATATACATATTAAAAGCAAAAAAGCAAAAGTAATCCTCAAAGGAAAATAATAATTTAAAAAATTACATAGAGCTGTGGGTTTTGCCCTTTTTATAAATCATCAGCTTCCTCTTATGTCTCCTAGTCTATCTCTTAGATATATATTCCACTTGGAATTGCAGTTTTCTTGGTTTCTCAGAAATAATAAAATACCAGTTCCCACGTACACATGATCTCTGACCAAAGGCCACAGCACAATGATGCTGAGGTTTCTTTAAAAAACAGGTGTCAAGACAGGAAGAACCATTCTCATTCCCTTCATTGCTTCTGGCATCTCTCCTCCTTACAGGTGCTTCTCTGTCAGAAAAACAGGAGGGCAGGGGATGCCTCTAAGAGCCCAAAGGCTCATTGTTCTGGCACACACTTTAACCTTCACTGGGTCCTACTTCACAACCACGTCTCACTTGGGGACACAGAACAGATCCCATTTCAAGGCTCAGCAATATGACTCCAGATCATGCCAATGGAAGTGCTTGCTAAGGGCATAAGGAATTTCTTCTACAGAGATGTAGAAGTTACAGGTGGAAAAAAAAAAATAAACCCCAAAAAAACCCAAACCAAACAAAAAAAACAACACAAAAACCTCCAAAACAAACAAAATTAAACAAACAAAACCACAAAATACCCCAAAAAACAAACAAAAACCCCCCCAAAAACTCCCAAAAACCCCCAAAACAAACAAAATTAAACAAACAAAACCACAAAATACCCCAAAAAACAAACAAAAACCACCCCAAAAACTCCCAAAAAACCCCAAAAATAAACAAACAGAAAAACCCCCACAAAACAAAACAATCCAATTTTAGGCAAAATGTCAAATCTCAAAAGGCTGGAAAGGTCCAGCACTGCTTCTGAATCAAAGATAAATGATGCTTGTGTTCCCCCTGCTGGCTCTGTCCTCCAAACACAGCTCAGTAGCAATGCCTGCATGGATGAAAGTAATAACACATACAGGGTTTCATCTGTTTCAAACATTTAACTTTGCCTTCACACTGTATTTAGACATGATCAGAGGGAGAAAGCACTTCTGAGACCTGAAGGCCAAAAGCTGGGAGTTCCTTTGATTTTAAAATTTATTTTTAAATCCTTTGATTTAAAAATAAATTTCTAAAACACCCATCCTAAACAAAGTGCCTTTAAAGGCACATATAAGATGATGAAGAGACCTACGCCTAAATGAAGTAAATAAGAAAATAAAACTTGTGAAACAACATCTGCATACAGGTCTGGTATCCCCAGCGCAAAGAAGAATGTACAACTGTTGGAGCAAGTCCAAAGGAGGCCACAAAATTGGTAAAAGGACTGGAGCACTTCCCCATTGAAAACAGGCTGAGGAAGGTGAGGCTGTTCAGCCTGGAGAAGAGAAGTTTGAGTGGAAACCTCACAGCAACCATGCATTATCTGAAGGGGGCCTGCTGGAGCTCCTTCACAGGAACTGTAGTGATAGGATATGGAGTAATGGGTACAAACTGAAAAAAGGGAAACTTAAGGCTGAATATTAGGAAGAAATTCTTTACTGTGAGGGTGAAGACACAGAAACAGCTTGCTCAGGGAAGTTGTGGATGCCCCAGCAATGGCAGTGTCCAAGGCCAGGCTGGATAAGGCTTTGAGCCACCTGGTCTAGTGGGAGGCATCTCTGCCCATGGCAGAGGGGGTTTGGACTAGATGATCTTAAGGTCCCTTCCAATCCTTAATATTCTGTCATTCAATATATTTAAATCCAGGAAGAGAACCACCAGGCACAGTAACCTGATCACAAATCTCACAGATAGCACCACTGCTGGCTGCAGCCAGATATCCATCTCAGGTGTTTGGGAAGACTTGGATGAATGGATAGAGCAAGCTCCCTCATGGTACTCTGCTGCTGCTTCCCAAGCCCCTCGTGTCCCTCACTCAGTAGGTGCCAGCTGCCTGGAGTCCAGCTGGCAGTGCCCTGGGCCCAGCCTCAGCACTGAGCCCATCTCTGTCACTTGGGTTCTGAGAGGACCACATCCCTCCCTGGGGAATTTATCAGCACCAGAATCTTTGAAGTGCTTAGAGAAAGATGAGGGTTTCTGCAGCAGTAAAGGGTGGCTAGCTGTAACAATGTCAAGTTTTTAGACAAACCCTTAGAGATTACTATTAGTTTGGCCATATTAATTGGCTTTAATTATCTTTAGTTAAAAAGAAAAAAAAAACCAACAAAAACCAACCCCACAAAAACATAACAAAAACTCAATTTGCCACCAAAATCCAAAACCAAACCACCATTAAGAGCAAAACTGCATGTTAACAATCTCTAAACTTGTCGTTCTTTCCATCAATATACAACAAAAGGAGCAACAACACTTGAGCATAACTCTTTCTAAATTACATTGTATACTTCAGGCTGAAGAAAACAGGAAATCTGAACATACTGCTAGATTATCTCTGCTGAGGTAACATCCTAATCTAACCCTAAAATGCCTTTCAGAGAAATTTATATATATATAAATTTATATATATTTATATATTGTATACAATATTTATGTATTGTATACAATATATATTTATATATTGTATATTGGGATTTTTTTGTCAAGACAAGTCAAACTTACTACACAGGTAAACATGAACACGTAGATTTTAAATAATGCCTTCCTTCACAAACTGTACTTCCCCATTAGGGGAAGAGCTGGAAACAACGACTGCAAATTGCAATGTTAGAAAGCGTTGCCTATATCTAAAAACTATGTGCTTGACATAAAAATATTTCAAGTATGATGCATCAACCACACATACTACCTTATTTAAATAAACTTCATTGACTATTGTTAGTTGATTTTTATTAGCTAAAAAATAAGCAGTAATATCAAACTGAATTCTGTTTTCAATCTCATAAGGAGATTGAATACTCATTCACCTTTGCACGACACAAAAGTCATTCTTACTTTGCTGAATGCATAAATGCAGCTTCTTTGTAATCCCTTTCAGATCAAAACACCTTCACATTTCCCCCACTATAGAGTTTCTCTAAAACTACTAGAAAGGCTACTTGGTGAACCTCTTCCTGTGCCCATCTTCACATGAAAACGTTAGTCCCATGCGGACATGCACAATGAATCAGAGTAAACTGTAAGCACACAGCAGAAATGAAATAAAACCCAACAAACAACTAATATTGAGAAACAAGCAGCAACAGCCTCCTGTTTCATTAAAAACCGCCTGTTATTCCTCAGGTACAACACAGGATGCCACATGATGGCAGCAAACACCAAGCTCTGGCCTTACCTGCACAGGCTGGTCACCTGCTACTCTAAAGTCTTCAAGCTGCTGCATGTGCCATGCAGGCACACCGTAGGGCTCCTCAGCAGGCCTGCAGTCCAGGGGATTTGCCCGTAGCTGCTCCTTGAGCCACATCTGAGTCCTCACTGCCGGCTGTATGGGAGCCCCGCTCACAGCCTGCTGTCCCAGTGTCGCGTATCTCTGGCCGAAAGCTTCGCAGCCGCCTGCCGCAGGTTTGCTTTCAGGTAAGGCACTGTAGGTCAAGTCTAAGGCATGTCTCCTACTTGGGGAATCTGAAACAAAGTCGTCTTTGCTGCACGTTTCAAATTTGTATTTGCAGTCCAGTAGAGAAGATCGTTTTTTCCCCATTTCTTTGTCCTCAATTTTTAGCAGCTCCATGCTGTCATGCAAACAACTTGGCCCATTTGTCCTTAATTGAGGTGGCACAGCTTTGTCTGTACCAGCCCTGTATTCCACCGAATGACTACTTCCATCTTGGCTGAAATTATTTGGTGAGCTGAGTTTAGACAAGGAGGACCATTTTCTCACAGGTCTTGTATCTTTCATGTCAAGAGAATTGTCCAGGGCTCCCTGATTTCTGCCTCCTCCTGACCGTACAAAGCTTGTACTCCATTTTGAGCCATCAGACTTGAAAGCTTCCCTGTGTTTGGAAAGTGAAGAGCTGGCACTAGACAGCATCACATGGGCAGTGGGAATAGAAACCAGTGATCGGCTGGGCTTAAATGATGATGTACCACTTGAAGTTGAATGATCTGTGAAGAGAAATTTATCACATAAGTAAGCGCAACACAGAGCTCATTAACATTAGTTCAGATAGGACAAAATATCAAATTCAAGGTGAAATGCAAAAATAGAAGGTAACACGTTTCTTGACAAAATAGGGCCTTCTAGATCATTATAAACCATGAGAATAGAAACTAATTAAAGTGGGAGATTTTCAAGTTTATTTTGCTCAGGTATCATGATAACAAAAAGAAAAGCGCACTAAGCATTGGCAACAGAAGCATCAGACAGAATTCTCAGCCTGTGAGCCAAAGAAACAACTGCCAGCTTTAAGGTGGCAGGATAGATTTCTCCCCCACCCCACACATAGTAAGGAGCTTCTATACCACAAACAATAGAGGTGTTCAGGAGCCCCAAGACTGGTTCTTCTTCCATCACCTCTATTCTCATTTTTTGAAGGCAGAACAATTCAATAAATGCACTTGGTAAAATGGCAGTGCTGTAGACAAGGCAGTTTAACAATGGTCACTTTTAAGTGGACTTAAAAATGTCCACTTTTAATGGACAGAGTTATTCAGCCATTCTGGATCTCACCAATTTCCAAGTATGCTTCCTGTGCTGTGTTTGGCTGGGAAAGAGTTAATTTCTTCCACAGTACCTGGTATGGGGCTATGTTTTGAATTTGTTCTGGAGACTGTGTTTGTGATTTAGGGATATTTTAGTGCCTGCTAAGCAGTGCTTACACATAGTCAAGGCCCTTCCTGCTTCTCACCCCAGCAGCGAGCAGGCTGGTGGCGCACAAGAAGCTGGGAGGGGATGCAGCTGGAAGAGCTGACCCAAACCGACCAAATGGATATTCTGTATCCTATGGCAACAATAGTGGGCAGCAATAAAACTGGAGAGAAGTCTGGTTTGGGGGGCTGCTGCTCAGGCAACAGACAGCTGGGGGTCACCAGTTGTTTTCATTTGCACATTTCTTGGTTCTTATTTCTCATTACTTTTCTTACAATATTTTTCTTCAGGAAAAGAGTGTCAGGGAAAGGAGGGATGGAAATGCACAGAAGAAAGAAATGCATCTCCTCTTGTATAGGTAACTCCTTAGCTTGAGGTTGCTGGCTTTGTAACATTCAAGAAAACTAACCTTTGTACTGAACCTTACCCAGAAGCTGAATCTGACACAGCACAAAGTCAGTCCAGCAAAGGCAGCAGTCCCAGGCCTTTTTATATCCAAAGAAAATAAGAATGTATTAGGATTCAAAAAGAACTGACCTGTGTTTCAGGCTATGCAGATTTCTAGGAGTAGAAATGTTACATATGCAAGGGACAGGTAAAAGAAATCCTGTATACATGTATCCGTAAAACTTAAAATAGTAAAAAATACATAATAGTATTTAATATAGCATTTTCCATCTAAAATACTGACTTAGTGTTAGCCATACATGGTTTTAAAACTGAAATTAAAACCAATAATAATTAGAAATACATTATCTCCTTCAGTTATTAGATTACAGATTTCTTAATATGTGGTAGATTTTTATTTTTCCTTCTTCTAAATTTAATTAAACTTAAAAATAATTAATTTTGAGTTAAGATTTAAACTCCTTAATTTCCAATTCTAAACTCTTCAAGCAGATTTGAACTTGGAATGCCACTTATAGCCAAGTACAGCTGATGCATGTCTCCAATAATTTGTCTCAAAGAGAAACACAGTAATTTTGGCTTCAAGTTGTCCTAATTAGTCTTCCCATTAACGCTCACTGAAACATATGAGAAAATTCACACTTTTTCTTAGAGCATATTGCTTAAGTCTGCCTTGCCTGCAGGCTCAGCTGGAAAGAGAACCAGTCTGCCTTTGGAAACATCTCACAACACAAAAAGCAGGAAATTCGTAGATTTCATTGAAAATAGGAGAGAATACAGAAAGCATCATGAAACTTAAGAGACATTATTTCATCTGTAGACACAGGAATAAGCTCCAACTGGCCAAATCCTGTCAGAGACAACTTCATCCAAGCAGCAGGTTTTCCCCTTCCATACAGGCAGGGGTACGCAAATGCCAGTTCAGAACTGAAAGCGCTCTCTCCTTGGGATTACTTGGGGTTTACTTCACTGATCTGGTATTTATTTGAAGATTACAAACACTCTCAAACATGGCTTGTGTGTCTCCAGAGCCTTTCAAAGCTTAAAACTGCTCTTTTTAATGAAAGCCAAAAGCGACATGGGGATAAAAAAGTAGCTAGATGCTACTGGTTTTCCTTTCAGCATAAATATGACAATTTTTCTTTTCAATCATCCTAATAACTTTTTTTGGTGCCCACCACAAAACTCCCTGGAGTACTTTTCTAGTAAGCATGACATTTTAATACCTGATCCAGTACTTCCAAAGTCACATAAACAAGAGAATTGAAAGCACGCTATTTTAAAAACACATCACAAGACTTCTATGATACAATAACAGCAGATGGAATAAAAAATTAAGAACATTTCCTATGGCTTTCCTACCATCTTGTGTTACACTTCTGAAATATTTAATTACTGCTTATCTGGCATAGAAAATTATGAAACAGAACCAATTTTGGTCTAAATAAAAAAGTAATCACAAAGAGAGAGCACAGCAGGCACTTTCTTATGAAAAAGGGGTAGAAGAAAGAAACTCTTCAGTATAAAGTCAATGAACACCTCCTACTCATTTGCATTTTCTTGTGCTATGCTTTTTAAATTACTGGAAGAAAAACCTCTGAAGTAATTTCTCAGGCCAGACACACCACCCTCATGTAGCTACTTAAAATCCTTATCTGTTGCCCAAAAGTCAGTCAAAACACACAAGTCAGAAAAGGTTCACTGCAACCCTCAACAACTTCTTAAGCTCCAAAATTATACAGTACTATGCAAACTCCCATATAAGATACACTTCTGACAAATCCTTCACTATTCCAGGTAAGATATTACTAAACAATAGCAGAGTAATCAGCTAATACAGTTACCCAATTAATCAAAATCAAAATGTATCTGATGCATGTGTTTATAGGATGCATGTGCATCTAATGCCATTGAAAATCAGTGAACCTTCCTTGTGCGAAGGACTTTGAAATCTGATATTTTATCCAGGGTATAATTAGAATGCCCTGATCATGGAGAAAAACATCAGCATTAAAAGCAGCTGACCTTCTCTTCCTGTCCTTCCCACCCACCTCCCCAAAACACTGACATAGTTTACTCCAGTCCAGGAAAATAAATGGAACTATTCTTACTAACTGAGCAGAAGATAAACAGGGGAAGTCAAGCCTCCATTATACGAATTGAAGGTCTTGAATCTGGCTGTGGTTCAGTGAACAAAAGCTCTGGCATCCATTATAGGGCCTCAGTTCCTCTGAACTGCTCTGTAGCTCTTAACTGCATGGACCCCAGCAACAGGCCACAAACAATTCCAGCATCCAGTATAGGACTGAAGGAGCCATGGGACTTCCATCTACCATGCAAGCATGTGGGTGCTTCCCATAAATCTCCAAAACAGCTGTTTTCAACAACGGAAGTGTCTAACTCCCCTGGGACTTGGCTGAAAGACAAAGACATTGGGATGATGTGCCAATATAGTAGTATTGATGCTTATTGATGTGTGCTCCTCCTTGCCTACCTACTCACAAAATGGACAGGCCTCAATGCAACAGAGATAATCTGATGAGCCAAATGAGACATTTCAAAGTGGCCAGGAAGTAGGTCCGTTCTTGTAAAAAGTCCTAAGCAGACTGACTCATCAGCATCTGGAAGCAAAAGCATGCCTTTCCAGGGTGCAGCAGCACTCACAGGAACAGTTTGGCTTGGCTGGTTTGTTGGGTGTATTGTTTTGGGGTTTTTTTGGTACTGTCCAGAATTCTTCATCATTCTTTTTACAGGCCCTTTTCATATTACTTCATGTTTACTATATCAAAATATGAGTTGAATGAAGGAAGGAATCTCTGCAAATAACTCTCTTCCAAAGAATAAATCAGAAGATGCATCACAGAAAGCTGTGGCAGAAAAGGAAGCACTGGAGACAAAGCAGGGAACTGTTCAGACATTTAACAAGTTTTGCATGAGAAAGAATTCCTAAACATTACTTGTTTATAGAGTTCTGTGTTTGAACTAAGGAACTAGTATAAAAGAATAACTAACAAAAAACTTACTACAGGAAAAATGTAACACTAACTGTAATTAATGTTAAGTAATATTAAATGCTAAAATACTTACTGCCAGTAAAACATCTATGCCTTCAAAGCAGAAACAGTCATGTGGTGTTTAGAAGCAAGTCCAATTAATGTCAATTGAAAAAAAGAAGGAAGTTCACTGCCTTCCACCATCACCATCACTGTAGTGCCAGTATCAATCAGAATTCTTTTACATAAGATGTGGGTTGCAAACTCCAAGTCAGTTCTACTTTGTTTCACATTAATTGTAAGGGATTTTCTGTAATCTACTGTGTTGCATACCAAAGGAATGCAAGTTGTACCGAAAAAGTTGCTAGTTTTAAAAGGTGAAGGAATTTAAAAGCTATGTAATTCACAAATAATTTGAACAGTACAATGCTGAGTAATATGAATGTGAACTTAGAAGCCTGAAGTTGAGCTGGGATTTTCAAAAACTGAAGCAATTTTGTTGCTTTTAGGACTTGGTTTCAGATGAAATACTGGTAAAGGTACTATTCCTCAGCAATGTTAATTACAGAGATATGGAAGAAGGAATAAATGGTAGGACAGCCTCACAGGCCTCCTACAACGTACAGATATCCAAAAATATTACAAGGCAAGCTTAAAGGATTTTTAGTAAGCAGAGCAGAAAGCCATGCTGGAAAGAGTAAAAGCTGCACTCGTAAGTACCAGGATGGCATCCACACTTATGGAAAGAATTGCAGAGGTAACACAGAGTTCCAGCAAATGGCAAACAGCTTCTTAGACATCCTTACAAACAAAGGGAATGCTGTGTACATATGAACATATAGAAACTTATCATATCCCACCTAATTTATTAAGACCTGGCCATTTGGTGTCCATCTTCCTTATCTTCCTCCTCTATGGTTAATGAATTTGCTTTTCCCCCCCTTGTGACTTCTTATTCTTTTCCACAGCCTTGAGGCAAACATACCTTCTCCCTTGTTTGACAGAGAGGTAACAGGGTAGCAACAATCATACTCTGAGTAAGTAATGAGGACAACACTCTCAATTTGCAAATAATAGAAAAAAAAGGTCGAGTGAGAAACGTGTTCTAAAATTTATTAAAGCTTAACAAAGAAACTGTCACTGAACAAGAGAAAATTATACCTCCTCACTGAGCAAATGAAAAATACTTACTCAAAGAAAACAACTTGTATTTCCCTATTTTCACATTATTCCCATCCTGTTTTTGTCTTACTGTGTAAAAGGTTGCCTTGCTTCACTTAGATTTACCTGAAAACACAGTATTTTCCCTAGCACACAGTACTGACAAGGAACGTGCCTTAGAGGAGCTACTACTTTGTATTAAGCTGTAGTATTTCTGGTACTGAAATACTCTTTCACAAATCCGCGCTTTGATCAAGTCTCATTAGGGCACAGCCAACACTCACCAGCTTTGATTTATTTAAAGAGTGTTGTCCCATGCTTGAGAGGTCATCCCTGTACCTTAACATCAGGTTCCCACCACGCCTTCCGAGATAGCAGACCTGGCAAAAACCTCATTAGCAAAGTTCTTGAGATTCTAGCAGCAAGAGCACACAACTAAGTAACACAGTGGGCCACACCTTCATATGATCTCACCTTAGCACTACAAATCAACCTCTGCATTCCACATCCTATTTCAAGAGCCAAGGTTCTCAATTCCATCACTTAATTTGGATGACAAGAGGCAATCTGAGCATCTTCCCAAAGAACTGCACAGGGGTGATCAAAACAAAATCACCACCAAAATGAAGCACACAGAGATATAACATTTGCTTTTCTGATCCTACTTGATCATTTAAAATCACTACACAGGAGACAAGCTCTGTAGAAAGTGTTTGTTTACTCCTATGTGCCACTGCAGTCAGATTTGAGGTGAAAGTTCTCAGTACTAATTGACATTAAAATACATTTGGTAGAATGATCTGTCATCCAAAACATTCCTCATTAAAAGCTAATACACATTTCCCTGACTTATATAGCTGGTTTGGGTTTCAAATTTTTTTTGTGCAAGAAAATACTGGGTAAAATGATCCACATTCTGCTTTAAAATAAACTTCTTTAAATTAGCTGTTTGGCAGTACCAATTATAAGAGTCAAATAATAAAATTTTACATGTGTTTCAACAAACAAAGCTTAACAAAAGCTTCCAACATCAGTTTGAGTTTTGCGAAGGTTGACTTCTGGGACACTGTACCAAGGCAGTGCAACAGTTTCTGATAGGGGAAAACAAATACAAACTTCACAAACAAACAGAAAAAGGCAAGTGCATGTGAGGTCTTAACACTCATTAGGAATATATATGCAGAGAGTAAAAAGAAAACCCCTAAGCCCCCAACATACCAGATACACACCAAGTATATCTGTCCTGCCCAAGGGATCTAGCGTAACTGGTATTTCAGGACACACAAAAAAAAAAAAAAAAAAGAGTACTTCCTATTAATATTTCTGTGAACTGCCAATTTACTCAGCAATATGTAGGCTAATAATACTCAGCTGGGGAATCCACAACTCCAAAAGACAAGCATCTTCAAAAAAATTTAGTAACTCTTGAGCCAGATCTGGGTCAACTTAGCTCACTTAAATGAAACCCAGATTCCGAAGATGATATAACAGGGGACTGTAAAGGAAAGTAGCAGTGTATAGAGGTGAGATGCTGCCACTCCAAAATGAAGTGAGGCATCGGTCCTGTGCAACAAGGGAGCTCTGATGAACAGGCAGACATTTCAAAGAGCAGCAGGCAAAATTTGTTTCATAGGAAAAGATTATTCAGCTGAGAAAAATAAATTGCAGCAAAGTCAACTACTGCAAGATTCTATTCTTGTTTTCCCTACTCTACTCAATTATTCCAGATACCAATGTTAGAGAATTCAAATAAATGTTAGATTCATTAAAAGAACAAGTGACAAATGCAATACCATGGGATATTTAATTGAAGCAGAAAATATTTCACAGATTTTATCTGACCAAATGGTCTAAAGCAAACAGCAGGTAAGCCCAAGAGCAAATTTTTACACCATATCAGTCACTGAAAGCAAGTTATTTATGACTGCTACTGGTCCAAGCTTGCAATGGCCATCTGCTAATTTGTAAAGAGAAAGGCTAACCTAACTTACATTAAAATCTCTTTAGATGAGAAAACTGAGCATGTTAAGATAGAAGAATGTCTTAAAAGAATGAACTTGTTTTACCAGAGTACAATAAACCTTTTGATTTATGCACTTTGCCTCTTCAACCAAGGATATCACAAACCCACTGTCAAATATAATAGCCATTTCTAGAAATACAACAGAATAAAGGATGCTCTGAACAACCACTTTCAAAAAGCTAAACTTTCCCAGCAGTAAGTGAAACACAAACACAAAGAAACATCCTATCTTCAATGTGTCCTCTTGATGTGCCTCTCTACACTCAGCTGCAGCTTTGGCGCTATTTTGCAGCCACACATGTATGGCACCTGAAAGAGAACTGTGCTATAGGATGTTCACAGGCCCCTGTGTGAACACGTGAGCTACATGCAGCTGGCCACCACAAAATAGTAAAAAATACTATGCATGTGATGTGGATGCTCTATGCAGAAGAGCACAAACCAAGCGAAATTTGAATCCCACAGCACCTATCTTCTCCAGCCATCTAAGAGCTATTTTTAAGAAAGTTATATAACTAAGTAGAACAATTTTTAGATTAACGGGTTCTATTTTCACCCCCCCAGATAAGAGGATGAAGCAATATTCCAGAACAGCAGTCACGTCAACGGGCAACTTGATTTCGCTGAAACAGAAGCATGATTGAAAACCTATACTGCCACAGGGAGTTTCTTTTGTAGTTAGTTGTCTCATTTTTTAGAAATCTAGATCTTAACTTGCATTTGCCCTTTTATGAAGGCCATCTACAGCTTCCAATTCCATTTTCCAACAACAAGCACTTAACAGTGAAGACATAAAGAAATCAAATATCCCCCTAGGACCTTCTTTAAAAGTAATGGCTGAAGGGGAAAAAATACAGTGGATGCCACAATATATCTGTTCTCCTTCCTTTCTCTATCTGCAAGATAGCCATGCCACAAATACCTACTTCAACAGCCATCAGATACCCCCCTCTTGCTGGCATTACTTTCTCATCCCCAGCTAGGGATGACTCAAAAAATTAGAGTACCTTAGCCCATCAGAACAGAAATCCACCCCTGCCCTCCAGAGGGGATAATTCTAGGTGTTTTTGTTCTCTGTCAAAGAACATACCTACTCTTTCCTATACCAAGACAGACGCAAGCTGTGCGTTCTCAGTCTCCACAGGCAACTTATTTGTATTACCCCAACTCTCAACTTGCCTCTGATACCATCTCCCACAACAATATTCCCAGGTTAGCTAGGCTGATACCTTTCAGCAGCAAAACTACCTCCACTAAGCTGTGAAGGGCAAAGGATGCTTAAGGGAAGACAAACTCACATTAAGAGACGCCCTCTAACACAAGAGACCAGAGCAAAACCTGAGGGCTCCCAGAGAGCACTATAATTCCAGAGAGTTAAAACTCTGTGGCTGACCAAGGTATGTATCAACAACCCACATTTTCTTCTTAACTACAGGTAGAAACAGAGCCCTCAATTCAATGTCAAGTAACTTTAAACGGTTAAATCTCACTTTCAAGGACACTGGAGTTTCTGGCTATGTTTTTGAGATAATTACCCACTAATGACAGTTTAATCCCTCTTTCTACTCAGACTTCATATTGAAATAATTAAAAATTAATTAAATATTAAAATATTTAGATTCAACTGGTACCTGTTCTCCTCACCACAGAGCAGTGGATCTCTTGCTTCACAGCCCACCAGGAATAGCTCTAAACAGGAGCAGCACACTTCAATTTTATGCCCGGCCACAAAAGTAGGCAAGAGAGAACACGCCTTCATTTTTGCTCCCAATCTCACACTTCAGCTTCATTTCCTCCACTGATCTCCCTCCCATTCTGTGAGCCTTGCAAAGCAGTCATCCTCCCAGCTTACCTCTGTATTCTCACTTCAGAAGCCCAGCCCAAACCCATAACCATAGAACAGAATCATTTAGGTTGGAAAAGACCTTCAAGATCATTAAGTCCAACCATTAATCCAGCACTACCAAGTTCCACACTAAAACCATGGCCTCAAGCACCATATCTACATGTTATCTTTTGAAAACCTCCAGGGATGGTGACTCAACCACTTCCCTGGGCAGCCTGTTCCAGTATCCGACAGCCCTTTAATTGGTGACTCTTCCAAGTATCACAGAGACTTCTGTACAATTAGAACACATGTACACTACTCGGATGGAAAAAGAAATCCTTTAACAGGCAGAAGCAGGTGCTGTGAGCAGCCACACCAGCGAGGCTGCCATGGGTCCAGTGAGGCAGGAGGATACTGCTTCTGGCCCTCCCTGCTTCACAGCAGGACTGTCCCTGTCTGACTCCTTCCTCCTGCTGCAGACCAAGGTCAGCCCAGGTCGCCAAGCACAGCCAGCCTGCCTCGCTGCAGCACTGCAGCAGCGAGGTGCTGCTGTGCACCTCTTGGAAGCACTTCTTGGGCCACAAGCAATTTAGTTAATACACTTTGGGAATGCCTGCATCAAGCAGTAATACCTTCCAAGGGACAGAAACCATCCCTAGCAACCCCAAAAGTTCAACTGGTGCCTCGAGAGTAACTTAACTCACTGGGGAAGTCTCTCTCTTTGATGCTGATCCCCAAAAGGTAAAAGAGATGGTAATATGTCAAGAGTAGCTAATATTCAACTGGAGTAGGTCTGTTGCAGTCCTAGCAGTCTACTTAATTACTTACTAAGATTTGGGGAAAACCTCAATAAGAAATGGGGGAAATTTAAATAAGAATTGGGAAAAAAATATATTAAAACCATGTAAAGAAATACAGAAAGAAGTACAATACAATGTTGCAGAAGCAGCTTTAGCACTCTATTTTCTAACCTCTATATTCCTAGCTTTGCTACTCTACCCTTCATTTACCATACACTAATGCCACCTTCCCTTAAAGTTTGTTAGACACATCAGGGCTTTGATAACAAATTAACAGCCTACTCCGCATGTAGGTCACCATCTGGAACTCAGCTCAGGTCACAGAGGATTAACGCTAAATTGGATTGTTGCACAGCTCTATATCCTACAGAAGAAGTCACATTTTATACTTCAAAAATTAAGTATCATTATCTGCATTTTCCAAACAAATGGAAAAAAAGGAGACAAACTCTTACAACAATTAGACTCGTGTCACTTATAAACTTTACCTGCTTTCTCCCACTGCTCTTTACACTGAGTGGTACTGGCTACCCTGGCTAGCTTTTTAAATTTCACAAATTCAAGCAAAACAAAGTAATAATAAACTTAGGGGAAAGGAGTGCAAGACCCACCTGGAACTCCCACCATTTTCCTAAAGCAAGATTCCTATTACTAACAGAAACATTCCTTAAAGCAACAGTGGCAACAAAACAAGAAGATATGAAAGAGTTTCTGCATTCCATCCCACAAAACTGATTACAATATAATAAACAGATGTGGAAAACCCTTTGCTTTTGTGCACCATTTGGCTTTCACTCTTTTGACTCCAGCTTTTAACATCCTATTTTTTCAGGCACACCTGTGGAGCCACGGCACTAAGACTATTAGTAACAGAGTTGTTCCAATTCCAATACAGAATTTACCGACAGCAGAAAACAAAGGAGAGGGATTCACAGCTCTGTACTGTCCATAAACAACTCTTCCTCCAGGACCTCTAACCTTCACACACCCTGAAGACTTAATTTTTGCTGTTTTTTGGAGGACAGTTTGAGCAAAATTAATGTTACAAAGGTGAAATTAAGTGCATTAATTTTGAGGGTGTATTTAGAACCAAATCTCACACTCTTTGGAGCATTTCTGTACTGTAAAAAACAAACCTCCACTCCAGAAGGGAACTACTACCTCCTTATATGTCCATCCACAAAGAAGCCATGGAGGATAATTTTAAAGGCTGGAGGAAAAACAACCCAAACTTCATGCATGCATTAATTCTTAAGAGTGTTTTCACTGCAAGTAGTCTGTCTGTAACATAAAGACAGTTCTATACTATTAAAATGAATGTGTATGTCACATTTTTTAGAAGTATCTTGAAAATTAAAGGCCATTTATACCTTTTGACAAGACTGGCTGAAAGATCTGATTTTAACTATAACCAATGCTTAAATAAACTGATAGTGAATCAGGAGAGAAACACGTAATGACCAGCAGAGTCTTTTATCACAGCTCTTCCTACTGAAGAGATTTAGCTTTGTAAATAATTTCTAAAATAAATTTTAAAAAAATTAACAGCAGTTTAGAACTTCCCCATTCTTTCACTTGTAATCAATTTCTAAAGTTGTTTTTCCCCCCACTTCCTATGCCAAAAGAGTTTAGTGCCCTGACATTACAACGACTTGGAAAATTTTATGATTAGCACACTAATTAAATGAAAGCAATAAATTCAACTAAATCATAAAAGCAAGAAAATATAAGTAATTAATTATGAAAAATGCTTTAACAGAACGTTTTTCATCCTGAAAGACCAGACGTTCCATTGCCAAATCATATGTATGTCAGGCACCATTTGGTCCACTGAATTAATCCTCCCTGGAATAAAACCTACTTGCTACAAATTATATCACCAGTCCCAGATGAAAAGACTTGATCTACTGTAGATAACAGAACTCTAACCCAACTTCAGTTTGCATATTTGAGTTGATCTCAGCAGTCATTTAAGACAAAACATGCTAAAGCATTCCAAACAAAAAGAAGATGCTATACACACACCAAAAAAAAAAAAAAAAGTCCTTCCTTGGTGCAGTTTGGGATTTGATCACCTTAATTTTAGAAACCAATCTGGCATCTCAATTCCCACAGCAAGGTTTACCTAGCACCTGAATGGGGATGCTGGTTCACTGCCAACACGCCTCCCCAAGTACCCACGGAATCTCTAACACCACTGAACATAGCCCATCATGCTTACACACAGCATATCACATGACATAAAAACTGCAGCTATTTTAAGTGCTACTACCTGTACTGCCACCTAGTTTTAGACTTTATTTAAACAGAAGCGTGGTTCACTGTTTACTGACAACTAACAAGCTTGGACACAAACGATCTGAATTACATTCCTCCAATGGTTTTAGTGATCACTTCTCTCTGTTCCCCAGAAATACTTGAAGACAGAGTTTTTATGCCCTTTTTGTCTTCTGTGATGTGCCCAAGTAAATGTACAGAGCAAGAGGTGGGAGAGCAGAAAATGTTTCAATTGCTGCCTTTGATAATGGAAAGACTTTAGTGTTTACAAATTTACTTCCAGTTGTTGGCTCATACATTTGGATATTTATAGTACTTATCACTATGGCATCCAAGCACATCAGCAGTGCTCTGATCCTCACAAAGAAAAGAAAACAAAACAAAACAGTTTCTTCTCCGCTCTCCAGCCTATTAAGAAACACCTTAGTTAAGGTATTACCAGCACAGCACATTCCAGTAGTTAGAAACAGAACTCTTTTCAAAAGGTAGGCTCAACTTCAGATCTTATTTTTTGATTGGAACAAGCAGGGACCAAAGTCTGTCATAAAAGTTAGTATGGTAGACTTGAGACCTGATCTCTGGCTCTGAAATAAAGTCAGTTCCATAACCACTAGCTAATAAAGTCAAAATTGTATACTTACAGAAAGCATTTAAATTAAAAAAAAATTAAGTCTGTCTAATTATGTTAATAACTGAAGTCATCTTCCACCCCAGAGAAATGCAAGACAGTAATTTTGTGCAATGCAGTACCCACAGTGTTCATCAGTTACCCAATAGCACCAGTAAATCCCTAACATAGCAAACTGTAATGGCATTCAGCCCACATCCCAGCTACCAGGATGAAATCTGAAACTCTGCAAAGGGTAGCAATTTTAGAAGCTACAGACAGATCTTCACATCCCTGCTCAAGTGGTGTAAGGTTATTGATGCACTTCAGCTTCACAACAGAGGTCAACACAAATGATTTTTGATAATCATAAAACTGCCAGGCTTCACCTTGCACAGAATATTTTTATCATCACACACTGTTCCCTTTTTCATCTTGGGCTAACACTTATAGGCAAATCAGACACGATTACATTATTGAAATAATGAAGCGGCAGAAATAATTGCATCAATAACTATTATAAACACTGAATGCAAGAATGGCTTCTTAAGAGAACCTCCAAATATCTTCATTTACCCTGTGTTTTTGTAATGCACTTTATTTTAAGATTTTAGTTTATATCTTTAGTTATTATAGGTCAAAACCATTAATGATGTTGGAAAAACAAGCATGGTAAGTGTTGTGTATATATATATATATATATATGCAAACAGAAACTCTCGTATAAAGTATATTAATAAATCTGTTTATATAAGCACATGTAATAAAATAAACTGATTTAATCAGCCTTACAAATCAGTATGCTTCAGGAAAAAAAAATACTAAAAAAACCAAACAAACAAAAAAAAGAATCCATGCTTTTTCAAGTCTGGTATCAAACTTCTGAAACAGAGAACTCCACCAAGCGTATCCTGCTTGATCAAGTCCCACACTTACTTCTCAACAGCTGAAATAACACTCACCCATGTAAGCATCAGTCTAATTAATGTTCTTTAACTTTTACAGTAAATTAAGGCTATACTACTCTTATAGGAGTACAGTACTCCCAGAACCACATAAACATGAACTTTTGGCCATAAGTCACATGTTTTATTAATTCTACTAGACTATGCTACCTGCCAGAACTAACTAAAGTAAATACTCATATATAGTCATAACATTCCCACCTACTTTTGAACTCCCATTTCATTCCAAAACTTCAGAAGCATATAACTAAGAGATTCTAAATTTTTCATATTCCTCACCTCCTTCCAAAAGAATCCATTACAATTTCCATTAAGGATAAAATAAATGTTGATTTCCATTACAAGATTAAATTAATCTCATGGGTAAACGCAAAACCTACAATTTTTGCCACTCACTCATCATGTCTACATATAGACCATTTCTTCGTATTCCACAAGAGTTTGGCTACATCACTTACTGATATCATTCTTAATATGTAGAAAACACAATGCAACTATCCCAGACCTTATTTCACAAAGGAAAAAGGAAAAATTCAGCAGGAACAGAAGGAAGAAAGTACTACTGCACCATCTCATAAAGATATTCAAAAAGCTGAAATACTACCAGTATAAATCACGGACTGTTCCTTGTTTTATTTACATAACATACTGTTCTTTTTAAGTGAAGACCCAAGTGTTACAAGAATGGAGCCATTTGGAACAGCAGAAATCACAGATTTTAAAACAGGAACTTGGCCAGAACAACCTTATAGTACTTTTCTTTTTTTTTTTTTTTTCTTTTTTTTGTGGGGGATTGACACTAAAAAATAGAAAACCAACAAACTGGAGCAGTTGTCTACATAAAACTAAGCCATATGGGCCTCCTGTACTGAAGTCCTCTGTCATAGCCTCCTCAGTGTCAGCTAGTAAGATCATTTGAATACCTGATCAAGGTGAGAAAGATTTCATGTAAAGGCCTGAACATGGAAAGCATATCTATTCTGTGGGCTGGCTGAAGTCAGATTTGTTTTCCCGCTCTTCTTCCTGAACTCCACTGAGGAGAGGAGATAGGGGAATACCGAGACCTGAAAAGGAATACCAAACCGGGGGACACTGATATGAATTGAGGAGAGAAAGCAACCTAAGATTCCCTTCAGACATGTCCCAGGGAGAGCACGTTTCAGTTTTACAAAAGCCATGAATCATTTCACTCAGAACCTTTCAGAAGCTGTATTAGACAACAGATATCCAAGCAACCACCGCAAAAAATCGCACTGTTTTCACAGAATCAGAGAACGTCTTGGTCTCAAAGATGATCTTGTTCCACCCTCTCTGAAGTGTGTTTTCTTCACATGGGGCTTTTTTTTTTCTTTATAATGAGCATTTTTTCTCCTAGTCTAAATAGGGCATTGTCCTGGGTTGCAAGATGGATGGTGGAGGTGTGTATTCTATTTTCATCTCTTAGAGGTGGGGCAGTTATCTTCTGTTAACTGGGCAATTTTTCTTTAGCTCTTCCAAGAGATATCTGCTGTTCACGGGCCATTGAGTCTCACTGATAAAATAATATCATCCCACTGTGAGATGCTCCACCCAGAGGGAGGAGCCAAGCATTCCTACCTGGATATAACCTGAGATTTGGAACACCGCAGGCAGCCTTTTCCACTGGATTCCCAGAGGAGCAGCCTTCTTCTCCACTGGATTCCCAAGGGAAAACCCAGCCCATCTACACCACCACTGGACCTTTGGAGGAAAACTACACCCTTCTACAGGATCACTGCTTCAACAGAATCACATCTGTCACTGCGGGAGGACTGCAGCCACCATTTAATGGGACTACTGCCAACACCCTGACCCACAGGCTGTCAAGTTGTATTCTGACTCTGTCAGTGGGGTTTTCTTTGTTGTTGTTTGTACTATTGCATTTGTATTTTTAATTTTCCCAGTAAAGAACTGTTATTCCTATTCCCATATCTTTGCCTGAGAGCCTCTTAATTTCAAAATTATAATAATTCGGAGTGAGGGGGTTTACATTTGCCATTCCAAGGAAGCCTCCTGCCTTCCTTAACAGACACCTGTCTTTTCAAACTAAGACAGGTATAATAGTAAAAAACAAAAATTCTGTACATCTTTTTTGAATTCTCATTAGTCTCCAAAATTTTATCAACTAGACTTCTTTTGTCTATGAAGATTTTTCTAACACACAAGGAGAAGCACAACCCCATTATGAATGCCCTAGTGAATCCAATTCCCTTTCTATGCACTCCGAACATATTTTTAGTTCAGTTTTCTAGCTGAGCTAATTAGAATTAAAACCTTGCCACCACTCTCAACAGCAAAGTAAGACTGCATACAGATGGCTGATGCAATGAAAAAGAAAGAAGTACTTTTAACCATATCACCTCTCTAAAGAAAAGCTTACTGCAGAAACACCTCTCACCCAGTTAAAAAGTATGTGTTTCTTCAGAATTTTTATGTAAGATAGAACAATAAACTATAATCCTGTAGGATTCCTGTAGAATCTCTAGGTACTCCTACAAGTTAAAACTTACAAACAGAAAAAACGAAAACCTCCTGCCACTTCATACAATAAATGCCATTGTTTAAATCAACCAAGAAAGACAGTTCTATTTTTGAAAATACAAAATATTTTTAGCCTTTGACAGGGATAGACTAATCCCTGATGGGAAAGGATGTGCCACTAAGAGTTTATGATATACAACTTAAGAAAAATGCACATAATACAGTCTTCTGATTCATAGACCAACATCAAGACTAGAATCATCCTGTGCGCTTAAAAATAGCAGCCCAAACACAGGGACACATTCAATGCAAGATATATCAAAAATATATACATGTATTTAAACTCTGGTTTGTAGTCTCTAGATTTGCTAAAAACAACAGGAGATAATATGAACTGGTACACAGTTTTGGCCCCCCAAAAAAAATACCAAAAAAACCCAAAAAAACCAATAACAACCCACTCTCACATGTTTCCCTGCTCCTCAAAAGATACAGAGATGTCAGATAGTTAAATTGGTTAAATTTATTTGACATACTATTCCTGGTAGTAACAGACAAAAATAAGGGCCAACAACAGAAAAACTATGGCTTGGTAGGTTCTGGCTGGACACCAGGGAAAAATTCTTCACAAGGACATCTTATAGCACTGGGACAAGGTTATTCAAAGATTTTGAGGTACCTGGGAAGGTTTTCAAGAACCAGAAAAAGTCAGAGCTGCCGTGGTCTATTTTAGTGATGATCCTGCTCTGAGCATAGGGCTGGAAACAGAAGTCTCCTGCAGTCTTCTCCACATTTCTATGATTCAATAGCATGAAAATATACTAACTCTTTCTCAAGGAGGCTAAAATCCTTATTAATTTTGCATTAAAAATATCTGAACTAAACAATTTCCTTCCTATTTTCACATGAGTTAGGCAGTGGCATTTAAATTATCAAATACTAGTTGAGTTACAAGGAGCCAACCTACAACCAGGTAGAATATGACACTGGCATTCAGGACCAGGTGTATCATTTATTTAAGAGATGACAGCCATGACTGCTACTTGTATTATTATCTGGCAAGATGAAAGCAAATTTTTTTCCAATCCTATTCCTTTTTCAGGGCCGTACTATCAAGGGCAAATTCAAAATGGGAATGCCATTTCTTCTGGAACACTAAGCTCATAGGAAAAAAACCAAAACAAACAGGAACCTCTGCAAGCCATTCAATTTTTTAGCAACACCCTTATAAACTTTCTACTCAATGCAGTAAGAGTTTAAAAAAAAAATCCAGTCATATTGAGGAACAAGGCATAAATTGTAATGTAATAACAGTTAACATGGAGGGAGATGCTAATTTATGTTTATGTCATTCACAAATGTAACTAATTCCTTCCAAACATATTTGTTACTGCTTTTTCTGTTTCGAGGATTAAGCGCCGGGAAGAAGAGCAGCACAGGGAACCGGGAACAGAAGAGGGTGCAATTCCTGAACATCACAGGAATTCTGGAAACTAACCAAGAAGAAACTAACATAAAATTAGAAAGGTTACTTCAGTATGTTTTCCGGTTTTCATTGTTATTACAAAAAACTTAGAAAGAACTGCAAAGAGGACTGATGTCAGAGACATTTTTCTGCATTAGAGGGAACTGAACACTGCCTTTTTTCCTGCCAATTGTCCTTCTGCCTTCAAGGACAGACTTCATTTTATTCCTACACAAACACCTAAGCTGCCTTCTGGTTTTTTTTTCTGATCTTGCTACTTAACAGACATTTTAAAAACAATACACCCATACACAAAAAATACTGTTTAGACTTATACAACCAACATTTCCTACTTGGGACGCCTCAGAAGTGTTTTTCTGCAGACAAAGCTTGAGTATTCACTACAAAGCTATGTGTTGTGTAAGTTGTATTTACTTATATAAGCCGAATAAGGCATAATCTTTTTAACCTATTGTACAGGACAACTATACTAGAACACGCTCCAGGGGCCAAGAAGCGACCTCTGTGTAGCTGACAACACTTCTACAATGCTGACTTTCATGACTGCCGCTGACACAAACAGAGTCATTGTCATAGCAAAATCTTAACTGTCAGCCCTCCAAGAGGAAGGAAAAAACCTCAAGAGATTTCTTTCACCATGTTTTGCATTGGGAAAAACCCACACCAGTTTTCTTTCTAAATCTGATGGGGTAAGAAGCATTTAAGATGGTAAAAAGGAAAAAAAAAAGACACCATACTACTACTACTAATACTAATAATAATAGCTTTTAAAACAAACCAATCACACTTCTCAAAGGAATTTAACATATCAAAAGCAACAAACTTGCTCATATTCTGCCTGAAAAAGACCAGGCAGCTGTTAACAACTACCGCCCAAGTGAGGTTACTGCAAACAAATGCCCCATGAGCAGACAGGCAAGCATTCTTGAGGCTTTACCCCTGCCCCCTCCATTACCAGTCCCCACTATTCAAACTGTTTCATTCTACCCCAAACCTGGTCTAACTGATCAGACTTGTCATTTGTTGCGTTTTTCTCACTTCCTCTTACAGACCCCTCATTCCCCTAACGTGAAGAAAGTCAGAGATTAAGGAAGTGAGATGGAGTAACCATGCTTTGTGCACAAGTGGCCTCTGCACATTGTTCTTCCTCACTGCTGCTTTCATGCTGCCAAAACTGATGTCAAAACTCCATCTGACTTATCACAGAAACACAAGCAAGGCCCTGAAAAAGGTTTTCTGTAACAGTGAGCTTTTATGTGCTACTTCAAAGGGAACTTTTACAGAAATCACTTATTATCAGCACACTGAAACCATGGCTAAAACAAAGGATGACATTAAATACATTAACAGGACTTTGCACTAAGAAGAAAGTTTAATCTGTGCATACACTATAGCAGAAACAGGTCTGCTGAATAAAAACTAAGAAAGAGCAGTATAAGCCCTCCAGAAATGGATAGTCTTGTAAAACTGTTAAAAACCAGAGATTTAAGAACTTTTCTATGGGGGATACAAATAATCTGCTTTGTCAAGCCCCAGGCTAGGACTCCAGGCAGTGGCAATGGGTTTTTTCTGGCTGCAAGGAACTTGTGGCCTATATCCCAAATGCCTACAGTCCATCACCAAGTGCACTATTCTTTCTACAGTGGAAAGGATTAAAAATGAGTCCTATGACTTCTTCAGATAAGGCTGCAAAGGCTGCTTGAATATGTACATTAAATACTGACTAGCCACAGAATGTTTCAGTGTTCACAGAAAAACAGTCTAAGGCTGCAACTGTTCCTCTCTGTGGCTTTTCTGAAACTGATCTGACTCCTGCTCCCCTTCATGAAAACCTGAACTACAGAACTGCTGAACACAGGCCAGAGAGTCTTCTTTGACACTATAGTAGCAAGGAAAAGTGAAAGGTCCTCCCTGAAATCCCCCAGCAAAGACGCATAATAATTAGCATGCCCAGGTCTCATGATATTAACCTAAGTACAGGTGAGAGATCTGTACGATGTTCCTTGTTTTTCTCATCAGAATACCAGATACCCACCACACTCAAAAAATACAGATTACAGGACATGAAAAACATCTACCTGATATTTCACCTGAGCATGATGCAAATGACCTGGAATAAGAAGCAGAAATTGCAGTGTTTAGCTGGGAGAGAGGTCATTTCTGTCACAGCAGACCCTATGGTGCTTGTTTTGGGAACATAGCACTGTCTCTGCTTTTGCTGAGAAGCACTTACACGGCACCACAGCCTCTGCCACCCCAGTGAGGGGTGCACAAGGGAGAGGACACAGCTGGGACAGCTGACCTGAAATACCAAAGAGATTCCATACCATATAATGTCATGCTCAGCAATGTAACTAAGGGGCAGGTTTCTTCCAAAGTATTTGTCACTCAGAGACTGGCTGGGCATCAGTCTCCTTGTGGTGCATTTACATCACAATGTTCACTCACTTTTTCTTTCATTATTAACCTGTCTTCATCTCAAACCTGAAGTTTGGGAGTTTTTTTCCTTGTTTTTTTGCCCTTCTGATCCTCTCCCCATCTCAGCATTAAAACATTCTGGTACAACTCAGTGACATAGCTCCAAAATACATCGTATGACAGAAATAACTTTTTGCACAGTAACCAAGAGAATGCCACTAAATTCTAAGTAAGCAGAACTTATTCTCACAGAGTTATTTCCAATTAGAACAACAGAAATAATTTTTCTGAGAAACAACTACTGATGTTAGCTGAAGGCAAAATGCACCAAGTTCACTGTGCAGAACACTCCCACTAGCAGGAGGAAAGTCCTGCTGGTATTTTTTATGTGAGGAAAACTGAGCATACCGTGAGAGCTTGTTCCTATGGGGAAACCGTCACAAAAGAAGGCAAAATATGAAGTTAAATCAGTGGCTATTTGTATCTACAGAATATTCATGTATGAAACTAGCCTTTAGTTCAAGCAAGTTTCAAACTCAGAGTACACAAGTTCACATGGAGTATGTCACTGTTACTTGAAGTAATTTCTCCATCTTATTTTAGTGGAAAATTATTAGCATAATTTTTTCCTATTTGTTAAATCCTGGGAATAGGCTACTAGAATCTGAAATAACCTTTTTTTTTTTTTTTAATCCTACCCCCCCTCCAAGAAAATTAACAGCCAAACTCTGAGCATAAATCTTTATATTTTCCTCACCTATACAGACACTTGATTCTAGCAAGCATGGCAATACCACTTACAAGGACTAGAGACCAATACAGCCTTAAGTGCAGTGCACATTTCTGATTGTCAGGGTAGATAATATCCAAGTAACAGGGTAACTGTGACTCACAGAGGGCTGGACACCGCTTCATAACGTGAGATTTGGCAAGCAGAAAGGAAGGAAACAAGGAAAAATGCCTCAAACACGATTATTTTCTACCCTCCAAATAATCAAGCTACTTCACCAAACATATGCCAGTACTTGCCAGGATCCAAAGACATAGAGATTAACCTCAACTCAGTCAAAATCAGGAACTTCTCTGAAAATCCATCATCTTCCAAAATCACAGAACACAGTAGAGAGTGAGCACTGCCAGCTATCAAGATCTAGGATCCTTGTGTTATTGCACTTTTGTGATACCAAACTGATAGCACAATCTGCATATTTCACCTACGCATTGTCAATCCTGTTATCTTTAGCAGCTGAAGGAAACTCCCCTCAAGATACTTCATGATTAAATTTTGCCTCCTGAAATTCACTTCTGCCTTTCACTACATTGAATAGTTATATTTATTAACTTTTCTTTTTCTCCCTAATGAAAAAAAAAAGCAAAAAAAAAAAAAGCACTAGAAGACCATGAATGGGACCTGGTAGAAGAAAGAGTGCTTGAAAGAGGAAAACGAAGTAACATTGATTCTTGTTTTCCATGATCCTTGGCATATGAAGAAATGCTACAATTCAACTGAAGTAATTAGGATTTTTTAAATCCTTAAAAAGATAATATATTCCCTTAAAAATGACAGACAATGATAGACCTCTGGGTCTCATAACATCAAAACAAGTTCCAATTATATCAGCTAAGCATTCCAGAGAAGTTGCTGGAAGGTTATTAGAAAAGGGGATTTATTAAACTGGCAAAACATCAACTCCTAAAAAAGTAGTAACTCTGATTATCTGTGTCCAATCTCTTTCTTCCAGGAAAGCAACGTTCTATGAATTTTCACACTATTAGTTTGCAACCCGAAATATTAAATTAATTGCATGTAACAATAAGGGAGAAAGATGTAGGGACTTTCCACAGCACAACAAGCTTATCTGATGAAGCAAAATGTTCTGCAAGAATCATGAGCCCTGTATCTTACATTAATATCTGGTTCTTATTACTCCTGTTCTAAAAGGCTAAACTCAGAATGTGCACAAGAGAAAGAGCTCTGCTGGGGTTTAGAAACCATTTAATCTCTGCCAAGTCCCTGATTCTCTAATTAGGTAAACCAAATAAAAAAAGTCTCAAAAACACTTAAAATATAAACTTCGTATTTCTTCTGTAAGTGCTACTGAAAGAATGGTTATACACAGGTATTTTAACAACAGTTGCTAAAAATGAAGCGCAAAAGCTCATGTGAATCCAGAACAGGACACAAACTGACAGGAAACATTAAAAACCCCAAACACATTAACTGTAGTTTTAACAGAAATAACTGTAGTTTAAACAGATATAAAATGCCTTTTAGTCTTTAAATTTAGAGCACTCTCAATTAAAATTGTCAGATCTACCCAAACCACAACATCCCCACATTTAAGGTTTATAAATTTCTGTCCTCAGGTCCCACAGTGCACATGAACATCATTCAATTTCAACTCCATTCCCTATTTCATTTCCTAATTTTCCTACCTTTGCACAGCATAATATACAATCAACTGAATACATTTTAACATTAAAGGTTTCTTTCTCCTGTCTTTGTCAAAACCCATCTCCCCTCCAAATCACACAGGTTTGAGCCAAACACAAGAGCTACTTGTCTTTTTTTTTAAACCCTGCATTTTCAAAGAGAATGAATGCTCCTGAAATAAGTATGAATAAGAAGATTAATTTGAAAGAACATTTAAGATGTTATGAAAAAATCTCATTAAAAATATATTTTAAATGCACCTGCAGTCCATTCCCTGCATGAGCGTATTTATTAGCAACCATATATTTGTACAAACTAACTCAGGTGCAGCCTTCAGAATTAAAGGAGATGTTAATGCTAATTCTCAAATTAAGTTTCTTATTTTTAGTGGGCACAACAGAAAGGAAATAGCAAGGTCTCAATTCATTATCTGAGCATTGCTAAAAACTGTAATAATCTGCCAACTTGTGAAAAAAATTCCCCTCTGAAAAATCCCCAGGAGCTTCTTCCCAAGCACCACAACGAGAGCAGATGGCCAGCATCAAGACTGCAATTACCAGTCTGGCCTGACAGTTCCACAGATGACAATGATACTCTTTTCTTTTTGTGGATGTGTGCAGGGGGCAGCTTGAGAGATGCAGACAACTAGGTATCATAGGCATCAACCCCTTCCACTAAAAATATACAATCAATTGCCAGGCCTGTCATATGATTCCTCCATTAACCTTCATTTCACCATTAAGTATCCCTCCTTTTTTCTTTAACACTTTCTTTTCTGCTACTTAAGTTTTTCAAACAAATTGGTAGGAAATGTGTAACATTAAGGATGCAGCAGAACTGACCATTGTAAAGCACTGCCAAAGACAAACATCACGAACTATCCGTTGTTGCAACCTTGCAACCTTTCTCCTCTTTATTTTAGTCTCCCCCCACCCAGCCCTGAACAGATTATTCTCTTGCCTACAAAGGAGAACAGACCATCTGATGAGGAGCTGCTGTTTCATTTCCTCTCCTTCATCCCACCCCTCAAATGGGGAAGCCCTCCAAAGCGGGGAGGGGAGGGCATGGTTTTAATTCAAATGCTGCATCTTAAAATACTATTGTGCAGCATTTGGCTGGGAGTGATTAACGCTATATATAAATACACACCATGAGAGTACTTCATCCCCCTTACATCTCTGGGGGAAAAAAAAATACCAAAAAACTTCTGCATTAATAACCATTTACTATTTCAGTTTTCCACCCAAGAATTTGAATATCTGAGCAAAACCTTTATTTTGCCAAAGCCAACAACTGCTTACTAATGAAAGGAAGCAGAAAACAAGTTATGAGCTGACAGATGCAACAGAAAGAGGGTGGAAAGGATTTTCTCATGTGCAAAAGAGGCCTGACAGACTTAACTGTGGCATCTGGACCTCTCCTCAGGAATGCTCACCCCTCCACAGAGTCTTCTGTCTTACACCAATTCAGCATTCCTTACTTCATTTCTACTAATTCTTCCTGTTCTTCCTCATTCCAGCTACCCCTTTTGCAATATTTATCAGGCATAGAAAGCTGCTGGAGAAAAGTATATCACAGTCCTGCTGTCATTCATTATCTGTCTCGAAAATCTTACTGGGAAATAAGTCAATGCAAGAAGGAAACCTTAAGTCTCACTACATCTCTCTCATTCCGGCTTAATTCCAGTGACAGGTTGCATAGGGAGGGTGACAATGTTATGGAAACACTGCCACTGTAGAGGCTGTACCCCTCCCTGGTAAGATCACCTTTGACTAATAATGATTTAATCCAAACTAAGTTCTGACAATCTTTAGACACTGTTGATTCTTCTCAAAGATCCTTAACTATATGTCAAATGCCATGCAATAACATGTGAATTCCTTCCCACCAGAAGAGGAGATGAAAAGAGACAACACACTTTCCTCACGCAATATGAGCAAACTTTCTTTGCTCTGACATACACTATGTGACACACACAATGAATACCAGAAAGCATTGTCCTCTTATCAACCCCTTCAAAAGTTTCTGCTTTTCCCCCACTTGTTTATCAAGAGCTGTAGTACAGGACATGACTCCTCTGTAGAAACCTGGCACTTCTTGCAACTGCAATTATCAAAACATGTAACACAAGCACCCCCTTTGTGACAGAGATGCAAGTTAATGCATACAATTCATGCAGAACTAAATTAATCAATCCTTACCAAAACAATTACTTGGCTCCAGCAAGGAAAAAACTGCATGTGCTCAACAGCTTTGCAAAAGTACGGTTAGCTTGTGCAAAATGTCTTTAAAACATTTTGGATTGTTTCTCTCTCAGAAACATACAAAACTTTAGCAGTGTCAACTCACCTTCCACACTGTCAGAACAGGAGGTACCAATCCCAGTGTCCCCACTGTCAGAAGCTATGCTGTGTCTTCTCACAGGATTGTTTTGATTGCTTGATGAAATTGTTGAGGACTGCCACAGGGATTCAGTACCAGGTAACCATCCCACGGAGGAATAATCCGAGCCTACGAAAGAGAAAGCCAGAAGTCTGTCATTGGAGATACAATACAAAGCTCAGCAACAAAATACCTGTCAAGATGAAAACTGAAACCTATGTTTCATAGATAAAACTTGAGCCAGAGTGTGCATGTGTCTTAGAGATTTTTTTTTTTGTTAAGTAAAATCTTTTTGCTAGATGAAACCTTCCCCAAAATTCCAACACATGTATTTTTACTACTTAAAATTTTTCTTGTACTCTTTAACAAGACAGTTATCATACGACTCCTATCCTAGAACTGATTCTCAATTCACAGCAGAATTTTGCATTGCAAGCTTTCAAATACAAAGCAATGAATTTTAGGACAGAAACCAGTTGAACATTCGGCCACTGAGATACAGTCCTTTTCTACTGTACATAAACCACATGACCTAGGTGATAAAGCCAGCAATGAAATTGCCAACACTGATATCTAAAGTAATTCCTTATGTAGCTGCACATAAACTGCCTTTGTGAGACATGTATCCATCTAGTGGTTTGTTTCATTTTGGTTATTTTTTTCATTTAAATAATCGCTAAAATATTACATTTTAAAACATAATTTAGAGCAGCAACTAGTTCCTCTGTTCAAGGAGTTTTTAAAGTAGGCCACATATTCTCACAGCCAACCTCAAGGGAAAATTTATCACAGAGTACAATCCCAGAAGACCATTACAATTTCCAATAGCCAGTATCTAAATGTGAGCATTGTTTAAAGGCAGAATACTGATCACCACATTCATACTCTGAACCGGCACAGGCACTTAACAAACCATGGAAAAAAGCATGGCTGCTCTTCATTTATATACAATCACATACATACAGCCCCTCTAGCACTTAGCTTTGTATAGCACTTTCAGCAGGAAATGATTCATGAAGAAGTATCAGCTCACATATAATGTCTCTTATGCTACATGACGTTATTTTTATATCATTTAAACACTTTCAGCAGTGTCCATCTGAAGTCGTAACAGCAATTTGCCTCTGCAAGGACATCTGCTATTTCCAGCTGTACTTGTTTTCCAGTAAATTAAATAGTTCAGAAAACAATGCAAAAATTAAATATGTAGGTACATATACAACCCCACTCCCACAAACATGAATATATACATGGTTCCCATGCAGCAGCCAAATCACTAGACCTAGAGACCTGCAGTGGTAACAGCTGCTTGCCAAGCCAGCTGAAAACTGAGGAACACAAATACTTACACACTAAATTCCTTATGGCATGTGCTATTGAACATGACATCTAATACAGTCTTTTTTGTAGGTAGGCTCTTGGAGACCTCAAATATGCCTGTCCATCTCATTTGCCTCAACTTCATTCTCTGTTGAGATTACTGCCTCTTCTTCCCTTCAGCATATTTGCCTACCTTTTCTCCCTGTAATTCAAAATCACCCAGTTCTCCTTCCCCTCCATTCTACTTCAGCCACACCTTGTGCAATGTATTTCCTTCTCTTCCTTAAGCTTAGTTTTGCCTCTCCAGAAGTCTCTTTAACTATTCCAGTGAGTATCTTTCAAGTCCACGGGTGAGGGGGAAGACCAGAGGAGCCAGACATGAACACACGTGCCCATGGCTTACCAGTCACACCCTGTAAAGGGGTCCCAGCCAAGATTCCAATGGAATACCACTCCAGGTGTCATCCTTCCTATCACACTCTCTTGTGTCATCATCTAATGTACTCAAGTGTGACAGTTTTGCATACAGCTAGTGGAAACTGGGACATTTCTGCTTCTCTTCATCCAGAACATTTTTCACTAATACTCTGGCTACTTCAGGAACAGTAATTTTACCACACCTCCCTCTGAACAGGGCAACTTTCCAGAAGAATTCCACTTCATCCCTCTCAAGCTGCATCTAGCTATTCAAGCAAGAGTAAAACTGACTTATGGAATGCCAAGCTAATTAAATCAGAGACAGTTCTGATTTAGGAGACCTTTAAAATACATTTATAGAACAGAAATTTAGATGGATTCACCCCTTCTTATGCCGTTTTCCACTATACAACTCTTTGGTGACATTTCAGCTTTTACGGTCTTACAGAGGTTTTAAAAGAAATGCACCAGATAATTTAATATGGAGTAGTGGTAGCAATAAGACAGTATTAAGTGTGAAACCCTTCAGATCTCTTAGAGAAATGCTCAGCATGTGAACCTACAACCATCCATATACAAACACTCAAAAGGGAGAGCTACTTTTCACTCTGGTGGAACTTTGAAGAATAAAAGCTAAAAATACCACAGAATGAGAGTAAATTAAGAAAGGACTTTAAGAAGTCACGTACTCTAACCTTAAGCTGAAAGCAAGATAATTGGATCAGACTGCTCAGGGCCCCATCCAGCTGAGTCTTGAACACCTCCAAGGACAGATTTCATAGCCTCTCTGGTTCCTCCAGCATTTCACCACCCTCCATTCCAAAAAAGTTTTCCAAACATCTCAAGAGTCTCTCATGTTCCAAACATATTGCTGCAATATACCCCAAAAGATGCAACAAGCCAGTGCAACTAGACTCAGTTAACAAACAGGGTTAACATACTAGAGGGGGCAGACAGTCATTCCCATCGGGATCTCTGCAGGTACTGTAAGGAGAGAAAGTAACAGGCACCACAAAACACCCTGCTGTAATCTATTCTCAGTTTTACACCTACACACAGACAGCCTGGGGACACACCAAGCCCCATGTGTGTCCTTCAAAAAATGCTTTCTCTTTGTCCCCTGACATGAAGCATAATCCTTTTTTGTTCTTCTAAAAACGACAGCTAATGACATAATCCAGGAGTCTGCAGTTTTTAATGTTTCATGGCACATCCACGCAATTGTGTTACCTTGCAGACCTAATGGAGATTATATGTCAGAGAAGGCCATTACAAATATGCAAGTGTCTGCATGAGAAAGTGAGTTCAATCACCTTTGAAAAGCTGTATCATAAACAACCAAATACAAGCACCACGGCAGTAAAAAGAAACCCAAATATACTATTTTATGGGTTACTTCCCTCAACAGTAAGTAACCCATAAAATAGGATGTTACAGACCTCATTAGTCCAAGACATTATTTAAAAATTAATATATTATTTTCTTTATTTGAAACTCACCTTCTGAGCCAAGTCCTGAGGAATCCCCAGTTGCTATGCACCCCATTCTATGCTCCCCATCTCCTTTTTGGACAGCTCTCAGCAAATGCAGGATCTTTCATACAGCAAACAGTCTACACTAAAAGAACCAAGTCTGACACAGGAGTCGCCCCCACACTGCTCAGCCAGCACACCTGCCTCACCCTGCTGCTCTGATCTCAAACCTGCCAATCAACAGCCAGCATCCATCTGCCCAAAATACTGAGTGGAGTAAGAAAAGCAAGCAAAAATTTCTAATCAATATTTGTGCTGCTGAATTGCGTATTAGCATCTGTCTAGGATCATTCTTTACTGGGTTAGAAAAATCTACCTTTCATAGGATTCATTAGGAGAGAAAAAAGTAGTGTCATCCTACCAGGCTGCAATTTCCACCAAAAAACATGACAAAATACATATAAGATCACCAAACAAATCTCAAAATAAGCCTTGTTTATACAAACGGTTGAATACATCCTTAAATTTGGTCAGTTTAATATACCAACATAGTCCTCTGTTTTCAGCCTAGGCATTTAAAACAGATCCCTTTACAACTAAGTATATAAAGGGCAGGAAGTAGATTATTTTTTAAAAGGGAACAGTTGTTGATATTTCACTCCACAAAAACATGTAGCTTTTTTCTGTGTGTTACAGAATGCTGACATCTATTGCTGTCAGAAAGCCTCACAGTTAATTCTGGATCATTACCATGCCTAATTTCAGTGGCATGCACAGACCCCCTGTGATGTACCTATGCAAAATAATAACATTAGCATCTTTACATTTGGTTCCTAAAATACCTCTAATATGCCTGAATGTAAAGATTGTTATTTTACGTGACAGCTATGAGACTGTTACTTTACCTAGACACTGAATGGAAAGCAACAGCAAAAGACTTAACTGGGTTTCACAGCAGATACATCCTGAACTAAGAATACTGGTTTTTCTATTCCACACTATGACTGACATGGATTGTGACCAGAAGTGAAACACCCATGACAGCCAGGGCAAATTTATACAGTCAAAGGATTCTGAAGAAGATCTCTCTACAGTACTATCAAAACTAACTACGCAAAGCTCATTCTGGTCATCATGGATGTGACCAGGCTGTACAATCGTATTTCACGCCAGGATGGCATTGAAGTCTGCCTGAAGCCCTTGCAAGGAAAGAGAGTCAGCATTCAGCCCAAAGACATTGCCATAGTTAATTAGTTTACCCTCACCATCTGTACCTTTACCCAAAACATTGCTAATTGTGCACAAAGATCACATGACAGTATTTTGAAAGAAGTCACCCCACCTTCAAGCCAGTTCTCCCACATCCACTCATATAATCCACTGAAACTGCTGAACTTATTCCGATTGCATCTTCTACACACTCCCTTCTCAACAAGTTCTTTAAGGTGTAATGGCCTCTCTTTCACTTTCTCTCCTGTACCATAGGGCTGCATAACCACACATACAGAAAAAGTCTACAAACAAACCCATAAATGGTCTCTCAATGATGCAGTTGATGTATCATAAGAAAAAATTTACTTTGGTTGGGAAATGTTTGTTTACTCATCATACCTGCAAGATGATTACTGCCACGAGATTAAAGAAAATCTCACTCTGGGGTGTGTTTCATGCACAAGCCTTCATAGATAATATTCTTTAACTGCTGGAAAGACAACACAGTGAGAAAAGGCGATGGAGGCAGGGGAACCCAAAATGCTAAAAAGCTTTTCTAAAAGTAGACAACAGCAGATGTCACACTTTAACACATTTATACAGGGCTTTTAAAAAAGCTGGGAGCTAGCAATAAAATGGTGTGACAGCAGTTTCCTTCAGTCTAAGGTGAAGTGAATGATAAGGTGCAGTTATTCAGCCTGGTACGCTGACACAATAAAAAGATCCTGACATGTCAGTGCTCCTTCCACACACAGGCAAAAAAACCCCTTACTTTGATAAGTAACTACTTCATAAATTCTTCCAAAAATAGTGTTTAAAAAACGGCATCCCAACTCTAACTTCCTAGACACATACTTCATAGGTCCACTTCATCTCCATGGTCCTTTTGCAAAACAAACTGCAAGTTTTTTTAATAGAAATGTCCAAAACAAGTTCCAGGTCTACAATGCAGGCTTTTCTCTTCCAGGGTGAGCAGAACATTAGGAATAGAGGTTTCTAATGCTTCCAGGGAAGGTGGCCAGATGACAGTTTCAGGATCCTTTTTTTTACAAATGCTCTGGAGGTGGTGGAAACTCACAGCTCTACCAGCTGGCCATGAACTAAGATACCAGAAGGTCCCAGCCCCTCCTCTCACGCAAATGCAGCTGAGAGTAGGTGGATGATGCCGTTTAATCAAAGTGCAATAAGAAGCAGGGTAAAGTGGGATGAAATGACAGCCTGAACTATTTAATTTTTACATTTCAGTTTCTCAAAAGTACAGTGTCAGATAGCTGAAGTATGATTCATCCTAAGGATTCATATCCTTTATTAATGTGCTTTCTTGACAGAGCCTGCAAGCTATTTAACTAAGTTCTCATAGCTTTCCAGTTACAAACAGATTAGAACAATTCTAAGCATGAAGAAAGATAAAAATGCACAGATATAGAGGGAAACAGGAGAAGAAAAATAGAAATGTGAGAGCTTAAACAGAAGAATATTGAGAGAGACTTTTTTATCAACATTTTCACTTATAGAGGCTGATAACACAGTGTGGTATACAAAGGCTTATGCCTGTCCTCTGTATTACTAATGTGCAAAAGAATTCATCTACTAGAGAGAGAGAAAAACATAAAATGGTAGAGGAAAAAAATTAAAGTATAAGAAAGAAACCTTAAAAAGAAAATATTCAAAATACAATCCTCAAAGTACACATACACCTGACTGGCAGTATCAAAACTGCCTTTACAAAAAAAGGCTATGGTCATATTTTAATGAACATAAACTTGTGCTTCAGTTTCCTGTGAGCTAAATTTTAAGCAGATTGTTACCAAACCTCCAGCTTCTTTTGCCTCTCAAATTCCTTAAAAAAGGTTAAATAGTTTTGATTTTTTTCCCCAAAGAAGTGGCTACAAGTACAATCTCTCATCATAGATAATTACAACTACAAAACATTTGTCTACTACACAAAACAGTATTTCAAAGTGAACCTTTACAAGGTTTGATTTTTATGACTACACAAATGTGCACAGGACTGTACAACAACAAGTTACAAGGTATCCCATGCAGGAAAGTACGCAATTTAAAGGAACAATGGTAACTAAAAATAATAATTCAATTGGATGGATGAGCTTCTGAGAAGGTAGCTCACTCTCTATAACCCACCCCCCACCAGAATCTACAGAAAGTAAGAGGAGAACAGCTCTGTCTTTCCATCAGAGAGTCCAGCTGGCCAGCTTATGCTGCTGGCTAAAATGGGTCTGATCTGGGAATGCTGTTTGACATCAGAGCTAACTGGACCTACTGGTCAGCTGCTACGCAAAGGCTGCTCACGCTGCCCAGACACACTCATCCTGCTTCCCCAGCGTAAGCCCTGCCACTCCAGAGCCACAGCAAGTGGGTCAGGAACAAACTGTCCTCGCTCATGGAAAAGGTTATCTGCTAATTTGACTTTATAAGCTTGCACAGCCAGAAATCAGACAAGAAGCAATGCCAGGGAGGGAGAGGGAACATACAGGTCTGATGCCCAGCAGCAACCGCTTATCCTACTGCCAAACTGCACATTGAGGCAGATTCTAAACTGGAGCTAGATATGCATAAATCTCTTTATGCCTTCACTGAGGAGGACAAAATCTGTTCAGCCAGCAGAGAGCTGTGTTCAACTGTTAACTAAAAAGATGGCAAAATCCTTAAACTGACACAGGTATGTAATATTGCGCCGTGCCTTCCTTGACTTCTACTCTAGCAAGTATGTAAACCAAACACAAATTCATAACACACTTTATAATTCATACATGGACAGCATTTAGCTGTAGTTATTTAGCATCAAACCAATGATTAAATTCCAGTCTTGACAGGAAAGAAAGAGGTTTGCTCTCATTTCATCACTGACAGGAGCAAGACCAAAAACTCAACCCAATTGCTGATGGCACTCCTGTGAGTTTTCTGCTTCCAGACAGAACATTTGCATAAAACAGAACTTCAAAATACAAACTGCAGATGTTTCTTATTTCATGTTTGGCACACAGACTACAACTATTACCTCATGCCTGCTATGCTGGCTTGCCTCTTTGTTTTTGGACTCAATGCACTATTCACCCCATGGAAACACAAAATGATATTTCTAGTTTCCATCCACTTCCATATAGCAACTACAGAGGAGAAGGCTACCTTTCAAACTCGGAAAGTTTATCAACTGCAGTATGAAGAGGGGAACACCTAGGAAAATAAACACATTAAGTTATACTTAAAGTTAATATAAACTTTAAACTGCAAGTCCTCAGGATATGCAGTCAGTTTCTAGGGTCTGTTAAAAAAGCTGTGCACTTGTAGTTAATCAGCTCAATCCTCCTATGAAAAAAATGTAATGATCATAAGTTATCATCTGTTTCACCCCTTCTTACAGCTTAGCTTTATTGGTATTCAAAACCAGGTAAGCTGTTCTCCAAGCTGTTTGTCATGCTAACACTCTTCTTACAGAATTACTTTGTCCTCTCTCTCTCTGTTTAAAGGCTTAATTCAATCTCCTCTGTGCGTGGGGAAAAGTGAAGTAATCCTAACTGCTAAAATGAGTCAAAAAATACTAAATGGTTTTAAGTAGCTCTCACACCTTGCAAAGTGGAACAAATAAGAGTCTAACAGTCTTACTTTAGAAAAGTGCATAATTTCTCTTCTCTTTGTAGTCAAATATCAGTTCTAAATATATTCTTGACACTAAAATAAATGGAGAAGACAGAGACTCTCCCAAAATAAAATTTCACTGAAATATTTTGCTCAAGTATGAAAAATGAAGGAAAAAAACTTAGCACTGTTAAAGAGGTCTAATGTGCATTATAAACACAACAGGACCTACTTTAATGTGCAAGTATCAGAAAACTGAGCCTTCAGGCTATAGGTTTCTGTGCATTCTAACAGAAGTATGCACAGAATAACAGAACTACGTAAGGGAGTTCCCACATTGTTACATTTCAGCGGAAAGGATGAAATTCTCTCTTCGTGTAAAACATGAGGAGATTTTCCTTACAAACTTCCAGTGCCCATGTCACAGAGCACAACCTTTCCCCACAATTAGCTTTACAGCTTCCTCTCACACCTATTCAACATAAAGAAGGACAATACCCTGGAAACTGAGAAGTAGTAGTTAGAAAAAAATAATCCTTCGCACAATACGCCAAAAACTCTATTCAGGATACTTTCAGTCAAAACCAGCACTTGTGTTTCTGTTTTCACAACTACAATCACTTTCTATGTAAAGCTTTACATTACAATAATTCTACCAACCACACAAAAGCCTTTGCTCAATCCGTTTGGTAATTTCAGATGATGAGGAGAACAGAAAGGATTTAAGACTGTAACTATTAGCTTTGGTTTTGCTAAGTAGCAAAAACGATAAATTTTTGAGCAATAGTATTTCCAATGTCTTTTTGTGCTTTTAGTTAGGTCAGTGCACTTCATACTTTGTTTTCTTATTACCCACAGAATCACCAGGTCTTTGATCAGTGTTAGCCACTGAACTTTTATACAAAGCACTAATTCTTAACTATAAGAATGTCTCCAGAGGCATTGAGAATTGCCAAAAGGCTGAAATGCTGAAGGTAGGCACTCGGTAGAGAAGACACCATCTTTTACAATAAAGACAGGCTTGAAAAAAAAAAAAAAAAAGGTTAATTTGTTTTGAAACATTCAAAAAAGTTGCAGCTTTCCACACCATCTGGAAACTATGCTAGGAAAGGAGTAAAACAAACATTAAAAACATAAGGATACCTTATAAGGAATCTCAAATCTGACTCCAGGATCATTCAAGAATGTTTCTCATCTGAATACCACACCACTGGTCTCTAACGTATCAGAAAGCTGAAAGCATCTTTTCTTTTTTAAATGCATTTGCTAGGACTACTTCAGGTATTTTAAGAAATAAGAGGCAGTTAAGACCTCTATTTATCACCACTTGCACTGCCCTTCCTCAGCAAGGCCAAGAGCCTCCTACCACCTCTTCAGTCATTACCCATTATTCTGGACTTGCTTAAACCTGTGAGTCCACTAATTGGTGGAAGTTACACTGTCCAATGGAATTAATGTCACTTTTTCCTGATCCTCATTTAACCTTCCTTGACCTTCCTGGTAAGTCTGGGGATTAACTATATACTTCCTGATGTCATCTGCAGCAGCAAACCAAGACTGGGTTGGGAGATTTTTCCACTGTCCACCAGCTGATTGAAGAGCTAGTCCATTTCACTGTAAATATCCCACACCTGCCAGACAACACTATAGATGTTTCCTGCAGATTCTTGTCAACTGTAAATCTCTCATTCAGCATTTAACTTCAGTATTTTCCTGGTCCAGCTTCCCCAGTTAGTTGAGCAAGTGCTACAGTAGGTACCTGGGAGGCATACGCACGGAGATACACAGGAAGCTGGGAGGAACTACTCACTAGATTATTTCAGCTGCAAAATGAAATCACACCTTGAAATCCACCTGCATACACCCCTTCAGGCAAAAAGGGGAGTTTACCTGCCATATTTTCCCATATTTCATAGACTATTACACTTTTAAGGAAAAATAATAAAAAATTCTCAAAACACAGCCTCTTTTCTTTGTGTTACTGGCTCTTTTTACAGATGGGTCTTTCAAATCTCAAAAAACAGCAGAGATCCCTGGGGAATGAGGAACAGAAAGATGCAGTGTCATTTACAGCACGGCTGGCTGCAGAGAAATAGGTCACTTGAGCGTGGCTGTGTAATCAATAGGATGTTCGCACCCAGGCAACCCAGCCAGATGCTCAGTGGAGCTCAGTGGCTAGGGAAAAAGCTAGCATCCTCAGGGGCAATTCCACAGGGCTCAGCACTTTCTGGGACTATGAGGCATGATGTGTCAGGACTAACCCACTTGTGAGCATATTTACATGAGTTATTCCCTGCTGCAAGTTCTCCTCCTCTTCTCCAGCCTAGGCCTCTGCAGCTGATCTGCAGCGTCCCACAGGCCACATTTAGTGCCTCCCCAACTTGCCCAAGACAGCAAGGAACTTCATGTAGGAGCATAAGGCAAGAGCCAGAACTTATTATACTTCAGTACACCTTCCCTCAGTGCTGGCAGGAATAAATTTCAGGACACTATATTTAGATTATTCCAGAAAAGAAATATCAAAATATAATGGCTTCCTCCTGAAGAAGTTTTATGGAGTGCAGCTGCCCAGCTGCTGGCAGGGGCTGCAGGGAGGCCTGTGCGAGGAGTGTCTGGGGCTGCCAGGCAATGGACACAGCCAGTTCCAGACCGCTCCAAGGCAGCCACAGCAGGGTTCAGCTGAGCCCCGCTGCCATGATGGCAGTGCCTCAGGGAAAGCATTTGTTCAGAAAGAGCAAAACACTCCCCATGAGCAATGAGTGAGGGAGAACAACAGTGTGAGAAACAGCCCTGAGGACCCAGAGGCAAGAGCAGGGGCAGAGGAGGAGGAGCAGGAGCTCTGATCAGAGATCCCCTGTAAGGCTCTAGAGAGACCAGGATGGAGCAGGGCAAGGGATGGAGCAGCACAAGGAAGGAGTGAAGAGGAGCTGACATGGACTGACAGCACAGCCAAGTCTGCTCTGCCTGTGACAGCAGCTGGCAAGCAATCTCTCTTCTTCATCTCAACACGAGCTTTTCCATCCCATTTTCTCTCCTGTCTCACTGAGGATTGGGCGCAGCAAGCTGCTGAGTAGTGAGCCAAGGCTAACCCGTGGCAAAAGCCAGTACGAAAGCCACTTTTTGAATCACAGTGAATGTGTTTTAAGGCTATTCACAACCACAATGAGACTGTTTCATTGTCAGTGTACAAAATTCTAAGACACATTTGGCCACCCAAGAGATTACTGACAACTACGAGCAAGTCAGCACTTTTTCAGCCAAAGAACCACCAGCACAGGAAATGACAATTAGTTTAACTCTCTAACTTCTAAACCACAGGCAAGCTGTATCTTAAAAACAAGCATCCAAAGAGTACAGAAGAAAGTACTATTCTTGTTCAATATCAACCGCTCTATCTCTCTTCTCCTTAACTAACTTGTCTACAACAAACAAGCTTTGCTTTTAACAATGGTAGATGATCACCTCCGGCTACAACCTCAAGTCATGCAATTTAGGAGGCTTTCAGCTGTTCTTACCACCATGCATCATATTTTGAAATACATGGGTTCTTTAAGATTTTAGCCAGGCATTTATTTTATTAAGTGCCTGGCTAAAATCTTAGCATAAATAATTTTGCACTGTAAGAATCAATATCTGATTGACATAAATTCTAGACATTATTTGGAGAATCTACGGGTGCTGTTTTCCTACTAGCACTTCCTTCACCACCTCCCACTAGGGCAGACAGAAAGGCTCAGGCTGCTTTCTACTACATATTTATTCTGTAAAACTCCTTAAAACAAATGCATTCTTCTCAAAATTACTCAAGTAATAACAACTTCCTTTAATTAAAATTTTAAAAGCAAAGAATTACTGCAATCACAAGTCTATATTCAGTCAGTTAAAGTGTAACATACAGGAGATGAGAATAACTGCTAACCTCCAAATCCAACACTATAATAAACCCTTACATCCATCATTCTTCTCTTGCCAAGCAGTTAAGACATAAGTGTTCCGCATATATTAAAAGAGTGGATGCTATATCCATAAAAGTGAGTTGCCTGGAGGAAGGAAAATATAAAAACGTTGTTTTTGAAGGGAACTAAGTAGATCCTGTTCACCATCACTCAAACACAGAATGTCATTTGACCCCACAGCAATCTGTGAAAGACAGCAGAGGCCATTCTAGCAGCCAGTCTTGCAGCTGGAACATTACATCTTTAAGTCTGGGTGAACAACCTTTACAATACACCACATACAAACATTTATGCACTTATTACTGGTAACCAATTTGAAATCTACTCTTGAACTAACTCACCATTTATTGCCTTGCCTAGCCTGTAAAGATAAATCTGCCTTTCCAAGATACTTCCAAAGCTGCACCATCCCTGGCTGCACATCTCCAATAGCAGAGCAAGAAAACTTGTTACAGAAACAAAACCACTGGACTTCTGTCTCTTCCTCCACCTCAAAGGATGAAAACGAGTGTCATCAGCCCTATCCTCCGCATCCTGGCTGAGTTAGGAAGCTGTCTTTGAAGCCCACATGTACCCCAAGAAAGCAGTGCCACACGGGCTTTCCAATGTGTGGGACCTTATTGCTGCTGCCACTTTGCTTGTGACATCATTAAATAATCTTTCAGACCCACATGTCACGCTGCCAGTGAGGCTCAAGTAAGGAACACAGGGCAAATCACACTGCCAGGGCTCCAGGAGCAGAGAGGTGCAGGCTACTATTTTTAGAGAGTGTCAATAAAATCCTTTTGATGTCCAACATTACCAACAGGCAATAATGAACAGTGGAAAGAAGCTTGACTAGAGGTGGCACAGTTTACTAAAGTAATTCAATTCAGAGTGCTTCTTTCACTTTCCACAGGCATCTGTTGGACACACATGGCCCAACCACATCTATGATGAACACTTTCATAGTCTTAAAAGAGTTATTAACCAAATGTGCCTTTCAAAGGCTGGTCTAGATAAATAAGCAAAGGGATTTAAATGCTGTATGCCCTTCACTGCAGCTAAATTTCTACAGCACGTGAGTAACTGCTGTCTTTACAGAGGTACAAACTATGCTGCAAGGGTTTCATAAATAGTCACATGTATAAGAAGACTGAAAGACTTGAGTCAATCACATTTCAAATTTAATTTTTCAGCAATTTAATTTTTTAGGACAGACACTGAGACTGTAAGGAGCTGAAATTATTTTGCATGAGCAGCAAACTGTGTCATTAAATTCACTGATTATACAAGAAACACCGATGTAAAAGAAAAAATCTCAGCGGGATACAAACAAGACGGCAATTTTTTTTTTTTTTTTCAGAGAAGGCACTCCTATTGAACCAAAAAGCAAGTACCATGTGGAAATGAGAAGAAAGAGAAAAACTGAAGGTCACAAATTAAATATGCTCCAAAAGTGTCCTTGCTTATTACATTTTAAGACAACCAGAATTAATCTGCATCTATTACTAAAAAACTGGTAATTCCCCTGTGTAAATACTGTAACTCAGCAAGCACCTAGCTTTGTAAGGGAATTATATGATTTTCACCTGTATGATTTTCAGTGATTTTCGAAAAGTAAGATTTTAAATACCTATATCCACAAATAACTGAGTCCAACTAGCAAATCCGAAGACTTTTCACTATAAAAATATGTTTACCAAGAATTATCGAGTCATTAACTGTTATACTCCCACACCAACTGGAATCTACATCAAGGAATTGCCATTGAAGAATTAAACATATCTTCGCAGAAGAAAGGTTCCTTCAGCTTAAGAAATAAGTATCTAAACTCCTGCTTCCTAGTAGGACACTGCTTTTATGCTACAAAACACTTTTCCCATGGACAGCTTCCTTACAAAGAAATAAAAACACCTAACATGGCAGTAACAATAGCATAGGAGCTTAGTAGCTGTCATTCCTTCAATAAAAATACCTGCATGGAGCTCAATAACTTCCACATCTTCAGACTGATTATAAACCACACAAAATAACTTCTCAACTGTTTCCCAGTAGGGGAGATGGAGGGCACTCCTCAGCTGGAAATTATAATGCAGACATCATCCCTCAAGGTTAAACCTACCTACTTGCCTTCTAATTAACCACCACTTTCTGTCAGTTATCTCAAATTAGATCTTTTTTCTACCAGTTTCGCTACTTTACACCTCTACTGCTTAGAGAGACACATACATTTAAACACTCAGGGTTAACACAAGTTCAAAAGAAAAGAAGGGATGGAGGAGGAACTAGAAGCAATACACATAATTTGTTCTCCAGTCTTACACACAATTCTGACAAACAAGCAAAGCAAAACATTAATCCAATAATTCACTGGGATTGCTGATTAATTCAACGCAACATTAAAACACTTTATTTGACCCCAAACAAAAGGGAAAACAATGTATCAAATGTCACAATCTAAAGTTTTCTGAAACAAGTGAAAAATGAACACCAACAACCTTTGTAACGGTCAGTGTCAGACTATATGGTGATGATATACCCTTTTAATATTTCTGTCCCAAAGACAACAATCAAGAACTGGAACACCCTAAATTCCTGCAGCTTTCATTAAATTAACTGAAATCTCCACACCTATTGTTCAGAATACCCACTATCTTTGCAAGCTGTAGTACAAAGATAATGTAACTCCATTCTTCTGCAGGAAGCACTAAATAATTTCTTAAAATGCTTCAACAAGGCAAACGTATTATACACAGAAATTAATAACTTAATCACAGTACAGAAAAAAAGAACAATGCCTTCTTTCACCTTATAGGGATGAACATTAGCCTACTTGTAGAGATTCAGGCAGCTGCTGAGAATATCTTAGCAGCTCTTGTATTTGCAAAAAAAAACCCTGTCAGTCGTAAGCAAAACAATCTCGCCATTTAAATACATCAGCTAACTGTATAGACATTATACAGTCATCTTTTGCGAACCCAACATTAAAATATAAATCCAAATTTCTAGAGGAGAGAAATTACTCCAACAGCACTACTCACTCTGCACTTGCAATGGCAGAGCCAAACCACAGACCTCCACTTGTGATCAATTGCTTCAATAAATCAAAACATGACAAAATATTTGCAGAAGCCCTGCCAGAGCAAGACAGGTGATACAGACGGTAGTATTTTCAAATCCTAAAAAAGGCATCCTAAAGGGCCGGTACCTTGCCTTACCTGCCCAAAAGCAATGCTCACACGGCTCTGCAGCCAATTCACTGCTTTTGCTCTGCCAGTTTGACAGCCGTGACGGGGGAAGTCAGCCCATCGCTTGCACAGAGGTGTTTCCCCTGGAACAACCTAACTCCAAGCATTACCATTTCAACGCATCCCTGCCAGCCCGCATGAACTAGATTCTAATTAATCCAGAGACAGAAAAGTGGTGGAGAAACAAAGGGAAAGGGAAAAAAAATCCCAAAAAACAAACAAACAAAACAAAACAGGACTCGACCCGTTTTTTCCGGTCTAAATTTACAACGAAATTTACAAGAGAAGCACGCTTCCAGACTCTGCTTAAGGGTATACTGCCATAAATCGGGGATGGAAGAGAAAGCTCAAACATGGAAACGGATTATGTAGGTTAAGCTCAGCTTTTGTCATCCGCTTCAAGGTCCAGCTAAGGAAACGCTGATCCCCCGGCTGGGGCCGACTCGGCGCCAGCGGCACCGGGCCGGCCCCCGCGCCCCCTCGGGGCGCCACGTCCCCCTCCGGCCGCGGGGCGCGGGCGCGGCCATGCTGCCGGCGCTGCCGAGCGCGGTGGGACCCGGCCGCCCCTCGCCGGAGACAAAACTTGCTCTATTGCGCTGCCGCCGCCGCCGCCTCCTGCCTCTCCGGCGCTGGCAGCGGGGCGGGGACATGGGCGGGAGCGCCGCAGATGCGGCGGCTGCTGCTCGGGGACGAACCGCTTACATAACCCGGCCCACGGGGCGAGCTGCAGCGAGGGCTGCGGCGGGGGGCGACTCTGCCGGGGCCGCCCCGGCCCGGCCCGGGCCAACCCAACCCGGCCCGGGCCGGGCCGGGCCGTGGAGGTGGTTTTGGGCTGGCGTTTGCCCATGTATTTGCCGCCGGTTCACTCTGGGCTCTGGGAACGGGCTTCTGTGCAGCGGTGTGTGCCCGTACCCGGGGAAAACACTGAACTGACAGCACTTAGCGTGATGTAAAGGTAATCGGAAAAGGAAAGTGAAATGCCTGACTCCAGAATTGCGGCATTGGAAATGCCCAAGGCCAGTATGCACAGACCTTAGTAAGTAGAGGTCATAATAAAATCACTGTTTTCCTCTGCTTATGTTTGTTTTAGTAAGAAAACGATGTGGAAATAAAGAAGAATCGTGACATCCGTTTGAACGATCAGTTCCACCAAAAGATCCACAGTAACACCAAAAAGTTTAAGCCACAGGACTGGGAACAAAATGCTCTTGTCAGCAATAACTAAAACCCAGTAAGAGGCGCATCCCCTCTCCACGCTGCTTTGAGTCTGTTCCAAATACTTCAAAAGATAATTCTGCAATAGCAGCTTTTCTGTTGCTGTTGCTTGCAACTGCAGCCCAGTGGTCCCCGTGTAAACTGCTTTCTGAACAAGACCCTGACTCAACCAGCAATCCATTTTATCAGACAAAGAGAAGGAGAAAGCACTTGGTCAGCTTCTAACTTCAGCTTAGCCATACCAAGATTACAAAATGCACACACACCAAAAGAAGAAAAGCGATGCTTCAGACAGCACTGTAGATTATCATGGACATCATAGTTTAGGGAGGTGAGGTGAAACAGGATACGTTCTGTGTTTGCGTGGAGACATTCACAATCAATAAATAAAATTTTATTCAAACATTTCCTGCTGACCCAATGCATTTTTAATTAGTAGCTAATGATCACAGAACAGCTTTTATCTCTTCAGAAAGTTATATGTTTTGTTTCAGCACAATACATGTTTTATTTATGCCTAGCTTGGTATTCATAACGTACTCAGTAAAACAGGCCTCAGAAGTACTGGCATGAGCATGTAGAAATGCTGAATGTTATTTTTTCATCCTCTTTCTTATCTGTATAAAGCCCTTGCACACTCACCAAAGACCTGACATGATGTGCATTCCTCACCAGCTTGTTTTAACTTCAGAGTGTCAGTGGGTGTTCTGTAGGCAGAGTTGTAGAAACACAGACTTTAAATGTTACCAAATACTGAATAAAAAACCCAAATAGTAAAACTGCAGGAGATCCTGTCAAAACCTTCAGACTGTTGCTAGAAGTCCTTGAATGGTAAAAGGTCAGAAGCATTTTCAAGAAGCCACAAATACTGGTTTACAGCAGAACACCAAAGCAGGAACTAAATTTTCATTGACACCACCTCAGTGAAAGTGTCCAGCCTTCAACCCTGAAGCTAACATTAATATTGAAGAATATTTGCAAGAGGGATGCATGGTAGGTAAACGTGAATATCAGAAGACAAAATAAAAGCTAAAGTATATTGCAAAACTTTGAAGACAAAGAAACACATAAACAGCTTATTTCAAGGCCTCTTTAAAGGACTTGACAATGTGTAAACATTTGTAGCATACTACTTTGTTGTATTAGCTGGAGTACTTACCATATTTACAGGAGGATACGATGAGCTGTAAGGAAACTGAATTTTAAGACTGGGGAGAAGAAAAACTGCCTCATGACTGATAAGCTCTGGAGTTTGTGGTGCTGTCCTGAAATGCAGCTGCAAGAATCCAGAGGCATATCATGACTGCAGGAAAGCTGCATGCCTGGAAAAGGTGTGGTAACTGTTCTTCTATCGTCTAATAAATGTCACTGCAGTGGTTTTATGTAATTTGTATTGCCGTTCATGGAAGCTGTACAGTTCCTTATGTATCTCCTGTCTAGCCATGAGCAATACTACAGATGAAAAAAAAGATAAAATGGCCAAGATGAGGGTGGCAGAACACAGCCAGATAGCCTGGCTGAATCCCCTCTGACCACAGGGATGTTTCTTCCAAGGTGTCCCCACCGGGACATCCGTGCTTAGACAGTGCTACTGCTCAGAGCAGAAAGAAAAAACCAGCTGTATAAAACCAAGTATAAGCAATCAGATAAAGAAAACCTGAGACACTTTCATTGTTATGATTGGATTTTAAGTTATTTTTATAGAAACTGAGTGTAATTCTTAAAGCTTTTTCACTTCAATTGACCACAGTGTATCTGTCTGGAAACCAGGCCAAACTGAAGCCAGTAATTTTACTCTATAAATAAATTTTATCTTGTTAGTGCTTTATTCTTTATCCAGCAATGTTTTACAGCTGCAGTCTGCTTCTGTATACAGTTCTAGACCCAGAGCAGTATTTCTTCTAGATTTTCAAAAATCTCTTGGAAAATTATGATGACTGGTCATGTCTGTTGTCCTGCCTGCGAGGCCCAGCCATGCAGAGGGTGGGATGTAGTGGCTCTGGTCGACTTGCCGTGCCTTTGTCCCTCTGTCCAAAGGGAGTGTACCTACACCTCCACTAAGGTGACTTGCATGAGAGTAGAAACATGGAGTCATTAAGGCTGGGAAAGACCTCTAAGATCATCCAGTTCAACTGCTAAGCTTGTCACCTCTTACATCTCTTGGGTTGATAAGAATTAGGAGTGTGACAATCTGTGTTTCAGTGCTGCCTCAGTCAAGAGGGGTATCAAGGTCCTGATACTCATGGAAAGCAGCAGCAGAGTATGAGGGGAAACTCATGTAACCTTACACGTAAATAAAACTGTAAGTGGAAACAGCCTGCATCCCCAGGTAATTATTGTGAAATGTGATTCTCCAGACAGTGAAGGGACTCAATTTCTTAGTGTCTGAAAAGCCTTCTCCCCACCTCCTTTTTTTCTGACACAAACTCCACCTTCTTGGCAGAATGAAGAGAGGAAAACAACAAGAGAAAGTAACAATTTAAGCACTGGTGCTAGGCAGATGCTGTCTCACTAAGGTCAGCTGGGGCATGTTTTATCCAATGGTCTGTGGATCTAGGTTCAGAAATCACATCTCTTTTTTTCCCCCTCAGTAAAAATGTAATGCTTGAAGTGGAAATAAGCTGAAGCATAATCTGTGAAAGCAGCATTTTCCTTTGATTAAAGCCAAAAATAAATTCAATGTTTGTTCTACACACTTGCTTTGACATTTAATAAAATTAAAGTATTATTAAAAAAGCCCAAATGCAAATACCTAAACATTGTTCTAAGAGAATGCAGACCATTTCCCCTATCTAATTAAGACTTTAGGCATGTGTGCATTCTATCAAAAAACAACAGCGGTATTTCTGCAAGCATATCTACATTGTAAATTACTTTGAAATTAAAATCACAAATTTTCAGTTATTGAGTTGCTTCACTAAGTACAGCAATTCTTTCCCTCCACCCACAACTCTTACAGTTGAACACTGTGTCCTAGCAAAGTCTTAGCAGCCTTTAAGAAGCCTTAGAACAATTTCTCTTGTTTTCCAAAAAATAACTATGTATTGGCAGTCACTATAATTAAGAACAGATTAGCTTACCTATGAAATTGCACACCTGCTGGTAGGGGCATGCTGGCCTATAAAAGACTGAAATGTTTTATTCAAAGTACACAGAGTGCACTGCACAGCTTTAACAATAAATTGTTAACATCTGCAAAGTAGGCATCATGAAGTAACACTGTGTATGCCATGTTCTTATTTTTGCCTTCTACAAACAAATAATGCACATGTCTGACAGAGGAGCACAAGTTGATACTGGTTTGAATTGGCTTTGCACTGTGCTTTTACGAACAGCTTACACTGTGGGAGAGAGTCAAACCAAGCAGCTCGCTGTTGCCATACCTATAAACATAGCTATGGTTTATTACCAACATCCTGAAACTGCAGATTCTTCTTAATGTTCCAGCTTTCAGAGTCAGATTTTCACCTGAGAAATTATTTACATCATTGCTAAAAGACCCTTTGGTGTCAGGAATTTTTGACTTCCTTTTTTTTTTTTTCTTTTTTTTGTGTGTGTGTATGTGTGTGTATCATATTAATTTAAAACAAATTACAGAGAATTAAATCAACTTTCTGTTATCAACTAGATAGTGCAGGAAGAACAAATGCAGGAGTGGCATCCAGTGGTGTCTTAACCAGTAACTTATGAAGATAAACAGGATTTTCCCAAGTATATTTTTCTCAAGGGGAAATTTTTTGAGTTCTGCTATTCCATCTTCCCTCCATCCTTCCTCCTTCCCAAAGGCAGTAGAAAAAAAGAGGTAATATAAATGGTTTGGGAGCAGATGGAGAGAATATGTAAAAACCAACAGGCTGGAGGCAGGTTTTCTCCAGGCTTCCAGTTTGGTTCCTATAAAGTTTAAGGGCATCTAGCAGAGCAGCCAGGGAGCCTCTTCCCTTCCCCTGGACTCACTGACATATCCAGCTTTCTTGCAAGACATTATGCTTTCAAAAAAAAAAAAAAAGTTTCTTTTACTCTACTGCATTACTTTTTCACAGAATCTCAAGTTCTTTTGTTCTTGAGCCCCCTTAAGTTACTCTAACTTTCTGTGAACACACAGAAATCTGAGTTTAGGAGCACCAATATTTTTTGTATTTGTTTCTCTGTGCTAAAACTTATGCTAAAGCCCAGGAAGCCCCAGCAGTGCTGCAGTTCAGGGTTTCGATCCCACTGACAATGCTCAAATTTTTATAGCTGGCATTTTTCTTCAAGGCAGACTTGTTTGACTCCATGTTACACACAAACAAAAGAGTGCAGAAGGATGATGCATCTAAAACTGGATGATATCACTACACAATAATTTGCAGGGTTTCTTAGGCTTCTTTATGCATGTTAAACTCCACCTCAAATATGAAGTAACTTCTGTATTAGAAGCACAAAAACAGCATTTAGCCTGAGCTGTTTAAACCTACCTGCTTTAAAGGTTAATCAAAAAGCAACCCCTTGTATGCAGTCACTGAAACAATAGATCATACCATGTAGTTCAGGTTCCTGGCCTTTTTCTGCCTCAGTGTTCAAAGGAGTAAGTCCCGTTTTCCTTTTGCAAGAAACATCCCTGGTGAATTATATAACTTTGCAGTAAATCAGAATTTTAAATGATAAGTAACTGTTACAGGAAGGCCGAACAATCTGCAGCACAACCAGCCAGCGATGCAATGTTGTATGAATACTTGAAAATGGAAATTTCTTCCAAGTGGCCGTCATTATCTGCTTATAGCCTGAAATATGTTGTTTGTTTATTCGAAGTCAGGAATACAAGCTATGAGCATTACCAGTCAGAATATTATCTGGTCTCTTGTGTTTGAGCCAAACCCAATATTGCTGCAAAGGGATGAAATTTCAGTAAAGTCAATGGAGTTATGCCAGTGCTTAGTTTAGTCAGCTCAGTACTGTCATATGCCCATACGTAAAAGTCGGATGGAAAAATTTATTTCATGCTGTAACTATAAATACTACAACTTAATGAGGCTCCCTACCCCATTTTTTTCTCCATTGACTTTTATTCTACAAAAATCACTGACATTGATTCTAGAACAATTAATTACGTACTATATGCTACAATAATGTATCACTATTACAATACTTTTTTTTTTTCTCTCTCAGCAGTGGGAATTCCATAGCTAAAATGACAAGATGTTGTATGCTGGTGGAATAAAATCCAGTTTAATTGGGCACTTCTATACCCACCCATCACCCAACCAGATGTCTCAGATGTCTCAGAAGATGTCACAGATGTCTCAGAACCAGGCTGTTTCCTGTACAATGCTCAAGGACCAGCAGCCGTCAGCCATGGCTCTGCTGGGAACTGCCTGATGTGCAGGACAGGCAGCCTTAGAAAACACTCTGGTTTTGATATGCCTACCTCTGTAAAGCATAATTTGCTTATGTCTTGTGCCTTGTATCTTTCCCGCAGTAAACTAATAAACACATAGAAAACACATTTTTAGATAAACCCTTTTTACCCAAGAAGGTAGAAAACTAGTGAAATGCACAAATTGTGCTGTACTGGTTTGTACTGACCAACAGTGCCTATCAGATTTGGTTTATGGCACCTCAGGATTAGTATATGACATGTATGAATCCACCACAGTGTCCTCAGCCTGTTTTGCTTTTGACTTAAAATTAACACAGACAAGAGTGCTTATTAAAAGTAACTTTGCGGCTCTGGCTTGGCTGTAAGATCATTCTACTTTTAACACATTACTTGAGTGACCAAATTGATCTGGGAGGAGTAAACATGTAACCTGATCTTTGGTCACTTAGAAAACAACAAGAAATCAAGCTCCGAAGTGAGCATGAAACTTTCAATATATATGAGTAAAAGAAGCATAGAAGTTTAAGTATTGCTGCTTGGATTCTTGGGGACAGTCCCACTCATTTAGGAATCCCATGGTTTAAGAATTGCACATCATGCAGTGCATTGCTGTACCATTCTAATATTGTGAGTAAGAATATCCAGTTAAATCAATTAAAATGAAACTGAAGAATCACAGTTGCAATTTTCTGGTTAGTGCAGGACAGTATGATACAAATATCTATACTTTGACCATTTAGTTCTTGGTCTTGCTATCTTCTGAGCCAAGCATCAGAAGATCAACACAAAACATGAGAATGTCTCCAGGGCTTCTGAGTGAAAAGTGCCATCTGTTCACAAGGTAAGAAGCTTGGAAGACCCAAACAAAATGCATTAATAGGAAAAGATAAATAGCTTAACTAAAAATCTGGATCTGGCTGCATCCTTCCAAAACAATGTTATGCACAAGCTTCCAATGTGAAAATAACAAAAAAAAAACCAAAAAAAAACCCAAAAAAACCCAAGAAACAATGTTATGCACAAGCTTCCAATATGAAAATAACAAAAAAAAACCAAAACAAAAAAAAAAAAAAAAAAAAAAAACCAAAAAAAAACAAAAAAAAAAAAAAAAAAAAAAAACAACAACAACAACAAAAAAAAAAACATACACACACAAAACAAAAAAACTGAAATAAGAGATGGTAAGCAGTCAGGAAGCCAAAATGGAGAGCAACAAAAATTCATTAAGGAAGTGCAAGAGGCAGTCATACACACAACTCCCATCTGCACATTGCCCCAGCAAATTCTCCATGAAGTCAGTTCATTCTTGGAAGTCCTTGCTCAATGGCACCACTGACAGTATGTTAACTGAGCCTTTCATGGTGTTGGCCCTGCTGGAACACAGCCCCAGCACTCACCATGACAAGATCTTTACTTAGCACAACCACTGCATTTAACAGATAGAACAGGAAAAATAAGAAAGAAATAAGAAGAAGGCAGCTATAATGAAGTATCTTGAAATACATGAAAATCCTCCTTGTCTTTCACCAAGATGTTTGCAGCAAAGATAAACTCTCAAAATTTGGATTTAAAAAAAAAAAAAAAAAAAAGAAAGAAAGAAAGAAAAAAACCAAAACCCATGCATGTTGCATCATGTTAAGATAGAAATCAGGAAATCAGGAGCTAATTTTAAAAATGATAAATTGAGTCAGTATTTCCAAAACACATTTGCTGCATTTATGTTACTGCTGTCAGATGTTACTGGTAGGCAGGAACACATAACCTCTGAAAGCTGACTCTAACAGACCTCTAGAGTAAACTGAAATATCTAAGCCCTAGAAGTACGTTACAAACTCTAAAGGCTCTACAACATAACTGTATGTACTCAATGCTATATATCTTTGAGCTTATACATTCCAATTTAAGTAAACCAGTCTCCTTTGCACAGAGATAAGGAAACTGAGCTGTGTAAAACAAAAAGTACCAGCCATTCCACTCAAATCTATATTTAGTATTTGCTGTGTCGTGCTTTAATTGCTGAAACTGCCTCCACAAAAGCATTGAAAAATCACCAGAAAAAAATGCCATAATGAGGCACATTGAATGTTCAGAATAACACTTCACCTTGAAAAATATTTGCATCAGTTCTCAAGCACAAAGAACTTCTGAAGTACAGATGAATTATCAGTATTTTGTTTCCATCAGGTATATGCTCCCAATGTAAAAAATACAAAGAACAAAAATATATTGAAACTGTCTTGGAGCTCACCATCATGAATGAAACAGAACTTGTTGGGAGTTCAAATTTGTATGAGCAGAGAGGAAAAGAAAATGTTGCAAGATTAGTTCCCTCTTTAAAAAGAGAAGATAAGTTAGTAAATACAGTAACTTCCATGGAGCTGGCAAGTGAGCCAAGTTGGATAAGCAGATCCAGATATTTAATTTGAGGTGTTGTGAATTGTGTTTCCTTATCTAACAAGTCCCTTATTTTCCCTGGGTTTTTTTAGCATAATTTTTCATATGACTTTCAAATATAATTTTACATGAAGTATATATAGGTACTCAGACTAGACCATATGGTAAAAGACTCTCCGCTAAAGACTCATTTATTTAAAATACAAGTGAACAGTCACTGAAATGGATGGTTTTCGTAGAGTCCTGATCAACCATATCTCCAGCTGCAAGGATTTCTCACAGAAATCTTTTTTGCTCTCCAAGTAGTGACTGCAATATAGGGTTTTACAGCCCCTGAAACTCAGCCACATCAAACATTTCCATAACACAGGCCTCAGGCTGTGTACTGCAGGTCCTCCCTGCCTGGTGGTGATTCCATGCAGAGCAGCACAATATGGACTTACAAGTCCTGTGGTTGGATTTACCAGAGAAAAAGGGGCGGATAGAAGAGTTACTGGTTCCGTGTTGAAGAGGGCAAGGGTTCAAGGTCCTTGTGGCACTGAATTCACAGAATTCACAGAATTCACAGAATGGCGAGATTGGAAGAGACTTTCAAGATCATCAAGTCCAACCCATTCCCTAATACCTCAACTAAACCATGGCACCAAGTGCCACATCCAGTCTCTTTTTAAACACATTCAGGCATGGTGACTCCGCAACATCCACAGGCAGACCATTCCAAAACTTTATCACTCTTTCTGTGAAAAACTTTCCCTAATATCCAGCCTATATTTCCCCACTGGTCTGTGGGGAAGCTCTGCTTGATACATATGCAGGGTTTGCATACCTACTTGTAAAGACTTGAAAAGGAATTTCGTAGAACCACAGAATCACAGAATGGTTTGGATTGGAAGGGACCTTAAAGATCACCTAGTCCCAACCCTCCTGCCACCTTGTACTAGACTGGGTTGCTCAAAGCCCTGTCCAACCTGGCCTCAAACACTGCCAGGGATGGAGCATCCACCACTTCCTAATATCGAATCTAAACCTGCCCTCTGTCCGTTTAAAGCCATCACCCTTTGTGCTGCCAATTTGACTGACTGGACCTTGGTAATGACTCCAATGATTGTATGAAGGATGAATAAGCACATTAGGGCCACAGAACATATAATCCACTTAGCTGTGCAACTTAAATCATACAGTTTACCACCCCAGCAGAGGACAGTATTGAAGGAATTCAGGGTAAGGTTTTCCCAAGCCCTCATCCCCCATATGGTGAGCTCTTTGCAAAATCTGTCAGAGAGAGAGAGCGAGAGAGAGAGTTCTCATGAAGAACAAAAAGCCAGATTTCTGAATGTGCTCTTCCCTCACCCACACTCTTATCAGCTCTATTTTTAAATACAATGCTAGCTCCATAGAATCTCCTGAGATTTGACAGTTGGTCACACTGTTACAGATTAAACACAAGAGCGGCAGACTTGGCTGGACTTGCTGCTCGGCACAGCAAAGAGGGAGACCTGCCCCTGCAAGCATGTCACGGTGTCAGGAAATAGCGTTTGCTGGACAGCAAATGAGCGTGATGCAGGCTACCCCTGTTCAGGACATGTGACACAAATCCTTTCATCATATTTCAGCTTTGATGCAGGCACTGCCAGCAGCTTCAGTCCTGCTCAACCACTGCAAGTGAGTAGGCAACTCATTTACTGGCTTGCTTGTATCTGCAGAATAGCTGGCAAGTGCATCATCAGAGTTATTCATGAAAATCCGTGTGTGGGTGTGTGTTGAGGCTTTCAAAGAGATGGTGTAAAATATCTGTTCCTTCAGGCCTTCATGGTATAGAGCCTCTCCTCAAAATCTTTCACTCTTATTCTGCCTTATAGTTTCAGACATCACATCCAAACTTGTGGGAGTGAATCCTGCTGTGGCCATTTCAAAGATGATGAAAACAGCACACAGCAGCCCACATGGAGTTAGGGAGGGAGTCCAGGGCTCTCCAGTTTTAATGTTTTCCTGTTAGACTGTGCTAAATGTGTTTACTACCCATAGATCTGTTTATTCATAGCTCAACGAACTGACATTTTGATTAAAATTGATTTTGTTGTAACAGTGCTGTCACTATTATTAACCAGTTTCAATTCCTTTAAAAATGAACAGGGAGGATCCAAGCAGTTCAGATACCTTTATGCTGTGCACGGCTGTTAGAAAAAGTATCAAAGAACAGATACAATTTAAAAATAATGCACTTTTTAGAAAATTACTGTTTTCTTAGTACAATTAAATACTGTTGTCTGAACCCTTTAATACTACCCAGATGGCTAATAGAGAAAGAATGGTTATATTAGACAGAAGATTTTTATTAAAGACAGCTTTAGTTTTTCAAACAGCACAGGTTTTTCCGGCTGGCTGAGTGTCAGCCTTGCCTAGTGAAAACTGTTTTCCCTTGGAAAGAAGAGATGGGTATAGGATGTACCCAAGAAAAGACAATTCACTTGGCTGACCTAAGCAGAAGTATTGGCTTGGGTCTCTGAAAGGAGTTCTTTCTTACTGCTGGTAAGTTGTTCAGCAGCTATACAGATGGACTGGTTTTTTTGTTTGGGTTGTTTTTTTGGGGTTGTTTCTTTGGGTTTTGAGGGGGGAAACTTGGTCTTTGGTTTTGGTTTTCTTCCCAAAAGAAAAAAAAAAAAGGAGTTTGAAAATAGCAGCAAGCTCATAACAGATTTTGGAACCTTAGCAGATGGTAATGAAGAGAGTCGTGAGAGATATAGTAAAAAAGGTAATTTTCCACATCTGCAGAAGAGGAATAATGCAAATTAAGAAGGCAATTCTGAACTCCCAGACTAAAATTAAGGCATAGTTAGTTTTTCAGAAATAAGGAACAGGCTCCTGGTAGGAGGTCTGAATTTTCATTTGCCTCTTGAACAGCATGAAGTGTGCTGTCAGTTCTCAGTAAATAGCAACAGTCAAATGTAATGCTCTGGATGCTACGCAGAAACATATATATGTACCATGAAGTAGTAGGAATGTGACAGTATCAAGTTTTGGACTTTTCATGTTCTCTTCAAAAACTCCAGTTCAGAAACTATTCCAACTTTCTTTGATGCAAAAGTTTTAGGCAGAATAATAAGTAGCTTGATAAGTCTTTTCTTGCTTGCTTTCACGAAGTCTGGGCAGTCAGTAGAAAGAAAGAAAGGAGAAAAGGAGAAACAGAAGAAGGGTGACAAGAAAGCTCTGAAAACCTTCAGATTTGCTTCAGCTTGGAGAGGGTAGGAGGGAAGTTTAGAGTAACATTATACTAATTCCTCTTTGGAATAATTTATAAAATTGGATATGCAGATAATTCGCATACTGTAAGCAAAATTGGCCTGGAGACCACACAACCCAGCAGAGCTTCCAGAAGCCCCAGCTGTTCCTGTCCTTCAGGACACATCCTTGCTCAGTGCTTTGCTTACAGGCTGAGGTCTTTTTTATCACTGTAAACAAAGAGAAATTCAAACCAAGCAGCCAGCCCTGCTCACTGTCTATACACAGGGATTTCTGAGAAAGATGAAGAACAATCCCAGCTAGTCTGAAAGCAAAAGGACATTGCTTAATGACAGTTAATTCCTTCCTTTAACTTGCATTGTCCATACTCTTACTTGTATACGGATCATTGCTAAATGAGAGAAAGATAATAGAGAAAGCCATGGAAAAAAACCCTAATAGACATATTCCCTTCTGGGCATTCGTATGAAGAATCAAGCAGTTACTTTGGTTACCTTGTTTGTGATCTGTCCTTGCTCCTGTTAGGAAGGCTTGCAATTCCATTTACAGAGTCCCCCTCCATAGTGAAACAGTGTTCAAGCACAACTATTCATTTCCAAGTGGCAAGATAGCAACCACATGTTAACAATTTCCTTCTCAAGACCTAGATGCTGCAAGTGAAAAATCATGCCTTGGCTTTCTGCCTGCTTCTGTCTGGCTTAATTAGCTGATCACACCAACAATCTCAGCTAAAATGATTCTCAGTAAAAGGGCAGGGGGGAGCTGCTTGAGCAGAACTGGGTGAAGCTTTACACTGAGCTACTACCCTAGCAAGATCTGAGAAGAAAGGATCAAGGGCTTTGGCTCAGCACCTTCCTTATCCAGACAGAATTTGAATTTTTGGAGACTGAAAGCAGGATTCTGAATAAAGCCTGATGCCTTCTAAAACTGCAATAACTACTGCAGCTACACAAGTTCAAACATTGGTTTTGGGGATTGTGCAGATCACTGTAGAGAAAGAGAACCACTCTAAAACCAAGAGCAAATCTTTATCACAATCTCCCAAAGTGCTTTATGTTTAGAATCACTTTGTAGCAGTGAAAATTATGTTGAAGAGAAGAATCATAAACATTTGCTCCATTGGCTTAGCTTTATTTTTTTCCCAGTGACTGAGTGTCGTCAGCTCAATCATAAAAGATTATATTTTCCCTACCTCTTTACTGCTTGGTGGTGGCACTACACAGCAAGGTAGCCCCACTTCTTCAGCACAGAACTCATGTTTCAGTGCTCTGCCTGGAGGACTGTACAAAATAAAGTCTTCCATGGTAATCAAGTCAAAATGACATGTCCCCATTTCCTAATGCAACCCTGAAAGTGCTGAACAGCAGTAAAACAAACACTTAATAGCATTTGTGGTTTAAACACACTTAAAACAAAGATCCTAAAGCCTTTACAAAAACAAACTGCACTTCTCAACCATCTTGCTGGAATTCTAGTGTCCATCATAAAGATTTTCCAGCTACAGATTATTTTTAGTTCAAGGTTCAACTCAGTAAGTTAAAGCATACAGACTGAAAGTGCATCCAAATAGCATAGTCAGTTTAAGTTGTTTGATTTTTTTCACAATTTAAGATATGATGCATAGATCTCCAGTGAAGACATGATGGTTTATTCACATCATCCCACAGATGAAGAGAGTCCCATGTGTTTATTCGGTGCAGAGCTGGTTTGCTTCAGCAGACGAGTGCATATTAGCAAACTGAAAAGGAATGCAGCAGCCCATCTCCTATAAACACCATTTGGCTATTTAAGCCTACACTGCACTAGAAATAGAATTATATCTCACAAACACCACCAAATGCCGGAGCATATAATTTATTCACTGCACGCTATATTATTTTCAAATCAGATTTTATCTGTCTCTGACTATATAAAGCTGGGAAAATAGTCTCATGCACATGGAACACTTCTGCACTGAGGAATTATACCACTTTGGAATCAATTTACAGGCTATGCATTGAAGATCAATCTACAAGGCAGATTCAGATTTTGATTTGGGTCTTGCTTCTGGTTCAGTAACTGACCTCAGACGTGTTCCCCAACATTTGCTTTTCACTGAGACTTTGCTGGCTCTGCTTTCCTCTGTCCTATGTTATCTTCTGTTGCCATCCCTGGTATCTCCTCCTTGCTTAAACACAGTCTCTGGGATGTCTTCTCCAAGCTAAGAACAAGAATCCTAACATTGCCACAAACACTGTTCATCCAGGTGAAGACCATGCAGTCAGGTCTGTAGTCTGCAAAGCTTCCTACAAATGCTCCCTTCTTTTGGCCAAATAAGGACCATAATCCATTTTAATGCTTCAACATGTAAAGATGATTCAAATTAAAAAAATAGAAAGGTTACATTTGATGAAGGCAGATAATGAAACCTTAGGACACAACCGTGTCTAATCCATCTATTTCAAATTGGGAGTTTGAAATGTACTTTGGACTGTACAGATTTGCACACAGAGGATATGCTCTGATCTTTTATGCCTCCTCCTTTAGTTAAGTTAGGTTTTCACACCGACAGCAGAGCTATTGTGTGCATGACATTTACTGCTGGAAATGGATGCTGTGTCTTGGCAATGAATGGAAAAGCTGAGCATTAGCAATGAAAAGATATCTTCAGAGTGTTCCTTGGTCTCTTGTTAGTCATTCAACGTAGAGGAATTGAGCACAGAGGAAACATGCTGGGTGAATGTCAGTGTTCCCAGCTCTGCCTGAAGAAAGAAAAACCCTGCTATAAAACAGAGTATGGGCACTGAGCATGACAGGATCCAGATTTTCAGTGCACACCAATGAAAACCTTCCTGACAAGCAGAGTTCCAGAAACCCAGCTGGGGTTTATTTGGGAAACGTGCAGTTTTCCACATAAGAAAGTAAATTGGGATGCTTGATTTCAGATTGTATGGAAAAATCTAATTGCTCTGACTAATTTGTATTTAGATGCAGCTTTATAGCCTGCAGCAAGAAGACAGTCAATAGGCTGGAAAGTGTACTGTCATCTGAACCAGAAGTTCCCCCTTTTTTTTTTCTAACCTCCCTTGAGAATGGTGTCCATGGTTTGTGTCTGACTGCATTCCCAGGAGACAACACAAGCTCTTTGTACAGGTATGGCTCTAAGACTTTGCATTCACTCACCCTTTCACCAGGTTTATATCACTTACCAACTTCACCTGACTATGCTTTTCTGTCTATCTGGCTCAGTGTCCTCTGCTGAGACAGCAAACCCTTTCCCAGCTGAAGACAATTGCCACCATGCAACCTTTTAAAAAGGAATTCACAGCCTGGGTCACATCCCAAAGGCTGTGTGTGTGCCTGGCCGCTGTGTGCACAGACTGGCACCACAAGGGGAGAGGGGCCAGCTCCAGGCTCTGCCTGCCACAGACCTGCTCTGGATCTGACACGTGCACAGGGGCCCACAGCTTTATTCCTTTATATCCTTGTAGGTGATAATCTGAGGATGCACAGAACAAGCCACAGAACCTATGCAATTTAAAACTAACCTGGGTTACTCACAAAAGCAAAATACACTGGGTTTATAATCTAGAATTTTTACATCTTTCAAGCCAGAGCCAAATAAAAATAAAGAGCTTAGACAAGGCACAAGATGGTTGCTGTGATCTGCCCTTAGCAATGCCATGAGGATGACGCTCTTCTGACTGATGTGTTGTGTAATGATCTTTTGCATGTAATTCTTCATGCAATTAGACTGAAAGTTGCTGTCTAAAAGATCTGTTGAGCATTTATGCCCTGCATTCTCATTTGATTCATACTGAAAAATAGGGAATATATCTAGCCAGTCAAGGTGACACTCAAAATTGCTCTTTTTGCAGTACCATCCATTATAAATGTTACTTACAGCAGCCATATTTAATTTCATGCTGACAACACAGATTAAAAAAGAACCCAGTTTCATTTGATTACAGATTCTAAACAAAAGATAATTATTTGGCTACAGAAAAATGATCTAACAGCTTATTTAAAACCTGCTTCCTTCAGAGTTTCGACAACTCAGGGAAGGAGAGGGAGGAATTTAGTGAAAATTTTTTGCTGTTCTTAAAGAAGACGAAACTTAAGCAGAAACAATCGAGGATTTGACTTTCAGAAGTTATTTTCATTTATGTTAAGAAATTTCTGTTCCTGTCTTTCCTTTATGTCATTATTACAGTATACCATTACATATTGGCTTTTTGTTAGACAAAATTTTTCTGGTGAATCATGATGAGGTATAGCTTTGGCTCTTAAATGACATATAATTGTTTAATATTTACATTTTTTCACACTTTTTTTTTGCTAAATAAATTCTAGAACTCGCTGAACAGTGAGTTTACTGCATGATCAGTTTTAAAACATGCACAAAACCAATTCTGCACACAAATGTTTCTGTGGGAGAGTTAAAGCTGAAGTAATTTGGCACCAAAGCAACAGCGTGTGAGGCAAGTTTTTATATTGGACAGGCAAGGAAATGTGGTTATTTGGAAGAAGTAATTTAGGATAAAATATTTACACAAGCCAAAATCTAATCAAGGTGCTTGCTTCACTAAGTGTATTTACATAGGTCCTGGTATACTAGAAGAACCCTCAAAGGACACCCATGAACATAAAATGAGACAAATGCATTTACAAATCACGTTACAGGTCAGTGAACAAAAGATGCTGCCCTTGACACATAGTCACTGGTCTATAAAGAGAGACGTGTGTTTAATCTTAGCCTCATTTCCAGTGGACAGATGGCATTATTTTGCAAAGCCTGTAGTATCACAAGGCCTTACATCAACATTGCCACATCTGTAAAGTAACATTTTCCAGGCCTAGTAGGTAACAAGTTCCAGACTTGGTGATTTTTACCCCTAGAGGTCCCCAGAAGGATACGTGGGAATATTAATGGGAAGGCAGCACTGCTGCCTTTTTGGATGGTGCACTCCTGTTCACTTTGCTATCCATCAAATGCAGCATGAATTGGCAATGCCGTGCAGCTCTCCAGGACACTGCAGAGAGGAGAGAGAACCATCAGAGAAAATTACATCAACTGAGCTGCAGAGCACGAATGATAGAGCCAGCAGGGCCCAGTGCACCTTCCTTTATGCCATCATGATGCTATTTGACAGAAACCAGCTGCTCTGGTCATGTTCCTCACACTGTACCCAGCCCTGCCACCAGAACACGCAGACAAGACCCAAGTGTCTGATGCTCTTATGCTTTGTTTTGTTTTCAGCAATTTCATATACTTATGTAGATTGATGTTCTTGTAATTAAAACAAAGAATCACTATCAACAAAACTCTCAGACCTTTAATGAAATTCAATCTGATTTCCATGTCAGCATTGAAAATACAGTATTAAGCCTAGTAAAAAAAGACTTTTTTTTACTGCCTATTTCACAAGGAAATAAGCTGAATACATGTCTAGTGGCACTCCATCTCTAGTTATTCAGAAACTTCCTGTCAGAAATGAATTCTCTTGGCTTGCTTTACCAGAGGAATCGCTGCATACACACCAAATCAACAAATCACTGGGTAATTCATAATGATGGCTTATCAAGTAACTGATAGAAAGTGTTGCATGCGTAGGAGGACTAGACTAATCTTAGAAAAGAGAGGGATAAATGTTCAACACCCATTCCTAGATTTGCATTATTAGTGCCCTTATTGATGCCTAGCATCAGTGGGATAACACTTAATTATATTGGGGGGGTTTTTTGCTGAAGAAAATAAATCAGGATCAGTTTGGATGTGGCCTTGTTCTCAGGTGAGATAGGGGGATCCCTGGGTATCATAACAGATAACATTTTCCCTGAGCTGCACAGGGTCCTGGGGAGTCTGGCTCCTGACAAAGTCCCTGGTCCCAAAGCTTCCCCACAGCTGCCTTCCTGACCTATCTTCCAGGGGAAGAGTTGCCCCCTGGGCTGCCTGGATGCCCACTGGAGCATGGGTGGCCTGGCAGCAGGCTGAGCCAGCAGGCAGAGAGCCACATCACGAGTAAAGGCAGTTTCTGAGCCAGGCTGCCTCCTCACTTGCTTCTTTGCTGAACTTGAAAGTGGACATCTTGCTGTGGAAAACCTCGATGCCAGTGCATCAAGCATTCTCCTACTGGAAAGGCACCCCAGCACTGCTCCTGCTGCCTGGCAGAGCCACTGTGGTGTAGAAAGGTGTCCAACCAAAAGAGGGACAAGCTTTGCAGTTGGAGCAGTGGGCTGTTTAATGGGAGTCGTACTGCTCCTGGGCCAGGAAACGCCTGGGAACTGTTCTTTGCTCCTTAGGGTGCACAGCTGCACCTTGTCTTCCAGACTGGTCTGTCTCAAAAAGTGATTGTCACACTAAATTCTCCCAGGAGGAAGAGATTTTTTTTTTTAAATTTTTAATTTTTTTTTTTATTTTTAATTTGTAGTGAGTTAGAAAAACATACAAACAAAAGAGATTTCACAAAAATACTTCTATGATTATTGTTCTGGAGCACTCACAAAAGCTGTTGTGTTTGGCAATGAATTTAACAGTCACTTGTGTTGTTCAACTCTTTACCTTTAAATAACACTCCTAAATACTCCTGTACTGTTTTATCTGCCTGTTCCATGATGCTTCTGCAGGAAAAATTACCTCATATATTTGCACCTCCCATATTTGCACACTGTAACATTCATCATTAGAAAATAAACAGGAAAAACCACTCTTTGAATTCTGCACAGCCTAAAGCATCTCTTAAAACAAGTGCACTGAACAAAACCTTCCTGTCATTTTATTTTTTACTTCCAGGGCCAGGTTTGGAGCATTTTTTGTAATAAAACAGTGTACAGTACAGGAAGTGCAGACAGGCAGGAGCTGCAGTTTGCTCAGCAGTGGTAAGACTCCATAGGTCCAATCTAGAGAAAGCCATGCAGGAATCCCAAGAATGAGATGTTGTTTTACATGGACTACATGTCTATTGCACTAATAGTGTTTATTGCACTTTCTGGTTGCTTTCCCCTCTTCTATATTTTACTTCATTCCTCTTAGTACTGAAAAAAAACAGGCTTAAAAAACCAGGATCTAAATTCCGAGACTCCTGTGAAAGTTTTGGTGCAGACCTACATATAACACTTGTGAAGCCAAATGTGATTTCTATGCTTCTATGATTTTTGTTCTTTGTTCAATTTGCACCTTTTACTGTGTTCTTCATAAGCAGTTATACAGAAGTGCAGGATTTGTTTTACACCTCAAATCAAATTTCATTTTCAGCTGCTCCAGAAAAAGAACAGACCCCCTTATGCTGAAAGTCATCTCCTCCTGCTGCCTTTGGTTGCCCAGCATGATCGATGGCACATTTGTATCCTGAAGCAAAGGGAAGGGCCCTGCCATTTCTTCTGTGTTATTTGAGGTGGTGAGGTGGTGAAAGTGCTTTGTCATCTGATTACCAAAAATTCCAAGCCAGCAAACCCAGGGATCCAAACTAGCTCAAAAGGAACATAAACCAGGGTCCTGTGGAGAGCTGCTCCTCCTCCAAAGGATTTATGTCTTTCTCTACAGATCATAAAATATATATATATATATATATATATAAAATGGATCAAGAAGATAACCACAACTTTAAAGAGAACAGGTATCTACTCTTACATCCTATTCAAAAATGCCCTACATACAAAACTATGTACTGTAATCCCTACATGAAATGTTCAGTAGCTTTATACACTGCTGTAGGAACACTAGAAAAGATTTTTGTATATGAAACAATGTGAAGGTTTCCACTTTTTTGTCCTATAGCTAGTATTTTATGGGTTTGCATGCTCTGTCTCTTATTTAAAATTGTTCAGTGCAAGTTGTTGACAAGTGTATAATATCTGCACAGTGGAAATAAAACATTTAAAATCATGGAGCCATATTCTGCACACACTTACTCTGCTGTAAATCCCAAGTAACTCTGCTGACTTCACTGCATTTAAACTAGATTTGTAATGAAATTCAGAAATTGTTACGTACTTCCACTGATTAAGCTTCAAAGTCATGTACTTATGACCTTTTCGGAGTACAAAGACATTTTAGACAGTGTTACATAAGTGTCTTGCTAGCTACAGTATGACTTCAGTTAAAAAACAATGATGGCAACAATTACAATTTCGCATTCAATCTTCTTTAGTACTGCTGGAACTAAAAAAAATACTACCTTTTTTTAAAAGCTCTATAATATTGTTTTCACTTAGGGTCCTGTTCTCTGGCTCAAAGAAACACAAAAGGTATATCTAGAAGCAACTTACTTGGTGACATGGTTAATCCCCTTAAAAAAAAAAAAAAGAAGTGATTTTTTAAAATTGAACATTATTGCCTTCAGCATTGTCTCAAATGTCCTGAAGAATACAGCTTCTAGCACTTCTCAAGGAACTCCAGAACCTCAATATGCTGACCTGGGGTCTGTAAAATAACAGCCCAGTCCAGGGCAGTATCTTTCTCCTAGCAGCAAAAAAAAGTAGGAATGAAGTAAGACAAACCCAAGACAAACCAAGTAAGACAAACCAAGATCAAGCCCCTGAGATCTATCTGAGACAATACTCAATACTAACTCTGGAATTTTACTGCTTTGCACTGCCCCCAATGTTTTCCCTCTGGAAAGCACTCTCCATAGCCTCTGTCACGGAGCATGGATCCATCTCATAGATTCACTAGGCGATGTTAGACCCATCAAACATTTCTAACAGGACAGACAGGCCCTAAAACCTGGCTTGTTTTTGACACCACACCTGCACAACTCATTCACAGCTGGAGCAGTTCTGATGTGGAGTTCTGCAGTATACCAGTGGAATTGTGTTGGGGTGGTGCATTCAAGCAGAGGTTGCACAGCACAAGGTTTGCAACACAAATACAGGTAGTGGAGACAAGAAAAATCATTAGTTCATACATGTAAATACATACTGCATTCTCTGACTCTCTTATTTTTCTTCTGGTCAGTTATTGGTAGCAATTTTTCAATCTGCATGGAACATATTTTGAACTTGGGAAGTCCTTTTGGCTACATGGAAAAGGAATTACCCACTGTGTTACACTTCCATTCATGCTACTGATCAAGTTGGACTCATCAGAATCACAGAATAAGCTGTGTTGGAAGGGACGATTAAAGATCATTAAGTCCCACTCCAGCCCTGCACAGCACCATCCTAAGCCTTTTCAGTCATTTTCCATGGCAAAATAAATTCCTGCTACCACAAGCCCATGTGCATTACATACTGCGTGTTTTTACCCCTTCACTTCAGGATTTACTTTTACCATGCTATTTAATTTGGTCCCAGCATTTATGCACTGCAGGAAACTATTAACACATGAAACCTCCCTTTTTACAGATATGATCTCCTAATTAAACACAGAGTTAATTATCTCAGCCTTTATAACTGTGATTAATTCCAACAAGTTAACCTTTATTTTCCTTCTATGTTCAATACAGAGAACTGCTTTGGGTGCTTGCTTATCCCACTAAAATCCTCTCCCTGAACACTGCCTCCAAGCAATGGCTCTTCATAAGTTTGAGGAAGGAGGGACTGGTTGCCTCCAGAGAAGCTTTCTTGCTCTCTAGCTCTGCAAGTCCTCCAAATCCAGGAGCTTGGGCCAGACTGAGAATAGGCTGAAGAAAAATGCTTCCTGTCTGAGCTTCACAGTTACTTCTTCAAGTCAATGTGAGCCAAAAGTTCCCTGATGCACAAGAAGGGCTCAGGAAACATAAATAGCAGATTGCTCCAGCCAAAACACAAAATACTGCTTGAACATTGATGGAACATTGTATCTCAGGTGTGACAGGCGTCCTGAATGTGCCTTATGAAAGACTTGGAACTTGGCCTTTGTGTGTCTCCATTTATGAGCTGCCAAAGCTCATCTTGACAGGACACCTACAATGACACAACCAATTCAAAACCACAGAACCATTTAGGTCACAAAAGACCTTTAAGATCATCAGCTACAACCATAAACCTAACATTGACAAGACCATCAATGGAAATGGATTCAGTTTCAACTAGTTATTGTTATTTTTCTGTTTCTATTTTGAAAGCACTTAGGGCTACCCACTGCAGCTGATGCCTGATCATAGCAGAACTACAAGCTCAAGCAAATTAATTCAATCTATGCAAAGGAGTGCTGCTGCTTTAAGTTGGGGTCTGTCTGCAGTGAGTAACTTAGTGTGCAGTAGCCAGAGTGTGAATTTGCAACCCACAAATTCACCTGCACAAGGCTTTTGCATAGCCATTAGGAAAGCAGAGTTATTTACTGTAATATATATTGTATACTAAGAACACCCATAAAAATATAGTTCAAAGTAGCTAATGAACTATACATTCACCTCCTGGCTAAGTATTCACTTATTTGTTGCATGCATTAATGTACAACCTAAATTAGAAACCATATGAGTTGGTGAACCCCATGTTTCCTTTTGTGCCACGGCAAAAACAAAACCAGTAGCACTAACAGGTTAAGGTAGCAACAGGAGAGGAGGGACGTGTACTCCAGTAATCCACACAAGCACCAGCACTCAGTTCCTCTCCCACCCAGCTTCTCCCTCTGCTCTCCCCTGCACCAAAGCTCAGCGTCCTGCCCCATGGCTCAGCTTGTCCCCATTCCCTGGTTTGTCCACTCACTTCCCTGCTTCCTCAGGACTTGCTGCAGCCCAGTGATGGCCCCAGCCTGGCCCAGCAGAGCAGCCTGTTTCCTGCACGCCTCCTGACTTTCCACTGAACTGCCCTATCATCATCGCAGCTAAACAAATAAAAGAATTTCCATTTAAGAGGGTTTAATTATCTTTGATTTAATGCTTGTCAAAAGTTTTTTCCTCCTGATATAACTGATGTAAAATTCCAGGAAATTATCAGTTAAACCCAAGGAGAGTCTGAGTGGACATTTGTGCTGGCTGGACACACAGATAGAGAATCCAGCCAGAGCAGTCCCAGAATACATTGCCACGCTAGAGCATGCTGCTTCAAGTTTTCGGAATACTATTTTCTGCCATATTCTAACACATAACATGCAGTTTTTCCCTGTGTTCCCACAGCCATGGGATCTCAGTGGTTCCTGGCCCTGTGGGAGAAGGGTGAGGTGGGTGCCCCACACTGAGTCACAGAACCCCCTGGAGGTGTTACACATCCCCTGGCCTCCAGCCTGGGATGTGTGCCTCTCCAGATGCCAGCGCCAGGCCATGAGTCCTGATGCAGGAAGTGTGGCTCTTATGGCATCTGCTCTGCTTCCCAGGCTTAAAAGCATGGAATGAAAGGAGAATAAAAGCCCCTCTCCAAAGCAGACTCTTTCTGACACCCTGTGTCTGTATAATCTCAGTCTCTTGGCTGGGGCCTGTGGAGTAGTGCCAGCAGGAATACCAGCACAGGGCTACCTTCCTCACCATCTCCAGCAACACTGTTCACCAGAGATGTTTCTTTCACGTGTGTAAGATAATTTCCAAAACAAAGGATTTAAATGCACATGACTAATCTTATTTGGATTTTGTCCAGAAGAACTAAACAAAAACCTTTTAAATAATAAGATAATAACAGCAAAATCATACTATTGGATTTTAGAAATATTTATTCAATACTCTAAGAAATAACTGCTCAAAATATTCAGGCATGTACCAGAAGTTCTATCATTTGAGCATGTATTTTATGGATGTTTTTTGAGACTAACCCTTTCATTATATTTCTCTCTGCTCTGTTTCTTATGAGCCTGGCTGTTTTTTCCCCATCCCTTGCCCCTCTAGGTAATCACATTCTCTGTGCAGCTTCCTCCTCACTCTGCTTGGATGCCCTTTTCTGCAGTCATGCCTTCACCTTCTCCCCACCTGCCTTGCTTGGGTGTTTGCTCAGACAAGCTTTTCTTGCTATGGGACCTCTGAACTGATGGCCCTCTCTGCTCTCCTCCAGCTCTGCCCCTAGGAGCTTTGGAAAACTGAATTAATGAGTGTGGACAGCATCACTTTGAAAGGTGCCAGGCAGTTTACATAAGATGGAAAGACACACTTCTACAGCATCAAAGCCTCTGCAGGAGCAAAGACACATCTTGGCCTGAAAACAGAGCTCTTTTACAAGAGTTTTTGTGCTTAACCTTTTATAATATTCTGTTATTTAAATTACAATAAAACTGAATTCTGTTATTTGAAACACTGAGTGAGGAGGCTGCTATGTAAAAAGGGGTCAGAAAAGGTGAACCAGTTTCCCTGAATATCCAGCAGAAGGACAGGATTGTGTCCAGGAGACTTTTGTTTCCTGCCTTTATTCTTGCACATGACGTGCATTTTACGTGCAGGGTAGCTGCCCAAACACCATTTTTACTGATTTTTGCTGCTATTCCATAGGAAATGGTGACTGTTGTGCAGAGTGTTTCCAGCAGATTAATGACTGGATGGCAGCAAATGGTGGTCCATAAGTAAGGTGAAGGATATTAACTCCAAACAGTCCCTAAATCTTTAGGAAATGCCCTGACCTCTGTTGGTTATTGCTACAAAAACTGGGGAAAAAAAATCCCCGGCATTTTTTCTCTATGACATAACCACCACTGGTATGCATAGAATATATGTTAGTAAATCCTTTGGCTCTCTCTCTGAACTCTAGTCATCATAATTTGCTATTTTGAGGGAAATACGTGCTAATGTGCTGAGAAGAGTGAGGGAAGGAAACCCTTTATTATTGCTTTGAAAACCACAGTCAGAAATGAAGGCTCAGTTTCTAATTTTCTAAAGTGTCTTTACTTCCCTTAGCATCACTTTTTAAATTCTTATTGTTGTTTGGAACTTTAGGCTCCAATCCTTGGAGCCATTTTATTTCATTCCTTCCCCAGGGTAGGGGAAGGAATTTTATCTTGGAGGATTCACCAGAATACAACCATAGGGTGTTTGTGTGTGATAGATGTGTGTGCAGAGGAGGAAATGAGAGCAGAAATGCATTATCAGCATTCGAAAGGGACGCTATGGCTCAGACCACCAGCAAGCAGCTCTGGATGTAAATGGTGATGGACAAAGTGGGCAAAACTACGTCTCTGCTTGAAGGGAGTTATAAAAGTGAGAAGCTTAAAAGGAAGGTAGCTACTTCCACTTAATTCTTAGCACTTCACTGAGGTTTTTGTTGTGCAGTCTCTTCTCCCCTGTGCATTTCATCCAGCATGTGCTCCTCCTACCAATCTGCTGTATGGACATTTTATTGCTTTTAAGAAGCTCTCAGAAGACACTTCAGCTTATGTGAGGACTAACAAGATTTCAGTGCCCTGTGTCCTTGTTCCTCACAAGACATCACTGCACAAACTATTCCAAGGAATTCTTTCAGAAGGGACACCATACTGTTGCCCATAAATCTAAAGGCAGCAGATGGCAAAATTAAAACTATGATAACACTAAGTAATACAAGTTAATTAAATAAGACAGAAGAGTACTTTAACAAATGCTATCCTGCCTCACAAGTCAGCAGTATTTTAAAGATATTGCTATTGTATTTCCATCAGAGTCAGCAGTAGATGCAACAGTCTTTGGATAAGATCCTCTACCTCCTGGCAGGCTATTGAGAAGGAGACAGAGGAAAGATCAGTGCCTGGAATGACATGGAGGATGATGAAAGCATTGTTTAGTGCAGCCCCAATTTAGGTACTGATGATACACATTGAAAAATTAAAAAAGGTCTGTAAAATCTTTGGTAGCAACATTTTTGATTGAAAGCAAACACTAGGTCTGTATTATTAGAGCAACTTTTGTTACAGGGTCCAGAGAGAGTTGCAAGATCTAACAGATCTGCCCCAGTAATTTATAGGTGGAACTAAATTGCAACACATGCCACTCTTTCTATCCTTTTTTTGTTAATCCTCTTCTCTGGTTTCTCAAGACCATTCACAAATGTTAAGTTCACTGACAGTGAAACTTGCTTTTTTACAGGTGCTGCATGGACTTAGAATCACAGAACCACAGAATAAACTGAGCTGGAAATGACCCATCAGGATCATTAAATCCAGCTCCTGGCCCTGCACAAGACACCCCAAGAGTCACACCATGTGCCTGAGAGTGTTGTCCAAATGTTTCTTGAATTCTGTCAGGCTGGTGTTGTGACCATTTCCCTGTTCCAGTGCCCATTAGTCCACGAATTCCCAGGGACTTGTAAACCACAGGTTGAAAGTTGGTAATCTCTCCCTCTGTGGAGAGAAGTCAAGAAACCTCCCCTGTACAATCCCTCATGGTCTCCTTAAACAGTTTCCATTCTCTGTGATCAAGCTGCCTTTGCACAAAAGATGATCCACCTCAGCCACAGCACTGCCTTGTTACTCTCCATGTAATTCTCATTTCTCCATTGTCGCTGCTTTTACCAGGTTTCTACATACTGATCAGTACTTCAACTCACCAGTCTGCAGAAGCTGTTGCCTTTACTCTTCAAACCTCCATTCTCTGTGTTCACAAAACAAATCTTCCTACTGGGACCCTTTCTGCCACTTTAACTCCATTAATGAGTTCCCCCAAGAAGGCTGGGAAGGTGCTGAGAGATAACAGACATCCTGTCTAGTGCTACTTATCACCTTGAACCAATTGCTTGTGTTTTTTTGTCAAGATCACTGATCTTACCACACCTGAGAAGTTTTTGGGAGCCAAGCTTACCTGCCTCTACTGATTCCAGCAGTGCTTGTGAAGCACAAAGTGCTTCACTAACAGCTGAGTGTGACCGAACAGCTCACAGCTGCTTGAAAAGGACCTAATTTCCCCGATTAGCCATCTCTGGTGGCTTGTGCAACTTAGCAGCACACTTTTCTTAGGCACTAACAGCAGAATTGACTTTTCTCATTCTTTATTTAAAATTCCTTTTTTCCCTATCTTTCTGTGTATTACATAGCCCATGTACCTTCCTGAACAGACCAGCTTCTCTTCCCCTGGGTCATTTTGCTCAGAGCCACCCACTCTTTGGACCTTCTGTTTTCACTGATTTCTGGATGGCACTCTTAACTTTCACTGCTACATCCTCAATCTCCTCATCATCATTCTGCTTGCAGACTTCTATATTTTGAATATTATCTTGTCTTTAGAGTGTCATTTCCTGAGATATCAGCTGTTCAGCATTCGTGTTCTGGGGTCTGCCTTGTAGTGCTTCCTTATTAGTCCCTACTACTTTGAATACCTCTCTCACCTTGAAAAATCTGAAGATGCAATTTCAGATTTTTTTCTGCAATTTCAAAGTTCCTCAAAATCCAGTTTATTTCCAGTTTATCTGCTTGCTTGCATTTTCTGCAAAGTTTGGGGGGTTTTCCCACTCATAGTGTGAATGCCCCTTCACCGTGTTCCCGCCTCTGCCTTTTCACAGGCTAGGATATTTTCTACTATTGGGGGTACCTTAATCACTTTCATGGCATATTCAAGACAGAACTTTTTAAGGACCTCTAGATATTCCTCTGCATGTTGTTCTGGCCTTGTGCCAAAAGCTTGTGGCTCACCATCCTCTCACAGTCCAGTTTTGTCATAGGTATCTCTGGCATGTTCTGCTAATGCCTTGATTTCCCCTCGCTGCTTGTGCTGCTATGAAGCCCCAGGAGATCTGCTGGAACCTTTGTCATTGACATAAACAAGAGTCGAGTGAGTTTCAGGAAAGAATCACTCATGACACTGTCAATAGCAGATGGATTTTTTCAGATCAATTTTCTATTTAGTTTGAGCATAATAATGCAAATGTAGATGATGTAGTAGAAGCTTTTGAAGAGAAACAATCATTCACATACTGGGTTTTGGTTTCAGCTGCACTTACCCCTGCAAGCTCTCAGCACTTGCATAGTTCAAACAGCAAACAAACATTTCTCTCAAACTGCTTTCTAGACCCCTTGCAGCAAAGCCATTTGGTCTCCTGAAGCCCACAGATAATATGGATGGATTTCATATAGATGGGGCCCACAACAGACACAGAACAGCTAAACTCTGGGCTCCTCTAGCACCTTCACAAGTTCTTCCAAAACAGAATCTGTATGTGGCAGAGTCAGAGGGCTTACCAACTCCAAACTTCATTATCTCATAAGAAAAAAACCCCAAAAAACAAGTACATCACATAACTAAAACTTCAGAGAGACTCTGTAAAATAAATAAAGATTTTTTCACTCTGTATGATACTGCTCTGTATGAATGCTTAGCAGAAGCATCTAGTTCACAGCAGGCATGAGTTTTATGAAAGGTACAGCAAAGAATCTAAACTTACATGCACTATGATACACAACCCATTTTGTGAATTAGAGGAGCACTGGGCAAAGAGACAAGCACAGAATCATGTGGCAGACCAAATGCATTATTTATTATTTAGTAGGGCTTTTGTAATACAATTCCATACATTGACTTATTTATGAAGTGAAGTAAGAAAGAAATTGAAATCTTGTGTGGAGAAAATAAGGTTTTATATTCAGCTACTATGCCAGCAAAAATTGAAACTAACAAACATGAGCTGAAAAGATGGCGTAATTTCTTAGCCACTGCTTGGGAAATATTGACTGCAGCACATCAAAGCAAATGAAGGAAGTTGCATATAGTAATGGTGAAAGGTGACACCCAGCTTCTGGTTTCTCAGGCTGCCAAAGAGCTTGTGCATTAAAGGCAGCAGGAATGAAAGCTCCTTTTTGCATGAAACTCATCCTCCTCCTGAGCATTCATGGCAAACCTTTCTCATCACTGCCAGGCTTGGCAATGACCGAGATTTGGGCTGGCACCACCAATGCTAGGCTACAATAATCCTTTAAAATAAAATTTGCCACCAGGCAGCAGGAAGGTGACTCAGAGTGCAAGATCCTGTTCTCCACACTTGTCTGACCATGAGACCCTGCTGGCACAGTCAGCAGTGATGCCCACGAGCACCAAACCTAAGGGTAGTTTCTCTTACACAAAGCCTTTTAGACACTCACAGGAGACAGGGGAGACAAGATGAGCAGTGACATTGAAAAACTCTCTTCTTCACATCAGAGAGTCCAGTCTGTGACTCTCCTGAAGAGCTCCTGGCTTCCCATTGTCTGGCATTGTATTCCTAGTTCTGCAGCTGAAGTACCCAATTCTTACAGTTCACTGAAATAGACTGTGGTGCCCAAGGGCTGTGCATTTCTCTCTACTTGGTCTCAGAAATGGAAATTAGTGCCCATTACTAAGACTATCATTATAAGTCTCTGCATTTTGCAATTCTTCACATAAACTACAGGGCTTGTCTTGGGCCTTCACATGCCACTTCATGGCTCAAATTAGTGTGTTTAGGGGAGTATTTTACTTTACTTAACCTTAAGCAGAATGAATCCTTAAAGTGATGATGCTGCAACAAAACCTTAAGTATCACTGATGAGCATACAGCTAAATTTATTTTCTGTATTATTAATTTTACACACAAGATCATAATAATTTTTACTCTCTTTTTTTTTTTTTTTTTGCATTTGCCACTTTGAAAGTTAATGGCTTTCTTTCCTTTTCTAAGTCTCACTTTTTCTAGAAGTAGCAACAGATTTGCTTGAGCAAACTGAAACTTAAAAGTGATCAGACACATGTTAAAGAAATTAAAACTTTCTTGGTGAGTGGAAAGAAGAGTGCCACAATTGATTTATCAGTTTTAAAAGCGGTGATACATGGCATCCAGGGCTTCCAGGCATTCAGAGCCAGAGGAAAGCTGGGAGTGCAAAGAACACGCTGAGGCTCTGCTCTTCTGCGGCTGGAGAAGAACGGCCCCTCTGTGGCTTGCTCTGTGTTGGCTTAGTTCCCACATTACCAGCAAAACAACTGCCTAGCAACTCAGCTTTTCCCACAACATTTCCTGTGTGCCCAGGAAAAAAAAAAAAAAGGATTGCACCTAATATTCTCTCTGGATAATCCCCTTGCTCGAGAGCTGTGTCCAGCCCGCTGTACACGTGGGAGCTGTAACCAGCAAAGCAACTGCTGTCATGACAGAGAGGGCAGGCAAAGCCAAACCAGTCCCCTGATCCCCGCTGCAAGTTGTGCAGGTTATCTGCTCCTCAGGCAGACAGCAAACTTGTGCTTCCCTCCACTGCATCATCTCCCCAAACAAAGGCAGGAAGCCATGGCTGTCAGCAAAAAGGTACAGACATCCTTCCTAGTGAGAGCCCTGTTTTGTGAACTGCGAGGGAGCTCTCTACTTCACAACTCTTGGGAGAGGCCATCTGAAGGCGTAAATAATTAAGCACTTTAAAAAACCCGTGCTGGTTTAAACGTGAAATTGCTTTTTCCAGTTACTGCCTTTAAGAAACATTTATTGTCATACAGCAGATTTACCAATAGTTACATTTTCTTATCTGACATCACAGCTGCAGCAGTGTCTTGCAACTCAATATTTAAGTCACTTCCCTCACAGTTTCAGCACCAGTGAAAAAAGAGCTGCCTTGAATCTTCTGCAGCTGTTTCTGAGCGACATGCTGAGGGGACTGCAGAATACACAGTTTTGCCCATATGTTCCCTGGAAGCACAAACTTCTCATCCCTCCAAATGTTTGAGAAGCACCATAAATAAGCTCTAACCAGCATAAATAAGAAAGCACTCTTAACTAAACACACAGAAATTAGGGCAGCAACTTACTTGCCGTCTTCATAACTTCCTCAGGAACATTGTCTTTTCAAATGAGTGCAACAGGAAATGGTGGTGGTTACGGGAGAGCTGCACGGCTGCAGCTCACACCCCGCTCTGCAAAGTGCAGAGGCACTCAGCACGGGGCTGGTAACAACAACAGGCAGCCGCCTCCCCTCCTTCTTGTGCTTTTCATGTAAATCTTAAACTGACGCCGTGTGGAGAGAAGTGACTTTAACAAAGATCTATTAGAAATATGTCTGTGGAAAGGCTTTATTGCTCAGAGCTCTGTGCTCAGGATTGCAGTGCTTACCTCTGTGAAGTGCTCTGAGACCTACAGATGAAAAGAACCCCAGGACTGCTACTGTTTAACACCGATTTTATCTGGACAGGTGTTCACAGTCTTTATTAAAGGTAATACTGACCTTAAGTTCCTCTTTATCACATAGGGATGAACTCTTGCCCTGCCTTTTGCTGCAGTGTGGCAGAGATGTGCACGCTCAGGGGTTGAATAGGTCCACAGACATCTCCACATGCCCTTGCATTTTCTGCTGAGGCAGAACATTGTCCATAAGTTAATCAGGACCCCGCTTCTACCTTCTTAAACAGGGTTTCACAGTAGGGCAGACAGCTCCCTGAATCCTTGCCAGTGTCCCACAGCCTTTTAGACAGGAGCTACAATCTCTTTTTTGTTTCTGAATTAGCATCTGACAGATGCAGAAAGCTGCCACTAATATCCAGCTCACAGAAATATGCAAGTAAGACGGGGAACTCTTGGAAAAGCTCTGATAGCATCACATACTGCAGGCATGTGACGTGTCTTTGATAACTGGATTGCCTCACCAGGGTTTATACTTTCAGCTCTGCATTTTTGTCTCTCAGTTTAATACCCACTGAATAGTTAGATAAGGTAGAGATTAGCAGCAGAGCAACAAACTATTCAGGCAAGTGGATGAAATGTTGACAACTAAGTTATAACTGCAAGAACAGTTGAAAAATCTTGCAGAGATGTTGTGGTTGCAGAAGACGTCAGAATTACAGAAAAGAGCAGTTGTAATACAGGACTGCTGAAGGGCAAATCTAGCCTACAGAACCTGTGTTTCTGGGCACGGGTCAAGAAACTTGCAGAATTCCTCCAGGAACTCCATCTGACTCTGCAGGGTTGGTGAATAGGGAAAAGTGTTTGCTTGCAAGCTGAGTCAGCTGTGTGACACAGACCCCAGGAGGTCCTGCTTACACAGCTACATGTCAGACTAAAAACCACTGGAGACACACATGTAAAAGGAAACATCTGTGCCGGCAAGTTAGCAATGCTGTCTTGCACAACACAAGTCAAAAGGCACGGGAGGAGAAGTTTTACCTACCTTCGGTAGAAATCCATCTGGTTTCTTTGCATTTTTCCCATTAAATATAGAAAGTCTTTCCTTGCTGCTGATAGTCTGAGCAGCAGTGTCCGGAAAAACATGGTTTGAGCCTCCACAGAACCCCTGCCTGCACCAAGCACACCTGCTGTGTGGCTCATTTGACACCCTTGGTAATTTTGCCAGTTTTTGAAGAACCTGCAAACGCAAACAAAAAGTAGTAATTTCCTCCCACCTCTACTACAGGTAGTCTTATCAGCAGATAATGGTAGCAGATGACTTGACAAGAATGGTGGATATTACTCACTGACTGAAGTGAAGAGGCTGGCCCCTGACAAGTCAGACACCTCTGTAACTGATCCAGAATTAAAGGTCCTTTTATTCTTGAGTTTCACCTTTCTTTTCCTGTCTGGGTTCTTCTTATTGCCTTAACCCTCTCTTTCTTTTTCAAGTGACTCTTCATTTTCCAGCTTCCTCCCTTCTCTCTTATTCCTAGAATCACACAACAGTTTCAGTTGGAATGCACCTTTAAATGTCATGTAGTCCAAACGCCCTGAAGTGAGCAGGTTGCTCAGAGCTCTGGCCAACCCGACCCTGACTATTTCCAGGGATGGTGCATCCACCACCTTCTGAGCAATCTGTGCCAATGTTTCACCATAAAAAATTTGTTCCTTATATGCAATCTAGATGTGTCCTCTTTCAGTTTAAAACCATTGCCCCTTGTCCTATTGCTACAGGCCCTACTAAAAAGTAAAATTAAAAGCCATTATATATTTTGATTGTTTCTTCCCATATTCTTCCCTTCAGAATGTACAGTATAATGCAATCTTCATGATTGCTCTCTCCCCTCTCGCCTTGTCCCCCCAGCTTTTTCAGGTATAGCCATCATTTCTCTTTCTTCAGTTTAACACTGCTGACCCTCTGTGGAAGTTCACCCAGCTGTCCTGTCCTCTCTCTCAGCCCATCACTCTGGCCAAGCATTACCAGTTATTTTGAGCTGTACTGCAGGAATGTAGCTGACCTGCAGCAGGACAGGGGAAAGAGGATCCAGCTGCAACATACTAGGGACCAGCTTCCCAAAATAACCCTGGATGTTAAATGACTGGCTTTCTATTTAACTTCAGAGATCTAATCCTTGCATGAAAACCCCAACAGTTAAAGGAAAAGGCACCTGAACTGTTACAAGCAGTTCAGTTCACAGGGAAGAGATGCCAAGACAGCTGCAGAAGAGGTACCAACTTTGGCCTCAGCATGGGATGAGGTTCTCTTAATTCCTTGTGTTGGAATTGTTGCTCTTTGCATTGAATATTTAGACATTTACACTGTGTCTCTTCTTACTCTTGATGTTTAAGCATTCACTTGGGTTTGGGTAAACCCATTATTGTTTGGATATTTAATAATTCACAAGAGTAGATGGAAGAACCTAAGTCTTCTTTTCCTCCCCCGATCTAGACAACTGGTCTAGTCCTGAAGTTATTGCCTTTCTCTAATTACTATATAAAGCCATCCCATTTTGCAATGAGAGGGTTAAAACTACATCCTATAGCATTATGTAGCTAATTTAAGCATTCATAATAGATGTGAGTTCAAAAACTCATGACCAGAAAATGAACTTGAACACAGGTGTTTGAACTATTGTTTAAAGGGCAAATTATCTTGTACATTGAACCAGATTCATGGAATACCAAATGTACCTGGTCTTACCACTGAGTTCAGTAGATATTTGCTTAAAATAGAGATCTCAGTGTAGCTTAGCTACATGCACTAGGTAGCAACAGACTGTACACAAAACATACACTTAACTCCTGAGGGAACTTCTCTGCTGGAAAATTGGCACGGAGGAACTCCCTTTTGTGGTGTATAGAAGTACTACAGGGGTTTTGAAGATATAAATTTTTAACTCTGATACCCAAGTCTTTGTTTTTCTGATGCAATACTCTTGAGGCTAAGTGAAACTCTGAAACATGTTTCCTTGCTAGTAGATACGTCTCCTCATGGGATTAATGGGGTTTACACACTGCCACTTTCTCTTGGGATCCAGACAATTGTTCAGATAATTATTGTTAAGATAAATATTGAAATAGCTACCACTGATTGCATTTGGGTAATGTTAAGACATTACTTGCCTGTGGATCCCTCCACTGCATTTATACAATTCCTTTCACTTGGTGAAACACCTTGTTGTCCTCACCCAAATAAAGATTACTGCAAATACAACCAGAACAAATGGAACGAATTCTTTGGAACAAATTTTTCTTTGGAACAAATTCTAACCATTCTCTGTTAAAACACCTAAAGCAGAGCTGGATCTCAGGTCTATAATTTACCTCTGGAAGTGGAGACTCTAGAAGTTCACTGGATGCAGACACAAATATCTGTGGACTAAATAATTACTCTAAACAGTCTGATTTGATAAACACTGCCTGAAACAAAAGCAAACCACAGGAATTCATATTAAAATCTTGATTCTCTGGAGCTGATAGTACTATTTATAGAAAATAGGTGTTTATACAAGTTTACTTTTTGAATGGATAAGGAATTGTTTTGGAGTTCAGCCTTTTTGTTATGTGAAGCTTTTTCTTTACATTAGCTATTCTCATTAATGGATGCATTCCTGAGCAACATTTTAAAAATACAGTTATTGCTTTGTACTTTGTTTCTTTAATTCAAACCATGTGGCTTCACTGTGGGGGAAGAGACAAGGGTAAGTTTAAAACCAAACATGGCATAAAGTCCTGCACTTTTTTAAAAAGGGAAGGATTTTCATTTGAAGTGCCCTTCTTAAGGAAAGACTTCTGAAGAAGATATGAATCACAGAAATGTTTCACTGCTGCTCCTTCTCCATTCCTCATAAAGATTTGTTTCCCACAGTATAATTGCTATTTCTTTGGAACCAATAGAGACACCTCCTTGAAAAATTCAAAATTGATTTTTGGGCAGTTAAAACACAACATCTAAACAATTCATTGTCGTCTTTTCAGAAAATTTATTAACACAGCTGGAAATAATCACTCATTTAGCAGGAATCCCCACAGTTCATCTTACAGGGGAAAAAAAAGAAAGAAAGGAAGAAAAGCAGAAAGGCTTGTCTCACTAGAATAATTCAGAGCATTGTAAAGGAATGGTTAAAAAATTACAGTGACTTTTAGAAATGTGGCCACACTAACATTGTGATGCAAAAATATGTACAATACAAAGAAAATAAATCCCACTTCTTTTGTTGACCTCAGCAAGAACACAAAATGTGGAATGTCAGATTGTTATATTTCTGTTATTTCACTTTGCTTGTTATGTATCTGTTTATTTTGACCTTTTTCAGTCTAAGCACAAGTTCAAATTCCATTCATTTAAAAGATGTCTTTATACAGAAAGTTTTCAGGAAGGGCCACACTTCTATGATTTTGCTCTTTGCACTGTTAATCACACTGTTTTCACTGACAACTTAAGTTTTTGTGCTTTCCTAAATTTCTTGAGACCTGTGGAGACCACATGAGAGAGAAGGAATCATTGATCCTACTCCACTTTGTGTATGATGAAAAAGTTTTTAATTTGGTCTTTTTTTGTTTGCAATTTACAGGAACCAGTGCAACTCACAGTATTCCCCAGGCTTCTTTTGAGTATGACTTCACTTGAAAGACATATTTGATTGTTATGGGCAATTTGTGAAAACTCATTGAAAATTCAGGCACCAAAGTGTTTTGGCAGCCCATTCTTGTGTTTCTTCCCGTAATATTTGATTCAGTAGAATAAACTCCCTTTTAGTGGGAGGCAAACATAGAACCTAAAATTGTAGAGTAATGATTCAGAGAAGACATGTCTATTAAATAGCACTTTTATTCATATCTGTGAGGGGGTTTTATGTATGGATCTCCATAAGGACTTAAGAAATGGTGTTGAATTGATGGGGTAATATCAGACATGGAGATCAAATTTGTTTCAACATACATATCCACTTCACCTGATGACAAAATGCTACCTATAGGACATATTTAGGTGCTGGAATTCTTTTATGGTGTAGCAAAATTAAAGGTAGGATCTATTACCATATATAAAAGCTTATTTCTAGGAAATGCAGAACTTAATGTGAAATGTGAACTTAATGTGAAAAGCTTATGCTCCAATTAAACCCACTCTTTCTCTCAACCCACTACTTTTGTCAGAACTTAGGTCTCTGAAGAGACGTAGGAAAAATATTTACAGACATAGAGAATCTCAAATTCCATCTTATTTCAAACATTAAAAAATACATTTTGTATTTCTAAATCCAGGCGTATTCTATGTTTCTCTTCATTGTTGAAGGACTACATGGCTTTTGCTGAATCAGGGCTTCAAATACCTTTTATCAGTTAAAAATATCAGATAAAATTTCGTCCCCAAAGTCATATGCTAATAAAATATTATGATGTTTCTCTTGTTATATTTAATCCAATTTTTCAGTCACATTCTGTTTATCATTGTTCCCTGAGATTCTTAGCATTGGACAATATTGCTTCAAAGTGAAGCAATAAATATTAACAAGTGATCATACCAAGGATTTAAAGCATAGATCATTGGAATTTTGGCATCAATAGCTTGCTTCCCTCTTCCACTAACTCCCAGTGACAGTAATTTCTGGTTTTTAGATACACCTTGCATTTCAAACTCATAGCATATGCTTCAAATCATGTGAAAGTTATTCAAGTGACAAAAGTCACATTTTAGCACTAATAACCAACACAAAATGATGGCATAAATTGCTGTGCATGATCCTGCAGTGGCAAAGATGAAGCAATTAACTTAAAAAGCAGTCTTGCTGCAGCCTGAAGCAGCTTCTCTCTGCCAACACCCCAGTACGTGGTACTTTGTCTGCAGTACTGCCAGCATTGTCTGCTGAGGTAGTTTTGCCTAAGTAAGAGGCTGACTTTTGAGATCATGATTTCTCTGGCATCAACATAAATGAATACAGGAACACCTATCCAGGCCAATTCACTCTGGGCCTGCCAGTTGATATTTCAAGGCAGAGGTAAGTCAGAAAGAAAGAAAGACAGGGTGCTGTGGCAATCACTTGTAACTCCCACTGCTCACCCTTGGCTGTAGGGTCTTTTTGCAACTGCTGGGAATAAATTCAGGTTGGGAGTGCAGGAACTTCCTGACAATGATTTTTTTTTTACCAGCTGTAAGTTATTGATTAAGTGAATAAACAGAAAAGTCACAAGAACTGACCATTTATATTAAAGTGTTATTGCCCACCTTTTGTTTATGGAGAATTCACAGTGTGAAGTAAAATCAATTGCTAAGCAATGGGCCGTGAAAAGAAACTAGGAAGTGCAGGATGTGGGAACAGTAAGAAATGTGCATGTTGGAGACAGTCAGGCTCAGTTAATGGCTGGACTTGGTGCTCTTAAAGGTCCTCTGCCATCCAAATGGTTCTGTGATTCTTTGTGCAACTGCTAGAGACAGGCACTCTGCCTGAGGGCAATAAAGTCCTCAGAGCCCAATTACAGATACAAAGAAAGACAGGAAAATTAACTACTTTTAACTACTGGACATTTACTTTTGTGGTTTACTGGTGAGTGTTCACTGCAATGTTAAGCCCTGTAACGTGGTCCAAGGGGACCAGGAACGGAGCTTGTAATGGATATTCCTTTAAATTGCTATTATAGGAATTACTGTACCAAACCCACCTGAACAATGGAGGAGAAGCCTTACAAGAAGTGCAAGTGCAGCAGTGGCACCAGCCCAAGCTGAGTTTGGTGCCTAGTGACTCCACACAACAAACCCACAGCACTTCCCCCACCCTGAGCAATCACCATAACCAAGGGAGCACAAAACCATGGACTAAATTAGCTCAGTGGACATTTGTGGACATTTTATGGACATTTTACAGGGTTTATCCATAAACTAAAGGAATGATACCTGTGCATTACACCAAAGGATGGGAAGGGGCATGTTGGTTAATGACAATGTATTAGATAATGTGGGATCTGACCGGATGTAAATGGTATGGAATAAGGGGTGGAGAATGTAATGGTTTTGGCCTGGGTAGAGTTGGTTTTCTTCATGGTATATAGTGTGAGGCTGTGTTTTGGATTTGTGCTGAAATCACTACTGATGGTAGGAGGAATTTTTTTATTATTTGCTGAGCTGGGCTTACACAGAATAAAGACCTTTCTGCCTTTCTCTCCCCCAGTGAGTAGGCTGGGGGTGGACAAGCAGTGGGGAGGGGGCACAGCTGGGACAGCTGACCCCAAATGACAGAAAGGTTATTCCATCCAACATGGCATCATGGCCAGCACGTAAATAAAAGGGAAAGAAGAAAGAAAGGGCAGGGGACACATTCAGAGTGATGGCATATGTCTTCCCAGGTAACCATTACATATTATGGGGCTCTGCTTTCCTGGGGGTATCTGAACACCTTCCTGCCTGTGGGAAGTGGTGAATGAATTCCCTGTTTTGCTTTCCTTGTGTGTACACGGCTTTTGTTTTATCTGTTTTATCTATTAAACTTTATCTCAACCCACAAGTTCTCATTTTTACTCCTCTGATTCTCTTTCGTCTCCCCCTGGAGATTTGTGGGGCTTGGTTGGTAGTGGGGGGATTAAACCACATCAAATATATTCACTTGACATTTCCAAACATACCTATTTCCATGTAAGGAATGGCCATTATTTCTGTAGTGTATGGCCAAGGAAGACCATCAAAATGAAATGCAAGTTACTCCTAAAGAGAGTCCCACATTGGTGAACTCCTTTCATCATCTGGTTTAATGGCCAGATGACAAAAAGCCTGTACCCAACAGCTGTAAAAGTCACATTTATTGCTTAATGAATCCCCTGAGTCTGAGGACCTTCTCTGTAAACAATTTTACTAGCAGTATTATAAGTAGAATGGTGCCATTTGGGAATTCTTATTCTACACTGGCAAAAATCTGATCAGAAAAGGGCTGTGAAAAAACTTACCAGAAATAATTTTGCAGGACAGTGATAAAAACAACTGTGACAGGAATCAGGTCTGCTGGTCCTTTTCCTTCTCTGTTTCCTAGAGCACATGGATGGAAAGATTTATTAGCAAAGGTATTTGCTTGCAGAGCAATTATTACTGCTGACTCCTTTAGAAAATGTATCAGCTGCTTAAAATGTATTTTAACATTTAAAAACTCTGTGCTACCAAAAAGAGTTACATCTGTATGGCACAAAATGAAAAAGATAATTCTCTCTAGAGGCTCTGGCAGCAAAGGCCCAGTTCTGCTCTCAAGGTCCCTGTTGTTACTCTGTGGTGTGAAAGGGCTCTGCAGGACACTGCTGTCCCAGGGATTTCAGAGTGGGAGGCTGCTGGGATAGCCATGGGTCTCTCCTCTCGTACAGATGAGCGTCACATTAAACTTGCTGGAATCAAAGACATGTTTCAAATTGGAATTTGGCAGCAAATTGGGCTGAACAGAACCAGAATTGGAGCTTTGGCAGTAAATTGGGCTGATGTGTGGGGCGGTGGCGTGGTTTAACATAATCGCTGTAAGCAAAATTGGTTACAATCACACAAAGCCTGAACAGAAAAACCGAAACAAAGAGAGAGAGGAAGAAAGAGAAAAGAAGGAAGGAGATATACATCAAAGAAAAGTGGTCATCATAACACACATATCTGTAAGTAGGAAACAATGGAGACAGACAAGAAAGGAACAAAAAAGATAAACTAGAAGTCAAATCCTCTGCTTGTAAAAAAGGGTAAAAATAGCAGTATTGAACTTTATGTCCATGTCTTCCAGCTGCTGGGCTCTGCCCAGGAGGAGCTCACAACCCCCCTGCAGAGAATGGGATGGCAGTGGTGCTTAAATATGAAGTGAGGGATTTTGCTGAAACTATTGCAGCTAATAACAAACATGAAGATAGTGGGACTTTCCGTGAACAGCCTGGAAAGACCAAAGCAACATTTGTTTTATTTAATTTAAAAAGCTGTTATTTTTCTCAGTTCCAAGAAAACTAAAGTGATGGCAAGAAATGTGATGTGCAGATTGCCTGAACTGGTGTTAATTATTTTTTAATCACTGAAAATTAAATTAGGTTTTAAATAGACATTATTAATTCTTGTCTGAGTTGTCCAAAGACAGTGTAACAAGCTAACAGATATTGAATTATAATTACAAGAATATATAATTATATCAATTTTAGAGACTATAAGAAGGATATACTACTGGCTGTTCAATACAGAATTTGTTCAATTTGCAGCACAGATTATTTAACCAAAACAATAAAAACATGTTAAATATTATCTTTCATCCTAAATTGTTTTGTTTATTGCTTTTCATTTTTTACTACCTTGGAGGGCCTCTTTCCATGCACTGCTGTCATGGTTTTACCCCAGCCATCAACTAAAGATTTATTTTTCTATCAGTTTTACAATTCTGATGGTCTTTGGCCATGACCATCAGGAAAAAGGCATTGTTAGGTCTCTGGATGCTGATAACTGCAGCCTAGAAAGATTTAGGCAGCACAGCTGGTGTGGATCCACTCTGTTCCGTAGCACTTCCATGGTCATAGAACTTTGTGGAGTACATGGATAGCTGGTTTAGAAAATTGATCTCATTTGAATTAAAATAATGTCTCTCTTTTAAATGGCATGGTATTATTGTATTTTGAGGGAGATCAACTGCAGTCTGCATCTGATTCTACAAAAGTCAGTGTCAGTTTTAATAGCAGGTGTAGGAGACAGTCTGGTCAGACTCAAGTAATTCTTAAATCTCTGATTATAGTACAGTTGAACAAAGATCAGAACAAATGAAATATTCAGGAGATTCAGTTTTCAGTGTTTTATCTTCTTCAGATACCGAGAAAATGGAAAGGGAATAAGGCACTGTGACTGCTTCCAAGAACAGCACCCTCTGTCAGTGCCTTTCATCAGTTGTATGCGAAAAAGATAAATCAGAGAATTTGAAAGCTTGTCTCCTTGGTGAGCCTGGTATCAGCTGGCAGCCAACAAGGACCATGCTAGAGACCCTATTTCATACCTGAACCTGAGGTTAAAGTAACAGTAAACACTTGGTGGTCTTCCATGGCATGTTTGGGATGGTTTTTTGCCTATGAAGTTCTATTGTGATATGCCTACTAATTCCCTTCTGAGCTCCTGGAGAATACCTCCACAAATTTAGTTCTCTGTAGAGGACTGGCTGGGGTTAAACCATCTAGATTTCTCTAGATTCCTACCTGTACCCCACTATATCAGTAACATCACACAAGCCATGATTCAAAGTGATTTGGCAGCTGCTAACAAATCCAGGTCGATACTCTGAAGATTTCTGTAGCATCTGGGCAATATAAGCAAGAAGAAAAAAAAAAGAGGTAAGGAGAAAGCAACCCTCTTCCCTCCCACCACCAATCATATGTCACTGCTGATCACCCTTAAGATCTGGAGAAAAATCTGCAATGAACTGGGCATTTTGTGGAAAGACGCTCGATCTACAATGGGGAAGATATGCCCATTGTCTTCTGGAGTTCCAAGATGCCAGAGGCATTCTGTGTGACAGACTGAAGCACTAATTTTCTCTGACAAATCCCTCTGCAACTACTGCAAAGCCCAACAGAGGCCAGATTAACATCTAGGAATTCTGCAAATTTTCTGGTCATTATTGGTCTATCACGTATTTAACAAAATACAAAGCCCTCTGAATTCCTCATTAAAGGGTACAAGGGAATTCTCAGATGAATAGGAAATACTGCTATGTAATAGATACTATATTGAAAGTAGTCCAGCATTAAATTCCATCTGAAAAAAAAAAAAAAAAAAAAAAAGAATTGGGAAAGCAGAAAAAAAATGGAAAAGAAACCCTTTTTTTTTTTTCTTTTAAAAAAATCATCTAACTGCTGACCTTGAGCTTCATTGAAGATGTGCGAAAGACAAGAGAAGAAACTTCATTTAAACAAATATAAAGCTGATTTGCAGTCCATTTGTTGACAGCCCTGTAACACTGTCTGGCAAACAGATAGCAATCTGGAGAAGAAATCTGTTCGATTAGCATGGAAAGATGGCTACAGATGGAAGTGGCAGTGTGGAGGAGCCCAGCCAGCCAGTGACAGGGTTGCTTTCCTTAGGAGGTCCAAAGCTGGAAACAAAAAGGTGGGGCCAAAATTTTATTTTGCATCAAAGCATGTCGTGATTTTCAGCCATCTGCACCCCACTATTCTCATGAGAGACAGCAACCTTTGACATGCCAGCTTTTGCTAAAAGAAGAGGAGTGGCTAATTGGATTCCTAATCCATTAATACTAATCTTTTCACTGAAGTGCCAGCAAGTGTGATTTGTCATCTTTGCTTCCCCTGCTGCTGCATGTGGCTCTGTGAAACTGGAGCACAGTGTTGGTTGCTGCTGCCCACACTCCACTGGCGTGGTCTCCAAAGGCTCTGCCTAACCTGAATGATGACCTAAGAGAGGCTGCAGAAGTCTCTGGCCAAATTCAGCCATATAGGGGCAGGATTTACTTGTAGGTAAATCCATTCTCTATTACTTTGGAAGAAGCAATGCACACTGACATGGGACCTGAATTTGGTGTACAGTTTTAAAGTTCCTTTCCGAGTATTATTTATTGCAACCCACAGAAATGAAAAGTGGTTGGGTTTTTGGCTTTTTTTTTTTTTCCTATGTAGGGATGAGCAGGCTTTATAAATGAGATTGTATAATTAGACTTTGTTCCTCAGATGAAAAGATGCAAATGATGCAAAGTATATTGCAGCTTCACTCCTTTAATACCTCAACCACGCCACATACAGGTAATTATGATGCTGCATTTTGTTCAGTTTAGTGGGACAGAGCAAGAAGGGGTACATTGGAAGCATCAACAAGCCCAGATTATCCAAGGCACCTGCACACAGATAACCTGAACTCCTCAAAATTACTCTCATTCTGCTCTTTCATTCTCTCACAACAACTCACTAACCAAGCACAGTTTGCCCTCAGTTCTCATTCTGAGCATAGGAAAAAAGTGTTGGAGGAGAGAAAAGATGCTATAATAGTTCAAGACCTACAGGTAAAATGCATAAAATTGAGCTAAGTGTTTTAAAACACCATACATTTAGAGAAGTCCCAGATGGTGTCACTGAAACATCCATGCTGAAGCAAAACTTTCCAGCATTCTGCTGAATGTCTGAGGGTTTATGGATTTAAGAATGGATTTTTAGGAGGATGCATCACTAACAGCTGCCACATTTGGAGTGCTCACAGTCTGAGAATTCTTTTATGTAGAGCATTACTGTGCTGGCTTACCTGACACAAGTAAAAAAGCGTGAACAATGAAGGGAGAATATGAACAAATGAGAAGAAAAGGAGATGAGGATACTCAAACCAACACAAGAAGCTGTATGCCAGGGATGGAAATAAATGCTGCTGTTCACATCTGTCGGAGGAAGCTGAGGCAGAAGCGCTGGCTAACTGGTCTTGGAACATGGTCCTCTATGTCACAGACCAGCAGCTGTCTGCAGTGTCTCCACTGTGGTTTCTCCTGGGGCTATGACCTGAGTTGTAACTAATGACAGAACTATGAGGAATTCTCCAATCAGGACAAGAATTGAGGTCACTCAGACAAGCCTGTGATAAGATGAGGACAGCAGCAAGGTCAGCTGGATGGAGTCAGACTACAAGAAAATCTTGGTTTCCTTGGAGCAAAAATAGTAACTTCTGCACCACCAGCCCCCCCATCTCCTTTTTTGTAAGCGAACTGAAGTCCTCAAACTACAGTCTCTGCAGCAGCTTAGGGGATTTCCTGGGAGAAAGTTGAAAAGTAGGCATCCTTATCCGAAACTAGAAATGTGCTGCCTGCACATCCATGAACATGTTTTTATGACTTTTAGAAATGGCACGTGGCCCAACAGCAGATTCGCTGAGCTGGAAGAGCAGAACCAGTGGCACTGGAGACACTCAGAAATGCTGCAACCCTCAGACTGGATCCTCTGAGCATCCACACAAAGGAAGTTGGGTCTCACTGTCATGAGTGACTGGCGCAGGACCAGCTCTCTGAACCAGGCCCAGGGTCACGATTGAAATAAAGGATGGGCATACCAGCATTGTGTCCTGCCAGTCTGGAGGTGGCTGTGAAGTTCTGTGACTTTGACAAGGTACATCCTGGGGACTTTCCTTCTTCAAAACACATAGCAGTGCTAAGAAGGGAAGACTTAGCCAATCTGGTACAGAGCTCCCACTTTTGGTGGGAGCAGGAGGAGTGCCCACAAATGTGTGTATGGACTAGAATCTCTTTCTGCCCTGACATCCAAGCTAGTTTTTAAGATTTAAAGGGTCATTTTAGTTGTCTGGGGAAACCAGCAGTTTTGTACTCCAACTTTGAGTGCCATGGCCATGACAGACCTGGTTTTCAACTAGATGCTTTCATGATGTTAGCAGGACAGCTGTGGAAGTGCAGAAACTAATGTGTGCTGCAATATCTACCGGAGAAGCTCAGAAAGTTGTCAAGCTGTTAGTTTTAAGATGGCTTTGGCATGCCTGCATCAACTGCAATAACAACATATTTTGTCACAGTCCTGCTTATTCTTGCTTATTCAACTTTTGGTAGTATCCTGCTTGTTTACACAGAACACCATAAGTTCTGCTGCCCTTTACCTCAGGACTTGGTGCAATATTAGACATTTTCATCAGCCAGCATTAAGCACCTAGTTTAAACTTTGCTGCAAGCCTGGGGTATTCAGTTACTGAAAAGAGCTTGATTGCTTTTTATGCTTGTCTCTCATGTCCACCAGTCTCAGTTACAATTTAGCTATTTCCCCAGCTGAACAATGCTAATGACTTTGAAAGGCAGTTAAGTGAAAGATAAATTTCAATTAGCAGGTAAAAACCTTAAGGTAAGCTGTGGTAGGGCATATCTTTTTTTTTTATTTGAACTGCTCATACCAATTACTATTTATAACTGTGCAGTGTGCAGTGAAGATGAAAGAACACCCTCCTTCCCCAGTTTCTAGCCACCTTCTACCAAAATTCAATTATCTCTCACACCTTCCCAGGGCATTAGTATAGAGCTGAGGGAAAAAAATATGAATCACAGAATCATTAAGGTTGGAAAAGACTCCCAAGATCATCTAGTCCAAGCTTTGACAGAACACCATATCAACTACATCACAGCACTAAGTGCCACATCCAGTAGTTTCTTGAACAGGAAGGATTAAAATACATTCTTCCAAAGTGCTACCATTCCCAAAAGGGCTAGCAAGTTCTAGTTGGCTTCCAGCTCTAAATGCTTCAGAGGGTAGCAGAATGAGTGCTAGTTATTATATGTAATGGGTACACTTTCATGTAATCATCACTGGAAAAATAGTTCAAAATCCAGGATGAGGTTTTAGCCACAGAAATTCCATTGGACAGGCACAAGACATTGCTAGTCTCCAACAGGAGCCAACTGCTGACATTCACTGTGCAGTTCTAGGCAGACCCTAATTCACAGCAGTATCAGAATAACTTGAGGATTATATCTCTGCCTCCTCATGCTTCAGAACAGAGCCCAGACTCTAATTCTGGGGATGGAGAGAACTTCTAGAGATGATTTCATTACAGACCAGAGTGAGTTTTGCCTTTGATATTGGCTAATGTCCTTTTTGTTTGCCAATCTTTTTGCTTCATGCTCTCATGCTGGCCACAGAGCTGAGCAGTGAAAACATGCATGACACTGACTCCTGTTTTCTGGTTTAAAAAATGCCAGAAATTAGAGTATCGTTTAACAGGAGGTGAGGCAGAAAAAAGCATTTGCAAAGAGAGGTCCAAAGTGGATGAAAGGGCAAATACAAAATTCCACCATGCTGGAGTGTAGCCCATGCTGTATGGCAGGAAATAACTCCAGGAAAGACTCCATGTGAGAAGAATCTTCAGTGTCCTGAAGAGGGTGAATTCATAGAGTTGTTACTCTCCCTTTTCCTCCTGTCAGATAAATGAGTAGCAGGGAATGTAGGAAACTGTATTTGCATGAAGGATTCTATGCCCTGGCCCATGGAGTGATCAGATAAGTAACAGGAGCTCTAGAAAAAGCATATTCTTAGAAACTGCGTCATCTGAACAGATGCAGTGCTGTTAAAGTTCACTGGATAAACTAGGTTTTATTTTCTACAGCATCTCTTTAAATACAGTAACAAGAAGCCAGCAGGTTCATGGGTGCATACTCACTGGAATGTTTTGCTGCACATTAATAACTCCACAGCACAAGGTTCCAGCTCCATCAGCCAAAACAAACATAAAACAGTTTTTGGTTTCAATCCCACACATCACCTCTGGGGATTACATTGAAACTTCCTGTTTTCCCCACTACCTGCCATGTATTTCACAGCCTACAAATGGGAGCTTAGTGAAGAGCTTTCAGAGATCATACTTGGAAGGAAACCAAAGAGCAAGAAAACAGCTTCAGACACAAATGGCTGAAAAACCTGCCTGTGAAATATGGGCAGGAAAAGGGGCTCATGAAAAGGACACCATTCACTCAGGATTCCTTTTCATAGTGACTGTACCAAAGCAGCAAGGTCCTGGCACTGAACTCCAACACAGAACTGCAGCCCAGCAGCCTCCTGGCTCTTCAGAGACACCTCCACCCACCCTACTCTGTGCCTGCAGGCACTGAGAGGAACAGCACTGTTGTCCCTGCTCTGTGGTTTTAAAGGAAGGTGGAAACAAACATTTGTTTTGCTGAACAGTGATGCTTCTCCATATACAAATACCTTGATTGGGCTCCAGCTGCATGTTGTCTGCTCTTTCCTTGCCTCTGCATCAGCACAGGAGAAGGAGAGACTGAAATTCTGGTGTGGCCATTTATCAAAGAATCATAGAATCACAGAATCACAGAACCAGAGAAACATAGAATGGCCTGGGTTGGAAGGGACGTTGAAGATCTAGTTCCAACACCCCTGTTGTGAGCAGGAGCACTTTCCTCTAGACCACCTTGCACAGAGCTCCATTCAACCTGGCCTTGAGCACTTCCACAGATGGGGCATCCACAAGTTCTCTGAGCCACCTGTTTCAGAGCCTCACTGCCTTCACAGTAAAGATTTTCATCCTAATAGCTAATCTAAACCTGCCCTCTTTCAGTCTGAAGCTGTTCTCCCTTGTCTTGTTACTACATGCTCTTGTAAATACTCTCTTTCCCCTTGGCAGTTACCATTATTGATTTTCTAAAGAGTAGACTTCCACTTTATAAAAAAAATACAATAATGTTCAACAAACCTTTGGTGAGCAGTGAGCTACTGCTCCACATCAATTCAGTCAGTTGTGAGGGGCAGTAAAATCTCAAACAATTTAGTGTTTCTTCATGTACTAAACTTCAAATTGACTGGGCTTCAGAGGCTGCTACTTTGCTGTGTGACACTTAGATCCTGATGTCTTAAACAAGCAAAACCTTGTGCACAGCCTGGTGACTACCACCATCCAAGCAGCCTAAAAGTTGGACCTCTTTTTGAATCATAGAATCACAGAACATGGTGACTTGGAAAGGACCCACAAGGATCATTGAAATCCAACTCCTGGCCCTGCACAGGACACCCCAAGAATCACACCGTGTGCCTTTCAAACACTTCTTGAACTCTGTCAGGCTTGATGCTGTTACCACTTACCTGGGCAGCCTGTGCCAGTGCTCAACTACCCTCTGGGTGAAGAATCTTTTTCTAATATTTAATCTAAACCTCCTTATTTCCTTACTTTAAACAAGGGAAAACAGATTTTTAGCCATTTATCAGTAGCAGCCAAAAATTTCACATGCTCACAAACATTTTAAGGCAGCTTAGGCCCAAAAAAAAATCCCCACCATCTCTCCCTGTAGGATATAAACCTTATGAGTATTTTTAAATCTGCTCCACTTTTTTGGTACCCAATTCAGAAAAAAATTAGGACATTCATTTATGACCTATTTTCTATTGTTAGGAACCAATCAGTTTGCAGTAGTAACAGATAATACAGTCCAATGCCATGATAACAGGAAAGACAACATATTGACATCCATTGCAATAAAAACATGTCCAGAAAGAAAACTTTTTACAGCTTCTGGGAAGCAGATGGTCGTTATACCATAACAAACAAATACCAAAAAGTAGCAGGTAGATTTTTTTTTCCCCTGCACATCAGGTTTTTTGTTTGTGGTGCAAAGTTTATTTTAATCATAAGAGCAATTATATTTCTGCTGTGGTCCCTGTGTGGGTGTCAGGTGTACACCAAAGCTGCTCTGTTTTGCCTGTGATGGTAACTGATGAGTGATCTGCCCCATCCTTATCCCACCCCATGAGCCTTTCTTTATGTTGTTCTTGGGCATGTTCACCATCTGATGGAGCCCATGTCCAGTCCATTGTTTGTAAACTTCTGAGCCTCTCATCTGCTTCTCTCCAGGAGTTCTTCCAGTTCATTTGCTTCCTGCCACAGCAGGACTCTCTCCTAGCCTAAGCAGATCCATTTTTTGGGGTCCTCCATATTCTGGTCCTCCCACAACATGTCAGCCTCTGTCTGCCTGTTGGAGCAAGCACTTGCACTAACTCACTGACTCTCTACCACCTCAGGGCATCTTGTTGACATCTTGTAGCTATTTCCCTTCTCAGAGTTTTTGATTTTTCTGCAGCATCTACTCCTTCTGTAATGGCCTTGTTCAGCTCGCTGACACACAAAGCCTGGGGTAGCCAGGCCTTTGGTCAGGTCCTCCATCACTGCTTTAATGTATGTCTGTCCCTGACCCTTCCAGGTCCCTTCATTCTGTCCCTGCATACCTGCAAGCAGTTACAGCAAGAAAACAAGGAGTACAGACATTTTGGCCTTTCTTTTCTTCAGTCTCTCCCAGCATGTCTGGGAAAAACCGTCCTTCTCTTTGGCACTCCTGTAAACCACTTTGGAAGTGGTGCCTTTGTTGGGGATCCAGTTGGCTGCCCTTCCCCAGGAGGAAGGGATGTGTGCCAAGGAGCATGGCCAGGCAAGGCTGAAAATCTCCCTCTGAAACCTCTTTTAGCATTGCCGAGGGCTCCAAAAGGGACACAGCCATGTGACTGGCAGCCCTGAATGCAGGGCCATTGCGGGAGGTGGAAAATGCTCTGCCAGAGTGCTACACACACATCTCTCTCCCAGGGAAGGAACCACCAGGCACTGAGGGTTAACTAATTCATGCCCTGCTTGTCTATTTCAAAAATCCATCATCTTTGCCTCTCTTGAGGCATAAAATAAAATGTTAGTCACAATAACATTTTATTTGATATAATGGTTTCTAAAAAACTTCCCTTTAAGGTCCGGAAGGGAAAATAATGTTGAGTGTTAACACAGACAAGTTTCACAAACCTGAAATCTCCATGTTGTAACCCAGGGAGCCTCTGCTGTGAGTACACTTCTCTCTGCAGGACCTTAGTTAGTAGAGGTATTTTTTCTTCACTACTAGATAAGTGAGTAGTTAACAATGTTTTACCACTGTTTTACTATATGAACTCTAACAGATTTCCCTGATTTTTGGTAAAGCTACCAAAGCTAGGACAAACCAACTGATTCCTGGCAGGTCTGTCTGGAACAAATTATGGAGGTGGCTCTGTTCTCTGCAGACTTGCTGTGTTCCTACATGGGGAATCTCTTTACCAGCTTGACTGAATTACAGCAGAGTGCTACCAAGGAATTTACAGTTACAAAGAGGTTTATAATAAAGAGAATAATGCAGAAAAAAAAAAAATAAAGTGACCTTTTGAAGATTACCAGCAAGCTGGTAATCCACAGTACAGGCATTGCTGTGATTCATATTTTGCAGATGCATCTAACCTAGCATTAAAAGATGCCAGCAGCCTAGTAACAGCATGACAGGTGTCCAGAGCCCCACACCAATGCTGTTCTGTAAAATGAGTGGCAGCACTAAGAGTAAAACTCTGAGGCTACATCCCCAGTAGTAAATAAAACAGGCTAGACGCTTTTCCATGACCTGAAGCAATGCAGCATGGCCTGGCACACGTACACAAATCTGCACCGTTCCCTTTTGCCTCCAGACATGATGGTCACATCTGAACACACATTAGGAAAGGTCTGAGGCATCCAGTCCTTTTTGTTTCCAGCAATATTGCTAGCTGGCATGGACCAAATCTGTCCCACGGAGCATTGTAACAATTAAACAAGACACATGATTGCAGACCAGTGCCCTGGTCCTGTTCTACTTTCTAGTACAGAGACATAGCCTATGGGCATTCTATGGCCTTCTAAAGCCTTTTAAAAGGCTCTCTGGGGCTCTCTCATACTTTATCAGCTTTAGTTGCTGACACCAATGGGTCCTCAGACCTTGCCTGAGAAAACAGCAGTGCTTTACATCTCACTCATAAATAGATAAAGGGCTTCTTTCACTTGAAAACATTGAGCCATGAACAATTCTTAGAGTATCACGCATCAACCATGTCAAATGACCAAAGAGGAAGCTATGTTAGAAAACAACTAATAACCATGGCTGCCTAGTCTGTGAGAGGTTTGGAAATGAGAAGGAACTGGAAGAAGTAAATGGGATAATTTTGGTGAACAGTCCCCACTGGATCCTGGGGTTAGGATGTTAACATACTTGCAACAGCAGAGACCTGTCATAATGATGAGCTCCAGCAGAGACATCCCCCCATTCACCCATTCCTTCCAGAGATATTACAGGTGCACCCCCAGCTGGTTTTGCTAAACCCACACATGTTGTTGGAAAAACACATGTTGTTGGATGTTGTACATGTGGTTGGTTTGTTGGTTTTTGGTTGTTGTTTTTTTTAATCACAATTTTGCGTATTCCTATAACCTCTAAAAAGTTATATAGAAACCAAGGAGAAAAGCTGAAATATTTTTGAGCTTTTGGTTTTCTGTATTTCTCTAGACCAGAAATAATTATGGATAAAATACAATTCTCTCATTCTCCTGGCAATATTGCTAACACACAAATTGCTGGCTGGATTCAAAACTTGCTGAATTTAAGAAGAGCTTTACCACCAAGAAAATGGCCTCAGCTTCTCAGACTATTGATGCCCTCATTTTGAAAACCTCAAATCTATGCCTCTGTGGGCTTCTTAGACTTAGTGCTTAAAACTAGCGAGAACAATAATAGAAAAACTATGTGCCTAATTGCATTTATTAAGGGTCAGTTCAGTTTTGAATCTACCTTTTGCATTCTGTTGGAAAAAGAAAAGTACAACTCCATTAGGATTCCATGATACCAGCGCTGATGCCACAGGCACAGCCCATATCCCCTCAGGAAGGGCAGGAGCTTCTCCACTGAAAGGCCTGAAGTGCATTAGTGCAATGGTTTGTGGGTTGCTGAAAGCTTTTAAATTACACATTCCCAGAGTAAGAGGGTATGCATGGGGAAAGAAAAATGGAAATTAAACAGTCAGAAAGTACTCCATCTGGGGGTGCTTGGGATGGAGAGCCAGGGCTGCCTGCAGAGGCACGGTGGCATTTGGAGACACCTATAGGGATCCTATTCCAGCTGTGCCCTGTGCGGGGCGAGTCTGGAGCCCACGTTTGTCACGGGCTCAGGTCAGAATGTGGGAATGTAAGAGAAGAGGAGACAAATCCAAAGCAAGGTCTCTGCTGTGTGTTTCTCCCTCAAATCCTGTGCTCAGAGGGCAGGCTTGTTGAAGTGAGTATTTCAGATACAGTGAGCTGGAAAATTGCAGTACTGGAGATTACACAGCTGCAAAGTAGGTAAGAACCAGGCACAAAGCTCTAAACTGATAAAAAAGAGGAGCAGGAAGAGAAAATAGCAAGGATAGAAAATACCTAAGGAAGTGAACATTTGCCTTTTTAACACTGATCTTGGACTGATGGGATGGTGGAAGCAGGAGAGAGGGAAAAGCTGTAGAGAAAAATGGTCTTGAAAACACCTTGATTTTTAAGAAAAAATATTCCTTTGTGCAGACATGATGTAAGACAGAGTCCTTGAGCAACCAATTCCTGAAATTAGTCTTGTTGAAAAGCACTTGAAGAGGGAATTCAGCTGTGGTTTGAGACCACACGGACTTCCAGGAATTAATCTGATCTCCCAGCTCTGTCTGGCACCATGTCAGAGAGAGAGGAGCTGGGACGTGAGCAGGCATTTAGCTGAAGGTATCAGATGGAAGTTTTGCTTCTCCATTATTTGTAAGAAAGGCTGATTTTGGAAAGCACCATATTTAAAAGAAATAGTTTGTGACAGAATTTTAACACATTTTAAATGCACAAAAAATCAGATCCTAACTGTTTAGCAATTATTCTTTGCAGTGTGACAAATAATCTTTCAATATTTGCATGCCCAGGCATCAGTAAACATCTTGAAAAATAAGCCTAAAGCACTAAATTTACACCTAAATTAGTGGCATGCTTTTGAGATATCCAAGGTGCCCAGCCATCATCCTGACTCCAGAGGAAGCTCTTGGAAGCAAATCAAAAGGGTAGGGGAAGAGGGGAACAAAACAGATTGTTGGAGGCAGATCGTGCTTTCTGATTATTTGGGCGCAACGCAGTCACCACGCAATCAGGAGCTGGTGATGGGAAGCTCCAAATTGCACAAATGGCTTCCAGCTCTCTTTTTATTTTTTGTAGAGCAGAGTGTGCAGATATCGAGCAGGAGGCAGCAAATCAAACATTTACTGCCTCTTGTTTGCAAAAGGATCTCCCCTGCACCTGGGGCTGCCTCAGCACCAGCAGAGCCGTGAAGGAGTGCAGCACGGCGTCGATTCTTTGGCAGAACACGGAGGGACAGCAAGGAGGACATCAATTCTTCGGCAGGACAAGGGCACTGCCACGCTGCCTCAGAAGGACGTTCATCACCCCCACATCTGGAGCCCTCGTACACAGAGAGCAGCTGATGAAGGACTGCACAGCCAGTCCTCAGGAGCTTGCTCCCCTTATGTCTCACCCGAGAAAAAGAAGAATCCCCATCAGACTGGATATTTTAGTGGCATGACGTGACCAGGAGCAAAATGCCATATGTCTTCCGTCTTTGTTGTGATAGAAGTTGAGGGCAGCAGACATGGCTTTCTACAAGTTCCAGATGCTCAAAAAGCCTTGGGAAATTTAAGAAAATTAAAACGAAGCCAAAAGGGAGAGCTAAGCAGGGTTTTCTGTCCACACTTCACTTACTCAACATTTCTGTCACTGGGCCAGTGAGGGCTGGGATCTGCTTCTCCACAGAGACAAAGGTTTAAGAGCTGCGAAGAAGATACTGAATTTTTTTCCAAAGCTAACTGAAATAAAACATATTTACTCCAGGACATTTGTGAGAGCTGTAGCATATGAATAGCACCTTCCACACCTCAGATTAGATGAATAGATTAGGAGCTAAGCAGTGTCAGAAGCAAGAAAGTGGCATCAAGATCTGCAAGCATTGTTCAATGGATTTGGACAATGAGGAAGAGAGTTTAAATTTATACAATCTGCTTCAACTGGGACTAGCTGACTTGACTAACCAGAAGATTAAACACATGAAATGGAATTCATATAATGGAATAAGCTTTGCTGATTTGCTGAGCTGGAAGAAGTTTCACATGGAAATTTAGGAAAATGCACAAAAATAATTCTTGTGATTTCATTTGTTTTCCTAGAAAAGCTGAACAGAAATACTTTAAATAAATGGTATGCAAAAAAACTATGCCAACTTCTGCCTTAAAATTTAAGTTGAAATTAACTTAAATATATAAAAATTGCTTTAAAATATTAGGACAGTCTAAAAAATATCCTTATGCAGTGACAAATTCTGATATCATTTTAGTGTTCGGGATTGTTAAGAGAGAGAGGAATTCCTAAGAGAAGGGAATAAAAATCGTCAAAGGATTTATATGTTAACAAATAGGATTCTACCAAAGATCATGTATTTCAGAGAAAAGCCCCATCTGTCACGCTCATACACAAAAAGGGGGAAAAAAAGAAAAAGGAACAATAAATAAAAACAGATTTTGGAGCTCCCTCTGCTGGAAGCAGTTTCTTTTCGTTTGCTTTCCCCCGGTGCACCTACCACGAACACTTAAAAAAACCACCACCTTTTCAGCAATAAACTGCACGTTTCACTTTACGTGTGACATCAAGGAAGAAGAGTTTTCTTTCCTCTTTACCCAAGAAGATCAAATGCACATAAACCAGTACTGCTCACTTCACAACTGGAAAAAAAAACACAAACAGGATTTAAAGATTGACTGTACTACCTGTGGGATTTCTTTAGCTGTTTTTTCTCTCTTTTTTGAACATAGGAATTCATACTTACAAAGCTTCTCCCACCACAACCCTGGTCCTCTATTTTCTCTGTACCAAATCAACAATTTTTAAACAGTAAATTACTGTTTAAAAATACAAAAGGACATTCTCAATAACATTGCTGCAGGAACAAGCCTTGCAAATATCATGCCAAACACTGTAATTATTACACATGAGTAACAACTCATGAGTAACAATTATTGTTATTACACATGAGCAATAACTCATGGCAGTCGTGCAGCAGAGCTGACACAGTTGTGATAAGTTCACACCTAAAATTGTATCTGTAAATGTAACTGGGAAGTGCCCCAAATGCCTGGTTTAGCTGTGGGTGCCCTGCAAGACTAACATTTTGGAATGAGAGCTTGGAGCACATTGGAAGCGCATCAGCTCAGGCAGGGTGTTTTGAACAGTCTTAGAACAGGATGAAGCACACAGTGGAAGGAGATTTCTTCTTTACCAACCACAAAATGCATTTAAATGCCTTCCTCAACAAGGTCTTTTGTCAGTTTTTATCAGCTTTGTCCTTTTTTTCTTCCAGCCTTTTATCTGCAGACGCGCAAGGCCCTGGCTTCAGCTACCCAATGTATCAGCTGCTCTGCTCAAAGCATCACCATTTAGCTCAGTGGCTGCCTAACCAGGCTGGTGTGCCACACACTTGGCACAGCTCACTGGCAAGCCTGGGGATGCTCAGCTTCACAGGGATTTTTTAAAAAACCCAGCACGATCATCGTCTGAGATCCAGCATATACACAAATATATGTGTGTGCATTCTATATAGAATGGATACAAACCCGTGGTGGGAGAGATGAGAAGTGAAAGAGAATTCTTGGGGATGTGCACAGGTACATGCTTTCAGGAGTCATCCAGGGTGGAAAGAGCTATGTAAAAATAAGAGCCATAAAAGCACAGAATCATAGATTGAGGTTACAAGGGCAGCACTAAAGAGCGAAAAATTATGTGAAAAGTGAAAAATGGGGTCACTGACAAGGAATTAAAGGTGGGACAGCAAAGGCAGGAAGGAGGGACAAAGGAAGAATGCCACCACATCTCACAGTCCCTTTTCTGAGACTCCCCCCTCTCCCCCAGCATCAACCTACACAGACAGGATCATGAGAAGTTACTTTTTTTCTTTTCTAGACAAGAAAAAGAGGTGCCTCATGCTTTCTAGCTTCTTGTTACTTCTCATAATTTATTCCCACAAGTACAGGCCTTCCCTTTTAATGTGGGGTTTAAATACTTTGCTGCAAATCTGAAAACTCCGTGTGATAAATTTTGGTCATTAACATTATTCACTGCTATATTGTAGATGATGACCAAGATGTAAAGATACCAAGAGGTCCAACCCACTGCCAGCCAAGGCACTGATGCTGCACAAATTTGTGCTACTGCACAAATTAAGAGAGAGTGGCTAAAATCAATACACTACTAAACAGACCACATTCCACTTTAATAATTACCTTAGACTGCTGAATTTATAGTGTTATTTTAGTGACACTGGTTCTTTGACTATAAGATCACGTCTGATCAATTCATTTAACTTTATTTAGTTTATTCTGTTCAAGATGAGTAGTAATAGGGATGTAATCTCCAGGACAGCTGTTGAAGACTAATATTTATTTCTTGGGTACAGTTACTTACAGAGGATAGACTTACAGAAGGGTCATGCCACTGCTTAAGATTAGGGGTCAATGTGCATTAATTCTAGGAGTTTCATCCTTTTAATCCTTCCTCTCTCTTTAAGTGCAAAAGAAATATACAACTATTAAAAGTATCACCTTGATACTTAATCACAGGAGAAGAATGAACACAAATGGTGAGAACAGGATACATAAAGTGAGTCAGAAGAGTGCATTTTCCCCTTCAGTCAGTACTGATTCTCTCCAGCATGCAGACTAAGAATTGCTTCATGTCTTCAGGGTACTATTTTCACAGCTGCTGAGCTGGGTCCGTTCCTGGGATCCCCTTGGATACAGCTGGTGGCTGCAGCTGCCAGCAGCTGCTCAGGCAGACTGCAGCTTGGAGCAGCACAGCACAGCCACCAGAAAGCCCCAAGGAACAGAAGGCTGCTGTTCCCAAACAGGTGTTTTTCCCTAACTTCCCGCCACCATGTTCTATTTCCAACATACAAGAATGACTCAGAGAGTTATATTTTGTTGCATGGCCTTTCCATCACATCTGGCTTTGGGAGTTCTTTTGCCCTGCTCAATCAAATCTGTGGGTGGGATAGCACGGGAAACTGATCTGCTTGAGAGAGCCTGAATGCTAATTGATGGACTGACCTTTAAATCCATGGAATCATAGGATTTTTTGGGTTGAAAGGGACTTTAAAGGTCATCTAGTTCCAAGTACCCTGCCATGGGCAGGGACACCTTCCACTAGACCAGGTTGCTAAAGTCCCATCCAACCTGATGTTGAATCCAGGCTCCTGTATGTGGGACTGTATTCTACTTTGCTGCCCCCCAAAACTGTGGGTATTCTTCAGAGAGGCCCTGGCATGGGGAGGATGCTTTGTTTTCAAGTTCTGCCGGGGATGACAGCTGTGCAAACTCATAACAGATCAACTGAGGCCTACACTGGTTATTTTTGAAAAGCCAGAAGAGGCAAATAGATATTGCCAGTTCACTGGTAGATGTTGTTGTTCTTGTTGCTGTTGTTGTCATGTCCAGAGGGTAAATTCCTGGTAGTCATATTATACAGCAACAGCTAAATTTGATTTATTTCTTGTCAATAATTTCCTTTCTGTTTCATAGACACCAAAAGCAAAGGGTACCTACTTGCATACTAGATATTGACTAACAAAAATAAGGATTATACAGAAAGAGTGTGACAATATGTGTGACAATAAGTGACAAGAATTCTTTAAGGAAGCTGGTATCAGATGCTGATATATCAGCAGCTTCTGTCTGATTACAAGTCTTGGAAGACTACACTGTGTAGAACATACCTTGGAAGAAGAGAATGGAGAGTCCACATTGGGCAAGTTATCAGCTCACATGAAAGAGAAATGCTGACTGCTGGCCTTTTCACTTTGGCAGGTTTATTTTCACACCAGTTCTTTAAGAAACATCCACTTCCAAGAAGCTGAAAGAATATAGAGGAAAATAATCTATTTTTAGTTCAACCATTTTTGTCATCATGCCCCAGAGCTTATTGTCCGAGTGAGCACAAACTGCGTAATGCTGTCTAAAAATAAGCCCATGCACAATATTTAGTACCAGAAAATAAATCTCTTTAGTGCAGGAAGAACATGTTAACTGCTATTCTTACTGATTCCATCAAGCTTTTAAAACTAAACTTAGCTGAGTTTAAGTTACTCTTCCTTTCCAGTTTATTTCTCACAAGTTCACCTCTATTCTCTCCCCAGAAGATCACCAGCCTAGTCACCAGGACATTCTGCAACATGAGGCAAGAGAGAAAGCATCAAATTTTCACATCCCAAGATGTTATGAGCTGCAGTGAAGGAAACAGATTTCCTATGACCTCCCCTTGCAATATCATGAACAAGAAGGTTCCCAGTGGAGTCACTTTCTCCGCACTTCTCTCCTCAGCCTTCAGCCACATTGGGGCAGAAAGGCTGTTTGACACTGTTAAGTGTCAAATTTATTTCCCCCAAAACCAAAAAAAAAAAAAAAGATGATAAATTCTCAGGGACTGTGTAATAATCTTAAGAAGGAGTATTATTAATCAAGATCTCACTTTATGATGGAGTGCTCTAACCTCTATGTTTCAGGGGACTTCATAGCTGAATTCCTGACAGAAGCCTGTAGTGCTGCCTTTCAGGGGTGAATCCAGATTTTTCACAGAAAATCAAGCATAAGGACTAATGAAAGGGATGGTGCATGCTAACATCTAAACAGGACAAAGATGGGATGCCTTTGGGGCACATTCCTAGACTCAGGACATAGAAGTGCTCCTATGTCCCATAATTTAGACATTGCTGAAAGTACCTAAGGAACATCTGCAAATTTGTGTTGCATACACCACAAAAATGTTCTTTCACATGACTTTTTTATGATTTATCTAGTCAGTTTTTTCCAAACTGCAGCCAGAACAAGCCATCTATATGCTTGCAGAATATCAGTTTGGAAAGCCACCCCTTTCTTCAGCTTCTGCTTGGTCTTATAATTGAGGTAATACAATAAATAGTGTGATTCTGACTGACACTTCATTTTCTGCATGAATTTCAGAATAGTGGTTTTGATTAATTTAAAACCCAGTGTCTGTGCTTCTGCTCTCTCCTAGCAAACAGACATTCCAGATCCAGAAACAGACAGTTAAATTTAATAAACATGTAATGCTCATCTCCTATACAATTGAAACTGACACCATGACCCAATTAAGCTTTTTGGCATCACAAACACTCTCAGTTTAGGGAGGGTGGTGGTTCTGTGGCAGTAATAGGAACCAGTAATATTACTTGTATTGTTTGTCTGGTTTAGACATCTCAAATAGAACAGTTAGGAGGCTCCAACAGTGGCAGTTTGGATGAAGAAGTAAAATTAAATTAGACCAAGAATCTATCAGCAATATCAACTTGGGAACACTGTGAATTAATGAATAAATTGCTTTTATGTAATTTAGATTCCTTGATATGAATTCAGCATGTTAAGCCTAAAAATAAAGATTATATGTGGATTTAATCTAATCATCACACATGTGTGTGATGATTAGATTAAATCAGACATTTCTTAATAAACTAGATAAGGTTAGTGATCTGAAGTTAACATATCCATCACTCATGAACTTCTAATAAAGCCTGTTGGGAACATAAATTTAACTTGGATATATGAGGAATATCTTTAAAGCACACTAACTCACACTCTCAAAAGAAACCATGCTATCTTGCATCCTGAACAGTGAGTATAAACAGAGTTCATTTACTCAGGATGGGAATTGTTCAGTGAATGAATAATGAACTGAACAATCTGCAACTTGTGTCTCTTTTTACAAGGCACACAGCTGGCAAATACACAGCACAATGGGATACAGCACCTAAAGGTTTATCTGTACTGGGATACTTCTATATATGCAGGCACCTGTGATATTTATGTTTTCTCCCTCATCAGAGGAAGGGAATCTCTGGAGTGACCCCAGTGGTGCACTGCCCCCTTCAAAGACAGGCTAATCCTTGTCTAATTTCAGACCTTCAGTGCTGACACTGCCACAGTCTCTCTATGGTCACTGATGGCTGAACTCTGTGCTGGAAGCACCTGCACAAAGCTTTCCTCAGGGATCTGCTGGTGGGCAGATCAGCAGTGTCCTCAGGCTTGCACCTGGATGTGACACAGAATCACAGAGCCACTAAGGCTGGAAAGGACCTTCAAGATCATTAGGTCCAGCTTTTGAATACCACCATATCAACTGGACCATGGCACTGTCACGCAGTCATTTCTTGAACACTTGCAGTGTTAGTGCCACTGCCACTTCCCTGGGCAGCCCATTCCAGTGCTTAACCACTCAGAAGAAATTCTTCCTGATGTCCAACCTGAACCTCCCCTGAATATCTGGAACCTGTGCTGAAGTGTCAGACACAGGCTCTGCTCCTTGGAGCTTGGACCACAAGGTGCCCAAAGCAGCAGGCACAGCTGGTTCCCAGCACAGCTGAGAGGCAGGCTCAGCCAGCAGGATAGGGGTGCCTGTTGGGAGGAACTGCCAGCAAAGCAGTGAAGGCCCACTGATCAAGAAACTGTTGAAACTTTTAAAGTGAAGTTAAAAGCAACCAGGATTGTATTACAGATACAATCCAGATGCTGGAGTTTCAATTTACACCTCACATTAGTGCAAGGCAAAAGCCTTGATAATGCTGTCCCCAGATCCCAGAGGTCCCAGCCCAGCCTTGCTGATGAGCCGACTGTCATCACTTCTGGGGGTGTTAGATAAGTGTGGCAGGGAGCAAACTGGCTGAATTCTGTGGAGTTTTAATCACCTACCAAACAATCACCTACAAAAGGTGGAGAAGTATTAGGGTTCAGTAACAGACTCCTTAGCTAAAACATACATGGGCCACCAGAAAACTGGGGAGTGTTAGCTACTTTACCAGAAACCAGGAGCAAAGGAATACAAATATTAGCAGGTACAGAAAGTATGTTACTATTGTCTTAACTTGGAAGAAGGAAGTTGGCAAAGACATATGGTACAGAGAAGTTGGCAACACCCCTCTTAAGGTCTTGGATCATAGTACTGGTCAAAGCTGTTTGATTGTAACTCAGAAACTTTTGTGGGCTGGTATCAGTAAAAGAAAATAAAATTAGAAAAAAAAAAAAAAGTTATCTCCCACCATAGTATTCAAGGAGAATGAGTTTTCAAGAGGATTCAGCTTGATCCTGGATTGCTACCAATTAAGCTCATGTTAATCAGCTTAATGCCCATGCTAATGCATAAGCATGTTATTGAGGAAAGGATGAGAGATACCAAAGCCATCCTTGCCTTGGACACTGCTGACAAGCTTAAAATTGTGCAGCTGCCAGTGATAACACATTGTGGTGAGTGGATATTTATTGTCTCTCCAGTTCCTTTCCCTGAAAGAAATAATTAAGGATAGAAGAAGTCCATTTGCTAACTGCATTAGCAAAGAGATCTGGAGAATACCTGACCAGCTCATTCTGCAATCACGTGGGTTTTCAGTCTGAGATTTTGACAGTGAAATAATTTCCAGTAATGTTCCTCTTTGGTCAAAACATTTTCTTGTCCGGAGCGGAGGAAGGTGTAATGCCCAAATGTCCAGGTCTGTGTGAGTCCATGCCAGGGAGAACTGCTGAGGTATATTAGGGTTTTTGGCCTGATTATAGAACCACAGAATGGTTTGGATTCGGAGATACCCCAAATGTCATCTAGTTCCAAACCCCTGCAATGGGCAGGGATTATTTTCCACTAGTTCAGGAAGTTCCTTAAAGCTCCATCCAGCTGAGACTTGGCCCTTCTGCGGAAGGGGCACCCACAACTTCTCTGGACAATCTGTGCTTCCTACTCTCACAGTGAACAAGTTCTTCCTAATATCTGATCTAAATCTATCCTCTTTCAGTTGGAAGCCATTCTCCTTTGTCCTGTCACTACTGTCCTTGTATCAAGTCCCTTTCCAGCTCTCTTGAAGCCCCTCTTTAGGTACTGGAACAGAGCTCTAAGCTCTGCCCAGAGCCCTCTTTTCTCTAGGCTGAACAACCCAAATTCTCTCAGCCTGTCTTCAGAGGACAGGTGCTTCAGACCTCTGATCATCTTTGTGACCGCCTCTGGACCTGCTCCAAACAGATCCAGAACCTTCATAAGCTGGGGGCCCCAGAGCTGGATGCAGCACTGCAGGTGGGGTCACACCAGAGTGGAAAAGGAGGGAGAATCACCTCCCTCCACCTGCTGGCCACTCTTCTTTTGATGTAGCATATGACAAAAGCACTCCATAGCAGACTCCATGCTCCATGTTCCCTCAGTGCACTCATAATATTGCAACTAATTCTAAAAATAAGAAATTATGGTGTGACCCAGGCCAGGGCACTCTGTTTAAATATCACGTCTTAGTTTGGAAAAGAGTATTTAAGGTCAAAGTTTGTGTCTTCATCACGGCTTACTGTTAAGTGCAATGGTTTCAGTTAACAAGGGCAGTGCTGTCATGCAATACATTAAGAAAGAGTTTAGCATATCCTCTGATAAGTTGAGATTCTTACAATTATACTATGATTATTTCTTCCAACAAACAGTAGTACTCTGAGATCTTTTAAATTACATTTTTAGCATGTCAGGAGAGTATTCCTACCCAAGAAAATGTGATATAAATTTTGCTGTTGTGATTCTTGGGACCAGGGAAGAAGCAGCGCAGACAGCCATCGTGTTCAGTGACTGATGAGTATTTTTCTCAACAGTCGGCTCCAAGGACGTTTCCCTCAACAAAAAGAGAATTGAAATTTTGGAGCTCCCTCTGCTGGTTCTATGGCAACTTTCAGGCAATCATTTTTCCTTCTCTCTGATTGTTCATTATCATTTAAATAATTATCTTCTTTTTTTTTTAATACAATACCTGAAGTTAAAGTTACTACACAGCTTATTGGAGCACGTGTCTGTGGTAGCTGATGTTATATTGGAGAAAAATCTGACATTCCTCTAACAAAGAGATAAAAGGTTTATTTTTTATGTCTAGTTTCAGAATTTGCAAATGCATAGTCATGCAAGTATTTAATGGGAGCATATATCCCTATCACTCCATTTTTCTACAGATTCCTAATATGTGTGCATTCATGTTATGTGACTGCTTTTATACATGTTAGAGTCTGCCTTACTAAGTACAAACAAGGTAAACCAGGAAGCCAGAACTCATGAAAACACTGCACAACACAGCACAAAATCATCCTTTCTACACCTCATTTAGCTGTTACATGGCCGGGAATTTCCCTTATTCTTATGCAAAAAACATGTTCCTACTGTCATGTATGTAAATGGCACTATAGGGTTTCAGTTCAGTTTGCTGTTCTAAGATGGCTCACCATGCCACACAACCCAATCACATGGGTATTTCACGTGCACCCAATTAAAAACCAGCCAAACAACAGAGAGAACACAGACATCAGGAACAGACCTTGTCCAAGATATTGCTCAGGTTTCACTGTCTTCATTACCTTTAAAGAGAGCTCAGGGTCTTTAACTTTAAGAGGTAAAATTTCATTATATCCAAGTATTTTCTGAATGGTGCCTGAAAATAGATTGCACAACTTTTCTTCCTGTTTTCTTGTAGCTAAAACACACTGGTTTCACAGTTAAGCTGCCATAAATTCCAACGAACCTGAGCTCTGCACATCAACTGTATCCTACAAAAGAAATGTTAACAGTGGCGGTATACAGCTCTCAATAAGGCTGATAAAATATTAATGGGACAGCAATAATGTAATTACAGGAATGGCTGATTAAATCAAGATAACACTCAACAGAATAAGGTAATTTCAAATCTAATGATTATATTAGATTATATCATCATTTCAGTGACACTGAGAGGTGACTAGAGATGGAACTTTAACTTTCAACTTTTTAACAATTCAATTTACATTTCTTTAATTGCTAATATAGAATAAAAAACCCTTTCTATTTTCTCTATGTTCATTGAGATAGCATAGAATATTTCCAGTTCCAGTTTTCTTGAAGAAAAGCATTCTTTCAAAAGATTAGAAAGCTGGATAATGGACCCATAAGTACATGCTGCTGAGCTGAATCTTGTGAAGATTATTAGAAAATTATCCCACTGTGGTCACTGGAAATATTCCTTCTGATTCTGGCAAAAACTGGAATAACCCACTAGTGACTAAAGTTTTCAATCTTCCCAACATTTTATGCTGTATTTAAAATAATTTTGAGATTCTTACAATTCTTTGGGTCTTTGTTGTTTATTTAAAAAGATCTTTCAGTGATGCTGTTAATCACTAGCTATAGAGTATAGCAGAGATGTCAGACATAAATATTCAGAAACTATAAGCCAGACACAATAAAAAGTATTTTTATCAAAAAAGTTAATTTGCCATAGGGAAATTCAGGGGAAAGTTTAGGGGAGATTTATTCTAACTCTGACTACAAAAGTTTCTGAGGTCAATCTGTGATCCAAAAGAGCCTCTTAAAAATTACGGCTGTAAAGCACACAGACGTTTGCATTCAAAGACATTTTTACACCTCCATATTGCCGTGAAAGTGGGAATGGAGTAAAGCTGCTGTCCTGCTAGTGTTGAGTGGGAGTGAAGCTGGTGAAGCTGCATGATTCCTTCAAGTAGAGGTGTGCTTCCAGACGACTGAGATGGACTAGAAGCAGAGCTGCAGGTGCAGCTGCTCAAGCTGCTGGCTGCCTCTCTCATGTTGAAGCCACAGAAGTGTTCCTTTTCTTCCTTGTGGTGTTTTGTTCTGACAGATGAACAGTGGGTTGTGGCGAGTAGGTGCCTTGAATGGAGAAAGAAAACCCTTCCAGAGAAAGACAAGTAACATTTCTGGAAAAATGTGGTGCACTCACCTAGGATCTGGCAATGAAGATAAACAGCATAAGGATGCTGCTGAACACAGAAGATGACTACATCAGAGAACTTGCAGCTCCCACTGTTCTTCACCCCTGCTTTCAGTTGCCAGGGAGAACGGAATAATGCTGACAGCAGAAACAGGATGATTTGGAACTTGGTGCCTGCTTTTCAGAAGGTTCCAACACCTTGTGAGTGATCATGGTCATGCAGGTATTGCTCGTACAAGCTTTTCTGTTGGGGACTGTGATGACACATACTTTCCTTGACTTTTTACATGTGGTAACTCTCTCATGACTGTTGAGTTTAAGTTAGGAAATGTTACTGATTGCAAAGTCACTGCTCCAAAGGACATCTCTTTGTAAACAGCATTGCAACAATACATCTTATTTATACATTTGCACAACATCTTATTTATGCATTTTTAAACAATATGGCCTTGTTTTGCATGTATTTTTGTGTATGTAGTTCTACAGTAATACATATAGAAATATTATGTGCACAACTGTATTTGCACACATTGGCTCAGAATAGTCAAACTTGACAAAAAACACATTTTCACTCTTTTCTAAAATAGCAGTGCTCCTTATTAAGTAAAGGACAATGTTATTCCTTGGAACTATTAATATTCTTCTATCTAACAGGAAGAAAAGTATTGACAAGCAAAGGCCCACCAGATACCTAAGGGAGATGATATAATTATTATTCATTATTAATGAAGCTACTGCCTCATTCACATGAAATACAGAGCACTTAATACTCTATCTACCTCATCTTCCCATCAATAAATACATTCTCTCTAGAATGGGATATTATATATCCTCACTTGGGACATCTGTTCACATGGAATCCACTAATCAGAAGTTTCAGTTCAGTTTGACTTTGCCTTGTCTTTGGCTTTAGCTCATTTGGTTTTGTAATCCTGGTGCACATCACATTATGATATTTAACTCATTAACTCATGTATTGAACAAGAATCACAACATTCAGACTACTTAAGAAAAACATGAACAACACACAAACTCAGCCATGTAGGGTTTTCTTCTGCTTGCCAGCTATTTAGAATGAAAAGCAGCATATGAAGGGGAATAAGACTGGCTGGGGGTCAGCACAAGAACATGTTAGCAGAGGAGCTCAGCCACATGGCACACACTCCCTTTTCAGTTCAACTTCTGCCACATTTTTTGTGACATGTTCAAAATTTTCACACTGCTGGAAAGAACTGAAGGCTGTTTTTGCAAGATGTTTACATGGCAAGTGATTCCTATTCTGGGTTGTTTTGCAAGCTTAAGAACTAGGTATCTGCACCAGAAGTCCCTTAATAGGATGGGCAGGGGAGCTTTGGAGGGAGCTGCACTGACATTGCATGACCAGGCATATATATTCTCCTTCCATGACACAGCCTAATAAAATACAAGTGTATTCAATAATAATTTATTTGATAGACCATAGATTCAGAGAGGAAAGTGATAAAACAGATAATGGCTCAGTGCGTGGCCAGGAAGACAGGCTGGCAGGAAGTGACTCATCTGCCCCTTGACTGCACAAAGCACTCAAAAAGAAAATTCATCTGTAGGTTAGCCCAGCAGACTGTCACTGCCATAGTGCTTTAAATTCTCCAATCACTGGGCTATTGTAGCACTCAAAAAACATTAAAACTTGTGATTATTTGTGGGGGAAGTCGGTTTATAACGGGAAAGGAAAGAAGTTAGCAATGTTCCCTGCCAAAGCACTGAGAGATGGGTTCTGTAGCAATGGCAACAGTGAGGGAGAGAGTAAATCAGCAGCAGGTATCATTTTCTTGTTACTGTGAGCTCCTCATTTATCTTGGAAGCTCCAAATTCATGCTATGAATCAGAAGCAGTACCACAACAGTAGTATTTCAACTGGTCTGGTAAAGAACAATCTCAGCAGTATCTGCTTTTCCAAATTTATTCTTTGGTTACTTACCCCTCACACTTGGGTGAGTAGGACCTGTTTGCAGACAGTTTGGAAAGGCAACAGTACTTTTCCTCCAGCAGTATAGAAAAGATGGGCCTTTCTGCAAGCTCAGTGGAATGTCCCTTTCCCTCCTTTTCTTTGCTTCTAAATGGGAAATATCAAAAACCTCTGCTCAGTAAAGAATCACTGTTCCATTTCATAAAGTAGTACACTGACTATTTCTAATCAGGAGTGTCTGAAAAGTTGCATATTATCCCACAAAAACTAATCACCAGCAAGACACTACCAAAAATGACAAATTCACTCTACCTAAATTCTACAATCTATGTTTGGATTTAGCTGCCTAAAACACATCTAGGTGGCAGATAGTGACCAAACCATGCTCTTTCCAGAAAGATTGGAATGCCTCCAGGGCATTATCAAATTCATCTTAATGTGCTCAAACATATTATTTTGAAGGTTGGAAGCTTGGCTAGTAAAGACAGTAGCTATGTTCTGGCTTTGCACTGGCCAGCCAGTAACACCCACGGAACCCAAAAACTAGGAAAGAGGATTTCTGACTGTAAGAGACCACCATGCAGGCAGCTGATGCAAAAAAATTCAAGTAGGAAGACCATCACAAATGTTCATGGGTCCAGAATTCTTGACCCTTCTTTCAGTGCAGACACAGCATCCCGTAGGATACATCTGATTTCCATGGGCAGTAGGTCATGGGTGCACGTCAACCTCACCCTGGCATAGGTGTGAGGAGGAATATGACAGGGTGGCTCTCTGCTTTCGGAGGGAGGTGGATGAATTCCACTTGTTTTGGTAGATGGCACGTTTCCAGTGGAAGAACTACCACACAATCAATCTGGACAGCAATGTTTCTGTCATTTTGCTGAACTCTGAACAGTAAGCCAACACCGTCCTTAGTGTTCTCACAATTTCCCTGTACCACTCTGGTGTACTTGGGCCTCACACTCCCTCAATTCTCTGAAATTCTGCAGTGTTTTAACTCACTTGGTTTCAAAGGATCTACTTCTAAGCAAATCAAGAGAGAATCAGATCTTTCTGCTAGTAAGTCTCCCAAGGGATTTACTCTGCAGTAAGCAACCACTCTATTCTCTGTTTACCTTGCAGGTAATAACAAGAATATTCTGTGGAGAATTCAAACACAGAAGAAACATACCAGGCAAGTCACTAGAAGAAAATTAAGGCTTGCCTTTCTCTGCAAACATGTAATGCATTAGTAGATTAACTTCCCATTAAACAAATGTAGGACACAAGGTGCAGCATGCTACAGAAGAAAAACTACATATGAGATGCAGTAAAACTCTAATAATAATTAAAATATCCAAGTAAACATTATCTGACTCAGAACTCAGCTACACTAGGGAAGCTCTTCACTGTGCTGCTAGGTTTGAAGTGTAGTTTATCTTCCAGGGCTTAATGCCTGCATTAAAGTTACCCTGGTTACTGACAACTCCCATTCAATCACCTGAAATTCATTGTCTCTGCAGAGGGGAACAGTGTGTTTATTACAGAGTTGGACTTTGATAAAATAACCCAGAATACAGACACAGATATCTGAACCAGTGTATTTAAAACCAAAGGTAAAAAACAGAAACAAAAAGCTCTCAATCTGTGTTTTCAACATCAGCTGTGTGACAAATCAAAGATGAAGCAAAGTTGTCATGATATTCATAATACAGAAACATTTACCATAGCATGATGATAGATCACAATATTGGTAACTATGCTGAGACAAATTGCACATACAGATGAACAAAATATAATGACATAGCTTGAGCGCCATCATTTCTCTAAGTGGCAGTCACTTGGAAGGACAAGCTGAATAATGTGTAGTTCTGAGTGTTACATGAAATAAAGGACAAAGTCAATTAAGAGTGTTTTTCTGCAAGATCATTCACTCTGAACACACCAACATAGCTATTCAAGTCTTTAGGGTTCATCAGTTCAATCAAAACAATGAACTGAGATAAACAGGCAAGAGTTTAGAAAACTAAAATCCAAATCAGGCCTGCAGCACAAGCAGTTCTTGTTTCTGTAAAGTATATAGCCCTTAAAGAAAGATGTTCACAGGTCCAGGATGATTCTCTGAAATGTTTTGAAAACCATGGATACAAATGATAGAAGGGTGAAGATTAAGAACTGCATGTTAAATAACTGGGAGCATAGAAATTTTACGTGCTTGGATTTTTCCTAACCTCTTTATCCCAATCAAAATCTAATGTAGCATCATCCAGCTCTGCTATGGAGAACAGTGATGTTTTTGTGACCACGCTGGCTGTACTAGAATTTCCAAATGCAAAACTCCTCCTTTTGCTAGGATTGCTCACGTGCACCTGCAGCGATGGGCTGTGGCCTTCCTTGCTGGTGACATTCTTAATGGCAGGTGAGGTTTCTGATTTTGCCTCAGGACGTGATACAAAGGAGAATGTGGACAGCTTAGCTAATGTGCTGGAGCGCACCTTCCCGGTGCTTGGACCACCCAGTTTTTCCTCTGCCTCCCTTTTCTTCTCAGTGGGTGGAGGTGACACAGCACCAAAACTGACATCAGAGCGCATTGCTTCAATTTCTCTGATCTCTTTCCCTAAGGCCCGACTCTGCTGCTCTTCTTCCCCTTTATTATCAATTGATCTTTTTTCCAAACCACATTTTCCTAAGCGAGTCAATGTCATCTTGCTTTTCTCAGGTGGGCAGCATTCTTCTGGAAGCTGCTCTCCCTGGAGCTGCTCTCCTGGCTTAAAAATAGTTTCACTTGGAAAATGAGAAAATTCTTCATTTGTCTTCTCTGGAGAATGACCAAGCTTTGTCCTTGGTCTGAAAGAAAATTTAGCTAGTTTAGCAGCTGGGGGACTTTCACTTCCTTGCTCATGGGAACTGACTACCTTTGTTTCCTTCACTACTTGATCTTTACTTCTTTTTCTTATGGAAACTGCTGTACTTTTTGCTGCTACTGCTATGCTGTTCTCTTCTCCTAGCACAGAATCTGCATCACTTGAGAGATCTGGCAGACCAGAGGCAGGTAATACTGAAGGAAGGGCCTTTGCCTCGGGGTCCTGTGTACTTGTAAAGAATCCATATGACTTCTCCCTGTGCAGCCTCTTCCAGCTTCTAGAAGCATGTTGTCTAATAACTGAATCCTGCACACTAGCACTTGGTGCTGGGTCTGCAATATTGTCATCTGAAGAAGAATAGTTGCGTTCTTCAGTCCTTTTCCTCCTTAACTTGGAAACGTTGTCCTTTTGTTTCAGAGGAGCATGCAGATCCACAGCTGCTGGTGACTCTCTTATTCCATTTTGCTTCCTTGGTATTGAAGCAGAGCTGTCTTCAGAACCTGAAGTTTTTGAAGCCAAATTATTTGGAGATATCTTGGGCACATGAGACTTCCTCTGAGAATTTTCTTCAGCATCAATGCTGCTCTCTTCCATGCTGTCAAACCATGCCAGGCTGCTTGCATTTTTGTCATTACCATGTGCTGGGTTGCACAAAGGTTCTAGATGAATATTCTCTTCACAGCTGCCTTCAAGCAAAGGTGTCTGTGGCCCAGAGTTATCCCCGTCTTGATTTGAAGGTTCTGACTGAGACCTTTGCTTTGACTGCCCAAAGGCATCCTCATTTGAGCACCTTATGGTAGGATTGGAATTTGTTTCTTCAGGATGCTGCTGGCATGAATTTTCCATTTGCAATCTACACATTGGAAAAAAACACAATAGTAAATAAATTTTCTTCCTTTTTCTTTCCTCATTGCATTAGTGATACGTAATATGCATGACTGGTGGAAAGCTACAAATAATGTAGGTCACGAAAGTACATTATTAAGTTTCACATACAGCTCTGAAAGCTGGTATTGCAGTCTGTGATCTTTCAGCACCTTTGACAGTAAGTGGCAGAATTTAGTGTCCCCAATAGAAGGCAGGCAGATGGAAAGAGAAAGCAACCACCTAAACTGCATTTCCTTGGGAAACCAAACAGAAAAAAATAAAAATGAAACAAATAGCTTTGCACTACTTACAATCATTGCTAGAATCCCATACAGGTTTCACACATTCTGTAAGTCTACCTTCTAGAACAGGAACCTAATTAAATCTTATCCTGAGACAGGTAAAGTCTCACATGAGTTACTGGAGTAGAAAACCTGGGTATTACGTGGAACAGTGGTTGTTTTTGGATTTCCCTCACAATCGCTACTCTCAACACGTCAAAAACATGATAGAATGAAAGCATCTCAAATCACTTACAAATCTTAATTACCACTGTCTTTGGCTAACAGTATTATCAGGGCCCTCCAAAACTAGAGGTGCTTGAGTGAGAGTTCCCTCCAATCTCAGAATAGCTGATGTTCTGTCTATTGTACCTAAACATGTATTTTCCAAGGCAGACAGCAATCTGGTTTTTGCTAAACAGCTTCTCTGCTCTAAGAGAGATACAACACTATACAGACATGTATAGACATGTTTAGAATAATTACTGTAATTGTTTACTAACATGTATATTCTTAAATTTTTAAATGGAAGGTGGCAGAAATTATATGACTCATCAGGAAGGGATGAGATATATGATACATGCTTGTTTTATTGAAATACAGTTTAGGGGGAATGCATGGAACAAGTCTTGCAATAGAGGATAGTTTGTTTTAAAGAGGACATGCATTTAACATTCCCTAGGCTGCTTAAGAGAGGGAAGAGGAAATCAGCTTAATTTGCAGCAGAGGCCATTTGGTGGGATATTGGGAAAACCTTTATGGGCATTGGGTGGAGCAATCATGGAAGAGACTACAGAATGGCAACACAAAATCCTCATCATTAGAAGGCTTCAGAGCAGATAATGTGAGCTCCTGCCAGGAGGGTCAAACGCAGCCTTGATCCTCTCTTTGTATTTGATCTCCCATCCCATCCTGCATTTCTATGACCCCTATGAATTACCTCTGTTTTAAAACTAGCTTTTGTATGTCTGTTGAAGATATCTCACTTTCATCTGTTTCTGTTGACTCTGTGGTTAACATATCATTACTATAAGTTACAAAATAAGTTTCAAAAATATTCAACGGAAAAGTGAATTCTGCCAGCTGTTTCCATTAATTTCAACAAAATTAATATTTTATCTTCCTTTAATGGTAAGAAAAAACAAGTTTCTTTAAAGCCTAATCTCATTTCAGGAAGAAAATGTGGGGAGTTTTTGTTTGTTAGTTTTTTGGGTTTTTAGTGTTTTTTTGTTTGTTTGGTTTTTTTTTTTTTTTTTTTTTTTTTTTTTTTTTTTTTGGGGGGGGTTTGGGTTTTTTTTTTTTTGGTTTTTTTTGTTTTTTTTTTTTTTTTTTTTTTTTTTTTTTTTTTTTTGTTTTTTTTTTTTTTTTTGGGGGGGGGGTTGGGTTTTTTTGTTTGTTTGTTTGTTTTTTGTTTTTTTTGTAGTTTTATTTCCTTCCAATTCTAGGGTTTTTTTCTCAGGTTAAAAGCTAAAAGTTTTCATTAAAAGTTTCCTTTTAATAACAACAAATATCTTTCCCAAAGGTTATTGCAGTGAGCTGAAAACTAGAGATGTAACAGTGAAAATTCCAGCATGTAAAAAAGAAAAATCACCCAAAAGAACAGAACTTTGATTCAGGCTTACATTTTCTATTAACAGAAAGAGAAGGATCCTGACAAGCCCAATACAAAAGGTGGCTTAAAAAATCATGAAGCAAATCTGCTGTATTTTACCAAACAAGTAGCAAAAAGTTATATAAAATTATTTGCTCAGCTACAGAACCTAGTATTTTGACTCTAAGAAGCACTTTTGAAACTTATGAGTATAATATTAAGATATGAGTTGGGAACTCATTAAAATATTTGTAAATTCTATAACCCAGAGGTAAAAGTGATCTTGTGACAATCTCTGAGTGCTACTTTAAAACAATCTCCCTGATTATCCATGTCCTCTAAAGAAGGAGTCCCTTGTAGATATTATTGTGAAACAAATTCTGTTTCCCTTCTGCATTAGTTTGTTATTTTGTGTATTACAACCTGTCAAGTCTTTGTAGCTCTTTGTGCAGAAGATCTTTCAGCTCCAGCCGCTCCAATATGATTTCACACTGCGTTCGGTATTGCTCCATTGGATTTTCTGGAAATGAAGTGTGTAAGGCATTGATGCCTCCAAGAAGTGCACCCCCCTATGGCACCAAGGAGATAAAAAAAAATAAAAATAGGAAACTACCTTTATTATTAAGCACCAAATTTAAACAAGAGAGACATGTTATTCTCTCTTAGATATTTTAAAGCTTAAGGCAGCAAATATTTTCTAACTGTATCTATACAAATAATTCTATTAGATCTGCTCACATGGTCAAAATTGCTCATAAACATAAAGCAATTACATGATCAAGACTGCAGTTAACTCATACTTGTTTATTTTTATTGAAATACGGAATGGGACGTCCACCTAAAGCTTGAGAATATCATGACTGAAAATTAAAAGTAAGAATGAAGATCTTTTCCAAATATGTTGTGAAAATTGTGCTCATGTGAGGATTTTTTTATCTGAAGAAGTTTTGACTGCTAGAAGTTTTCATTAGCTTTGCCTAATTTCTTAAAGGAAAAGACCTGGATATTAAGACTTATCAACACAGGGTAAATTATTGGGCAGAAATATTTCTGAATAGCATTTTAAGAATAACTTACTACTTGTGAATAATTCCAGTGAATTGTAAGTGATTTTAATGTGGGACAATTTTTGCTGTACCTTGTAAAAATGAAGTTCGTTTTTATTGGGAACAGAGCATCTGCACAGTGATTTGTTCCACAACAAATAATCTAGAATAGCTCTGTAGTTAATTGTTCTTTGGAAAAAAACACCTCACCCCACAAACCCTATATTTTGCCACAGATTAGTTAAGACTGACCATTCCTGTCTAATGTAGAAAGCTCAGTACAACTAATGAACAAGATGTGTATCAAGTGCCATGGGCACAACAATAAAAGTCACTGAAGTCTCTAGATCCAGAAATTGCTACCTATGGCATCACATGGATTACACATCTTCAATTGTGGTAATTTCCAGTTCTTCCATTTTGCAATGTTAAAATATTACATTAAAAAAATTACACTGAAAACCATTACTCTGTGGCTAATTAAAGCTCTCTAAAACTACAGCATGCTAAAATTAAGGCTGTCCATGCAACCTTTAATGCATCCCACTGAAGTTACCACTTGGGGGTTTTTTTCAGCCATCACTTCAGAAACATGATACATTTGTTCCACATAGAAGCACTAGTCTCTTGGCATGGAAAAGGCTAAAGCAGAATCCACCTGCTGCATTTTCTTCAGGAAGGTTCATAGGGAATGAGGCAGGGACTCAGGCTCTTGGTTAGAACAATAAAAAGCAGACAAGGAGGACCAGATTCTGATGGTTCCAGTTCTTGTGATTCAGAAAGAGCCACGAAAAGAAAGAAATCTCTAAGTGAGATCCTGACGTGGTATGTGCACAGAAGGAAATTATGGACAACAGGAAATGTGCTCAAACACTCAAAGTGCTACTACTCTGAAACTGGGTCTCTCAGGGGTATGATCTAGTGGACAATTTCTTCTGGACTGTACATAATTCAGCTCCAGATCAGACGAGTAGCACCATCTCATAGCTTCGCAAGGACTGTGTTAAGATAGGTGAATCGGTATTTCTGAAATATTCAAGGCCACTGGAGATGAATTCCAAGAAAAATACGTTAAGAATTGAGAATATTACCTTTACAACAGCAGGTAATAAACAAAATATTGAGCAAAATGCTGACAAAAGATAGTTGCTTTCAGGCTGAGTACTGTCAACATGTGACCTAAGGACCCAGAAAAAAAAAAGAGGACTATGTGGTTGTATATCCTGAGATATACAGCCATGGGCTACAATAATGTCTTGCCTTCACTGGCATTTCAGTCCTTGGCTTGGCCATCACAAGGAGTTTCTTTTAAATACTCTGTGTGCATGTGAAATTCTAAGTGAATTTAAGACATTTGTGAAGCTCAATTCCTGTGCTGCAGCTCATGTCTCTGAGATACCTGCCCCTCTGAGATTCTGAGATATCATTTTGAGTAGGGGAAGGAAACCATATGACAAAACCACTGCAAACTGAGGGCAGAGGATCTTAAACAGAGAAAGTATTACAGGAAAAGTTAGTGGAAAGGAAAGGTGTAAAATGCTTAGGGATGGAAAGACAAATTATAAAAAGGAGTAAAAGGAGAGGGATTGGAAAGAGAATAAACCAAGGATGCAAACATGACCAAGAGAAGGAGGGAGATGATGCTAGCAAGAGAAAATGATGCAAAGAAAAGATCAAGCCAGGGGGGTTGGAACATGCTCACAAAAACAAAATAGGAAAGAGAAATATAAAGGTGAAGTAGAGGGCCAAACAAAACAAAAACTACAGTGAAGTTGGTTGATGATGAAAATGTGATATTCTTCCTTCCCAACAGAGGTCACAAGGAATACCCAGTCACAGAAGAACTGTGAACTTCAATTTTATACTGGCAGGAACATGACTTATTGTAGAAGTTGCAAAGACAGCATCAAAGAGGGAGTTTGCTGAGCTAAAAGGTGGCAGCCAGTCCTTCCAGAATAATACTGGCACTTCCCCATTTACAACTTCATTCTAGAGACTGACAATTAATCAGCAAACACAGGATGTATCTGTACAAAATGTTGTGGTTTTTTTTTTTTTTCTAGAGAAGGAATCTGTTTCTGAAAATAAACTTTTGCATACTATTTCTATCTTTTTTTAATAAAACAAATAAACCACTTCCTTCAAAAATAAACTACTTGAGTGATTATTTATACTTATCAGGAGGAAAGTAAAATCTGACCTTAAATAGCAAAGCTCAAATTTGCATTTTCCTAGCAAAAACGAACATGTTTGCCTACTTGCTCATACGAAGCTGAGAGTGGAACAAAGATGGCAAGCATACCAAGTACCCCCAGGTAATCTTCTGCAGTCATAAGTCAGGCAAACTTCTCACTGACTCTTATTAGACAAAAACTTGTTACACAATGTAGTGGGTTGACCCTGGCCAGGTCAACCTGCAGCCCTTGAGTGCAGGACAGTATAAAAATGAAATGGTGACCCACAGTTAATACAATTCTTTTACATTTACTTGTGCTGATCAGGTAGAGAGAGACACACAGGGGATACATTTGTTATTATTATTATTATTATTATTATTATTATTATTATTATATACATAGGTTTAACTTTTTGATGTTACAAAAAGAAAAAAAAATCAGTATTTCAGAATTCTTATATTCAAAACCATATTAATTTGAAACCATCGTCCAATCAATTTTCCATCCAGTTAATTACAGGTTTAATTACAGCTAATGAAGAGTAATGTGGTATCTTCTGCAGTTTCAACAGCTTCATATTTTAACTTTGATGCAGTGCTGTCATTGCAGAGCTGAGTTCTTCAAAACAGTGCAAGATGAAGTGCAGCAGACAGTGAAATAATTTTCCTACTTAATAAGGTCAGGCCCTGTAGTAATTTTGAGATAAATTCCATTTGCAACGTTGTGCAATAGATTATCTGTGGCACAAACTGCAATTAGTCTCTCAACCCTCACTGAAAGGACAAGGGAGACCACAAGTGCTCTACCTTCTGAAGAGCTTTGACTCCAAAAAAAGGAGCATATCTACTTCCACAAAGGCCTTTCAGGCCTATTGAACTAATAGGTGCTCTGTAAAACTGTTTTTATTTGAAACTATTTAAATCAACCTACACAGGAACATAGGAAATGCCATTTTGGATCAGGCCAGCCAGCTGAGTAGCTGAGTACATCGTCTCTGAGAGAGCCAAACCCAAACATTTCAGATGTGCTAAAAACCCCATGCATAAAACTTTGGATAATCTGCTTATGGTAATTTTTGTCCTACTCCAAAGCCTGAAGATTTATTTATCTTAAAAATCTTCTGTCTGAAGTAAGTGTGTCTATATAATTTTCCATATTTCTACTAAAACCCCCTTCTTCAGATTCACATTTATTTTACTAATTCTAAATGTGCTGCTTTTTCAACATCCTAATAATAATATAACAGTAAACTAAAATCTAACCCTTCACATTTTTTCAATGCTTTTTTGCATAGAAACATTACGTAAATCCATGTGATAATTGGAATGCAAGATTTCTAGACCAACCAAAGTTTTGGAATTTTAAGATTTATAAGAATAAAATTTGTCTTCTAAATATTCCAAGTTTTACTATTACTACCAACATAGTTTAAAAATATTTAATGGCAAAATAATTTGTAGGTCTAGGAAACTGTTTGAACTTGCTCCAAAGAATTATTTGATTCTCTCATACCTAATTAATGAGTGACTGTACAACATCACGGAAGAAAAACCTGCCTCAAAATGTCTTTAAAATGTAGACTACCAAAGCCAACAGTATGCCAAAACTTTACTTAGACTGCATAGTGTTTAAAAAAGGTAGCAGGCCTTTATCCTACTCCAGATTTTTCAGTATAATCTCTTTTTAAGAATTTTAACAATCAAGATGGACTAGAAAAGACTTGTCAAAGTCTCTGATTGCCTACTTTGCATGAATCCATAGAATCCTTTCCAAAGAGAAGAAGGGAGCTGGCACATGTCTATATGTAAAACTGAATCCCTTAAATGTGGTATTGCAGCAATGGCAATGTCTGCAAGAAACCTTACCTGCATAGAAGATTCCATCACTGACACTACAGTTACAGCATCTTCCAAAGTCACAGTATCCCTAAACATCAACCGGGCATGAGCTATCAAAAATAAATGGGTGCAAGTGTTACCAAAGTCAAAAAACAATTTTTTTTTGTATTTTTACTAGAAGGAACAAGATATTTCTTCAAATCTCTTCAGCCCTCAAACATTCATGTATGGGCATAACTTAAAAATAAATACAATGATTTTTATTTCAATGTCCATTTCAACAGAGACCGGAAGGATTAGTTTTTCTAGTGAACAACAGGGTGCATTTTCAAATTGCAGTTACAGTGACAAAATAAAGATGCTTAAAATTCTGCAGTTAAAAAATGAAAAGTGTTGGATATCACATCAAATAGTGCAATATGAAATATCCTTATCTACGTAGGCACATGTCATCACCACAGAGTAAAAAATAAGGTCTAATTTTCATCACAGGTCAGAAAAAAATGTATTTCTCTGCCTGGTCTGTGTCAGAGATTTGGTATTATTTAAAATGCTTTTCTCTACAATAGCTTTATTTTCTTTCTTCCCTCTCTTTCATCAGTCAGCAAAATAAAAGTGATTTTTGTAAATAGATATAATGCAAATAATCTACCACATGAAGCCTTTTTCCTAATTGGCCATGGAAGAACAGTCGGTTCTTATTCAGCAATAGAAAGACAGGTTTGTTAATAGCATCTAAATAATACTTTGAAAGAAAAAAGTCCTACTAAAAGCCCCAGTCTGATGAACTGATAAGAAGGGAAGAAACACTGAATGGGAAAACTACATGTGAATCTTGAAAAGTTAGGAATGTCTTTCACTTAAATGGAGAAGGTCTTTCCCTCAAAATAGAGAACAAAACACAAACATCTAAAGTAGGAGGTGCTACACTGCCATTTATGCTTGCTATACAAAATAAAGTACATTATTTTAAATTCATCCTGAAAATATTTGATATGCCATTTTAGAAAATGAAACCATTTTATAAAATAAAATAAGCAGAGACTTACTGCTTCCTTTGAGTCCTTTCTTATAAATGAAATATGACTTGAACTCAGAGTTGGAAATTTTTGAGTTGTATGGCAAAATATGGGCTTGACTACTAATACTTCAAGAAACAAAAAATATGTTATATTTTATGTGATATTAATTTTAGGATTATTAATACTTAAAAAATACCCTTATTTTGTTATATTAATTTCAGAGTAGAAGCAAATATTTGACTCAAATGAAGCCAAGCAAATGCTGAGATTGTCTCCTATAAAGAAACATAATTTCTGAGATTTTTCTCTTGAATGTGACTTTTTCCAGAGGTTTTAATATTTATTGAATACATGAGAATATCAAAATTAAAAATGGTTTTGATAGTCTAAATGTAACACCCTTTCTCACACTCAAAATCTCCAACCCTGAGGCTTTTTAGATGAGGAGGACAAAACAAGATCATACAAGAATCACTTATCCCCACTTCCACAGAAAAGCTGCTACTCTGCTTACACTATAATTATAATGTTCTATTCCTTTCATAAAGGTTAATTGTTAGCCTAAAAATAAAAATGCCAAGGCCCTACCTTCTGCAAGGCGTATCAGGCTCTCCAGCAGGCGGATGGTGGTGCGGGCAGCGTTCCTGCAGTCACTCTGACGCTGCATCTGATAGTAGCGAACAAGGATCAGGTTGCTCTCATCAGACAATTTTGGCTGTATGCTTTTTATAAGGCAGAAGTAGGTCTTCATCCTTTCCATGCTCCAGAGCTTTTCTGATTGGCTTGGGCAGCCTGCATTACAACACCCTTGTCAGTAATTCTATAACAAGACACCAAGCTTCTTCCTAAGAACGCCTGCTAAATAGACAGTTGACTATGAAAGACACATTACTGTACTATTGGGGCACACTGGCTGTCTGTACACTAGTCCTCAAGGCCTTGGTTAAATTCCAGTGCAGAATTTTACACACCATCCCATCCCTCCACTATCAAAATCCACGGTAAAGCCACCAGTAATTTCTAGAGAACTGCTGTGGGCCTCACTGCCCACCAGATGGTACAGGCAGTGCCAAGTGCTCAGGAACTCCCTAAAATGAAAGATGCTACACAAATGTATGCACTTCCTCTGGCTGTTTTACCTCCTCTGTTGGAGCCAAGAGCTACCTGCCATATTCTGAACATTTTTTGTAGGGAAATATTTTGGAAAGGAAAGGAAGCTAGCTGAAGAAATTCCCTCTAACCACTTCTTCTGTAAAGGGGATCAAAGCCATGCTCCGTGATGAGGATGGGGAAGGGGCTGGTCAAAATCAAATCACACTGCCCTCCCTCATTCCAGAGGACAAAGTTCCACATGGGGAATGCTATTGCTCATTCTTTGAGTCCTGCAGCACATGCATCTCTGATCTGTTCTGCCTGAATTAAGTTTCTAATTAACAGCAAGGCATATAGAATCTGCAGATCAAACACTGTAAAGGTGTGAGATGGAAACAATCCACTTACTGAGCAGCCTGGGCTGAAATCTCTTACAAATGATCCCAGAGTAAAAGTAGAGGGTTCTCAGCTCACCCCTCTTAATTAATTAGTCATCTACTTGAAGAACAACCATACAGCAGAAAACCACCATGACAAAAATGTAAACACTGATTCATTTGAAAGATTCAAGAATAGCAAACTAAACAATGGATGAAAATAAAGAAAAAAAAACCCCACAAACCAAAAAAACTCCAAACAAACAAGCAACAAAAACAGAAACCAACCAACAAAAATCTCCCACCCTCAAAAAACCCCAACCCAACAAAACACCTTATGATTTAGAAAGACTCCTCTTACCTTTATTCTGCAAGATGAAGGATGAAATTATGTGGTCCCATTCCTCATTCTTTGTATCTAACAATACCAAAACCAGGTCAAATCTGCTCAGCAGGGGACTGCCAAGAGCTATGTTGACAGAGACAGACTCATTGGGGTCATAATGGCCTTTAGGGTTTGTTGCTGCCAGGATAGTTGTCCTCGTGCTAAGCTTGCACACCAAGCTAGAGAAAGGTATGGTGAACATTATGGTTGAATTAAATTGGATAGGAGAAAGGATTTCAAAGTGTTTAAAAACTTTTGTGGTTTTATCCTATAAAGAGCACATCTTATCTTGAAAAACCATAACAGCTAAATAATGTACACAATTATTGTATTAGTATTTATTACATGTACAGCATTCTTCAGTCAGATAACAGCAACTAGACAGACAGTGATCTGGATACCAAAAGGCACCAATCAACATTGCCACAAAATAATCTCTGTATATAGCTAGATCCTTAAATAGTGAAAACCAACACTACTTTTCAGAAATAAATATTACATTGCAGGATTGTACAATATGCAAACACTTTTGAATGCTGGAAAGCAACACTTTTGCTTAATTCACATTTTAAGAGAGCAAAATAAAATGTGATATAAATGTATGCTTTATTTCTGTGTATAAACAAGAATATGAACGCAAGTTAGCAGTGATGGCAGCCATACTAACTGAAACAGCCATTTTCTACTCTTAACCATGATGTCCTAGCATGTGCTTGTAGATGTGGGGAGAGATTATTTTTGCTTTAGTAGTCCAAATGCACTCCTTTTGGGTAAGGCAGCAGCAGAAGCATTCTAACTTTGATTTGTCAGTGAGCTATTTCTAGTCAGCTCCCGAGTAACTGCTGCCTCACGTCCAAAGTTCTTCTGTAACTGAGAGGAAGGACCACAGATCTTCCACTAGCTTATACCCAGCAGGAAAAAAAACAACTTATTCTCCCATGCACCAAAATAAGACCTAAATTAACAAGGTGCTGAACCTATGTGTGCTAAGTTACTATTCAAAAAATCCTCATTATATGTAGTCTTTAAAAGTGAGCAACTGGGCATCTATGTGCAAGTTAGCAAACTGTGTTTGAGTCTATCAAATCTAAACAACTGCAACAAGGAACTCAGCTGAAATATGTCCCTGCCTTACTAAGGAGACAGGACCATATTGATCCCAAGTATTTGTGCCCAGCTGGCAAAGGCTGGTAATTACCCAGGTGAGGGCAACATGACCCTGAGATTAGCTCAGTTGTAAGAGCATGGTGCTAAAACCACCAAAGTTGTGGGTTTAATCCCCACACAGGCCATTCACTTAAGTATTGGATCTGATGATCCTTGTCGGTTCCTTTCAACTCAGAATATTCTGTGATTATTTGTCTGCTGTCTGATGAAGAAGATGGAGATGCTCAGAATAAGGGAAGGATATGATCACTTAGAGAAGTCAAGATGCAACTGGAGCAAGAGCTGAGTGGAAGGTGACAAGAAGGAATGTGGAAAGGGTGGTGCCTTTTGAGTAGCAGAAATTTCAGAAATACCAGCCAGGAAATAATTTGGGCCTGAATAAGAGCTGCATATTACTGACAAATTGAAATATGAGCTCAAAGATCCAAGTGGTGGGCAGGGGTAGTGGGGGGATAGCAGATTTGAACACACACTACTTTGAAAAAAGAAAGGGAGGAATTTAAAGTAAGCAGGAGTTTATATTTATGCCACACCCAACATATAAAATTCAGCAGCCTGCAAATCTCTTGGAAAATACAGCAGCCTCGAAATCTCCTGATGTGCTTTGGTTACTAAGCAATATTACTGGATTTTACAGGACAGGAGGACACAGCCTCAAGCTGTGCCGAGAGAGGTCCAGGCTGGACATCAGGAAGAATTTCTTCACTGAAAAAGTGACTGCCCAGGGAGGTGGTGGAGTCACCATCCCTGAAGGTGTTCAAGAATTGACCGGACATGGCACTTAGTGCCGTGGTCTAGTTGACAGGGTGGTGATCAGTCATAGGCTGGACTTGATGATCTTTGAGGTCTTTTCCAAACTTAATGACTCTGTGATTTTGTGGTTTTGGAAAAATGAAGCTCCACTCTCTGAGTTGCAACAAAAAAAGTCACAAAACCTCTCATTTCACATAGGATTATTACAGCCACTTGCAGCAAAGGGCAAGAAAAAGGATGCCAAGTCTTTGTAGAAAAGTGCCCTGGCCTATAGCAGTAGATTAAAAACCCAGCAGTGAAGAGGGTATGTATTTATTCTGATTGCTTGCAGCCTCTGGTCCAGTGCACTGTCCTTTGAAATGCTGACTCGTATAGTTTAGGAATATTGATGACAACAAAACTATTGCATACAGTGAAGAAAACAGATATATTTAATCAGCATCCCTCCAACATGTAAGTACAAGAGAAAAATCTCATGTTGTTTTCTCACATGTGCTAACATGCCACTTACCCTGCCTTTGCAACACTGATGGTTTGTTGCTCCATTGCCTCGTGGATACTGGTTCTGTCATGTTCCTTGATACTATTGAACTCATCAATGCAACAGAGGCCTCCATCTGCAAGCACCAGTGCTCCAGCTTCCAAATTCCACTCCCCAAATTCCTTCACAGCAGTCACTGTCAAACCTGAAGAATCAAATACTTCAGTCAGTCTCTTCCCTAAAATGCAGGAGTAAACTTGAGGGAAAGAAAGGGACCCAGCACAGCGGCTTGAGCCATGGACAGAGGGCAAACCAGCAGGAAAGCTCCATCATATACTTCTACCACATAACTCACTTCACAGCTACCAGCAAGCAATCCCACTAGTGTTGGGGTAGGCTAGCCTGGAGCTATGGAGCAGATTCTGTTAAGCTTCCCATGCTTGGACTGTGACTTGTCTTAGAACTTTGTTAAATGAACAAAAGAGATTAGTGTATTAAGACTAGATCTGGCAGATCATACTGAAAATTGGGGCAAAGGCAAAGATTGCAAAATCATGGAACAGACCCATTCAGGACTCCACATCAACTCCTAAAATGGACAGAAATTTTGGAGCTGCAAATCAAAGCTTGGGTAAAAAAATAAAATTAAATTGTCATTTAGCTCATGGCCCCAGAAAGTAAAATTCTTCCCTTAAACTAAGGAAATTAAATTTCTTTATGAGTTTTTGGTTTCCTCTAAGCATTAAGAAAAAATGAAAATCCAAAGATGACCAAGGGTGAAATAAAAGGAAGAAATTAAAAAAAAAAAATAAAAGTTTTTCAGTAAATCTACATATGATAAAATACTGGGTGGATAGCCAGGCAAAACTCCTGCATAATGGTGGAAACGACCACTCATTAGCAAGTATGTGCAGCTCCCTCCAATCCTATTCCCTATTTCCCTGCTTCTTTATTTTTAGCCCTTCTTTTCCATTCCAGTGTTCAGCTCAGAATATCCTCGTAGTTTACAAGCTGCAACCAGCCTCAAATCCCCTGGAATTCTATGGCAAAGCCTGCACAAGAATCCCCCCTGCCTCACCATTTGGCTCAAGGCTGCAAAGACCTTCTCATCACTGTGCAGCCCACCACAGTACCTATTTGTTTGCAAATGACCAGCAAAAAGTTACTGGAACTAAATGCTTCCTGATAACATAATATGTACTTCAACTTGTAGTAAGGAATTCGCTCCACCGTGTCCAGTCTTTCTTGGTTTTCCTGGACTGTGTGCCGAGTGCCGTGGGCAATCAATCACACAGCAAATTACAGAAACACAGAGTACTAGGCAGTACGACAGCCTGGCCATGCATTTATTTCTGAATATCCTGTGGTGGGGGTACACAACTTGCACCCCGGAGCCATGGGCACTTTCTGCTCTCGCCCTGAGCCGTGAGGGCCGTCACTGGCAGTGCAGTGTCACTCTGCTCCTCGCTGTCCCCTGTGAATGGCAGCCATGAGATGGCCTCTGCTGCAGGCTCCTGCCGCCACACAGGATGGCTTCCCCGGCTGCACACAGGGCCCTCTCACCGGCAATGCTGCTGCACAGGCAAAATGTACCACACAGGATGGCTTCCCCTGCTGCACACAGGGCCCTCTCTCACCGGCAATGCTGCTGCACAGGCAAAATGTCCTGTCTCGTAGCACTTCAGGGCACCCAAGCATTCTACAGATAGAGGAAGGGGATGGCTTCCTGACAGCAGGGTCTTGTGACAGGCACGCTTGGTTCCCGGCCAGCCCCTCTCGGGTGGCCTCTCCAGCAGCCCTCAGGGTGGTGCAGGCAGCCCGTCCCAGCCGGGGCACCCAGTGCCCACCAGCAAAGCTGGCTGTGCTCAGGGGCTCCCCAGCCAGCAAGGTGCCGAATCCCAGCACGGATATCCCTTGCCAGCGGCCAAGAGGTCACTGCCGTGGGCTGCAGGCTTGGGCTCAGAGCCTGGAACCACTGCCCAGGCCCAGTGCCCTGAGCTGGGGGTGCTCCTGGCACCCAGACCCCACCAGCACCCAGCACAATCAGCACAGAAACAGGAAGATAAAAACCCACCAAACAAAGCGTAACAAAAACCCAAAGGGCTGAAATGGCCCCAAACTGAAAGTGCCCCTCCGCACCTGATGGAGACCCGCAGGCAAGGTTGTTTAGCCTGTGAATCACTGCTTTCATTCTTGTTAGGGGATGCTGAAAGCTTAATGCACCTTCCTACTTGATTAGACTCGTTTTGTGCATTCTGACAGCAAAAGTGCTTGTTCTGGGAGGTGTTGGGAACAATTTCATCATGAGTGCTGGCCTGAGAGTAGTTTTTCACTCTTCCCAAGCAGCCAGCATTACAGTTGCTGTTTATACAATACTGCACAATCTTAGCATACAAAAAACCCATTTAGGATTCTTTTAAACACTTCTGAATCTTCCCTTTTATAAATAAGGTTAAACAAAACTTTAAAATGAGGTCTAGTTGCAAGCAGTTTTTTGTTTTGTTGAGATACAGTGCTTCTTTAATGTTTTGTCTAAATTGAATGGACAAGAGATTATGTTTTGTCCCTGTTCTACCCATGGTTCTAATTTAGTTATGGTATTTTGCCCTACTATTCTTCCAGCCTCAACTTTCAGCTTAGGGCACTTTCCAAGCTGGATGTGGTCTTACATTGTTTACAATGAACATTTTCAAAGGAAATTAATTTCTTCTTCAGCTCATAGGGTTCATAACTTTATATACAATATACTGACAAACGATGTATCTTCTATATATGAATCTAAACCTTATCAATTTTAATAAGAGTTATTGTGGTAAGCAGGATAAACACAGTCCCATAAGCTATATGCCAGCAACTGAAATAAAGTCGCATCTTAGGATTTAATTTTTTCCTTTTAAATAAAATCATTGCAAGGCAACAGCTTTCGAATTAAGGCAGAGTCCCTCTTGGTGATGAATGGAGAGACGACTAATTGCGTGATAAGATCTTTCCTCCTGATTTTTCCCCTTGCTCGCATTTTAATGCACACAGAAGAAAGGAAAACAAATAATAAGAAAAAAAAACTAAAATAAGAAGAAAAGATATAAGCTCTCATTCCTTTTCCTAGAAATCAGAGAAGCAGATGTTCCGCGCGCCCCTCAAGCTCGCCCGGATCATCTCCGGTGCCCGCCGTGCCCGCGGAGGGAGGGCCCTCGCCCGGCGAGTGGCCAATCCGGGCGGGCGCTGGCGGCGAGCAGGGGCAGAATGGGCTGTAGTTGAGCGAAATAGGGAAAGCGGCGAACAGTGTGGAGCGTTCCCGGTGTAAATAAAAGGGGGGGCGCAAAAAAAAAAAAAAAAAAAAGTTTGTGGAAGTCGCCGCCCTGCAGCCTCGCTCGGGCAGCGGCGCGGGGGCTTGTGCGGTGCGGGAGCCCGGCACGGAGGACTTTAGTGCGCGGCGTTAACACGCTCTGCCTATTGTTTGTGTTTTTTTCCAAAATATGGCAAAGGTTCAGGTGAACAATGTAGTGGTGTTGGATAATCCTTCTCCTTTCTACAATCCTTTCCAGTTCGAAATCACATTCGAGTGCATAGAGGACCTGTCTGAAGGTGAGTAGAATTTTTCTCCCCGATACGGATTTTGCAACCCCGGGCTCTGAGCTCGGGGCATTTAAGGCTTAAACTTTGCACAGGCCTGCGCCTACAATTTAGCAGTCTTTCCACCTCGGCCGCATCGCCGTGCCGAGAAGAGGGGATGTGCCGGCCGGGCGAGGGGATGTGCCGCTCCCGCCGAGCCCGGCGCCGGGGAAAGTTGGCGGTGTCCGCCCGCTCTGGGCGCCGAGCCGGGCCCGCCGCCTCTCCCCGCCATCGGCGAGGCGGCGAGCTGCCTCAAGTTGCGAGGAACTTGTTAGAGTGGAGGTAGCCATGTTGCCAGCTTTGTGTGTGCGTGGGGGGAGCGAGCGGGAGACAGGAGGGTTGAACCGGGCTCGGCGGCCGCGCATCCCCGCGGGCACACGGGATGCTGCGTGTTTAGCCCCGGCGGTACTCGGAGCGCGGAAAACGCTCCGCGGGGATGCGTTTCAATGGCCTCGTGCTCCATTTTAATACTAAAAAAAAAAAAAAAAAAAAAAATTAAAAAATTAAAAATCACGGTGGGAGGCAGGGGCGGGCTGACTGGCTGGCCCCGCATGCCGGCAGCAGGCAGCCGCGGAAGGTGCGCGAGGTCGGGGGCACGGCTCGGAGGGGAGCGCTAGCTGCGGGAGCCCCCGCCTGGGGGGAGGGGGCCGCCCGCCTGCCACTATTTTTGGAAGTCACTCGAAAGTTACCGGCAGCCGCCAGCGGGTGGGGGATGGCCCCGGCCTTGCCGCCACACGGGGACCCCCGTCCTGAGCCGGGGCCGCCGCCGCGCTCCCGCCTTTCCCCCCGAGTCGGGCGGGCCGCGAGCCGCCCTCGCCCCGGCCG